>NC_134900.1:28621140-28623640 GCF_041734735.1 Babylonia areolata
GTTGGCGCTGTTGTTTTTGTTGTTTGTAGTGGTGGTGTTGGTGTTCTTGTTGTTGTCGGCGTTGTTGTTGGTGGTGGTGTTGGCGTTGTTGATCTAAAAGGTCATACTTAAGTTAGTAATGTCTTTTCGTTAAAACGCACTTTTATATTCCACGAGGAGAAGGCGAAGAAAGAAAACAACCATTTGGAGCGGGAAAATGTAGGCCGCCCTAGACGAATTTGAGTGAGTGAGTGAGTCTTTGTGTGTGTGTGTGTGTGTGTGTGTGTGTGTGTGTGTGTGTGTGTGTGTGTGTCTTTCTGTCTGTGTGTGTCTCTGTGTGTGTGTGTGTCTGTGTCTGTGTGTAGCTCTGTGTCTGTGTGTCTCTGTGTGTATCTCTGTGTTGAAGCGAAAGGCAGACAGAATAATCATATTGCTGTGCTGTGACAGTCCACGAAAACAACCTTGAGCATCCAGGAGAAAGGTGTGTGTGTGTGTGTGTGGGGGGGGGGGGGGGTGGGGGTGGGGGTAGAGAGGAGGGGGGCAAGGGGGGGGGGGGGGAGGGAGGCGGCAGTGGTGGTGGTGGTGGTGGTGGTAGATCAATGACTAAGTGCAGGGAGGGTCAGGGGGTCAAGGGCGAAGCTAGAGACGTGACTGCGGATCGGAAGAATCCTGGAGGGGGATTAATTCACGTCCAGTAACCCGATGAACGATTAATTAGTCAGTCTGACAGTACCGGTACTTATGTCAGATGTAAGGGAGCTTGCAGATGGTCAGAAGCTTAAACCAGGAACTTATTCAGTAATGAAATGGACTTGACGTTGCCAGGCTTCCAGACAGGAATACAGAGAGAGGCACAGGGGGAGAAAGGGATAAAGTGGGAGAGAGAGAGAGAGAATGGTGGGGGGAGAAAAAGAGAGAGTGTCTGTGTGAGAGAGAGACAGTGAGAAGAAGAGAGAGGGAGGAAAAGTGAGAAAGACGGTGAAATAGAGAGAGGAGAGAGAGAGAGAGAGAGAGAGAGAGAGAGAGAGAGAGAGAGAGAATGGGTGGTGGGGGGGGGGGGAGAAAAAGAGAGAGTGTCTGTGTGAGAGAGAGACAGTGAGAAGGAGAGAGAGAGGGAGAAATAGTGAGAAAGACGGTAAAATAGTGGAGAGAGTGAGAGAGAGAGAGAGAGAGAGAGAGAGGGGGGGGGGGGTGAGGAGAGGGAAGGAGAGTTAGACACTGTCAGGACCATTGATCGTTAACCAATGCAGACAGCTGAAGAGTAAAGTGGTGCTGTCTGATTGTTCTGCGAGACCTGGAGCCTGATATACTGGAAGGTGTGTGTGTGTGTGGGGGGGGGGGGGGGGGTGTGTGCTGTCCTGGTTTTTGGCGTTTATTATCCCCCAACATTTGCACGATTTACCTCCCGCTCCCCTCCAATGTCCTTCCCCCCCCCCTCACCACCCTCCCTCCCACGCCCCCTTCTAGACGGAAGTCAAGTGAGATGGGGAGGGACACATAGTGTGAAATGAGACAAAGGCGACGGTAGCGCGGCAAACGATCTTGGATGCGAAAGGAAAGGACGATGAAGCTGGGGGAGTATAAAATAAACTTTTTCTTTTTCTTTTTTTTTTCTTTTGCATTCGTGGACTGCAACTCCCACGTTCACTCGTATTATACGCGAGTGGGCTTTTACGTGTATGACCGTTTTTAACCCGCCATGTAGGCAGCCATACTCCGCTTTCGGGGCGTGTGCATGCTGGGTATGTTCTTGTTTCCATAAACCACCGAACGCTGACATGGATTACAGGATTTTTAACGTGCGTATTTGATCTTCTGCTTGCGGTATACACACGAAGGGGGTTCAGGCACTGGCAGGTCTGCACATATGTTGACCTGGGAGATCGGAAAAATCTCCACCCTTTACCCACCAGGCGCCGTCACCGTGATTCGAACCCGGGACCCTCAGATTGAAAGTCCAACGCTTTAACCATTCGGCTATTGCGCCCGTCGTATAAAATAAACAAACAAACAAAAACAAAAAAACAACAACAACAAAAAGCTAGGAGAGTTAAAAAACAAAAACAAAAAACAGAGAGAGAGAGAAGTAACTCTCTGCATTTAGAAATGTACACAAGGTACACACCTTTCAAGCCAGTGCTGCTCATGCTACCGATTGAGCCAGCACACGAGGTAAGCAAAAGGTACTTTGGATCAAACCCTGACACGGTAGCACAAGCAGCACTTGCTTGAAGTTGTGTACCATGTAAATTGATGGGCGGAGGGGAGAGAGAGAGAGAGAGAGAGAGAGAGAGAGAGAGAGAGGGGGGGGGCTACTTCTTTTCATTCGTTGTTCAGAACTCGGGTGTGGGCTGTGCAGTGAGGGTGGAGGGGGTGGGTGGGAGAGGAGGGTTGGTGGAGGGGTGGGAGTGGGAGGGAATCACAGATCAGCGGTGTGGGAGTAATGCTATTTAGACGGAGCAAAACACACACACACACACACACACACACACACACACACAAAACCCCAAACAAACACGGA
>NC_134900.1:28628640-28638640 GCF_041734735.1 Babylonia areolata
ACAAACCAAAAAAAACAACAACAAAAAAACAACAACCACACACACAAAAAAACAAACTCTAAAAACTCTAGTGTGGGTTTGGAAAAGGTTAGCTTCCATAGACATCCAGTGCATTCTGCACAGAACAGATCAACGGGGAGTGGAAGGGGATGGCGGTATCCTCGCTCAACAACGTGGGTGCCAAATGGGGCCAGGTTTTTTTTTTGTTTTTTTTTTTAAAGCCAATCGGCTTAATTCGGTAACCGTGTATTCGGCCTCTCATTGGGACAGAGAGGTGGTGGAGAGGGGGCGGGGTGTAGGGGGGTGAGGGGGGGAGGGGGGACTCCTCGGAACTGAACTGGATCAGTCTGTGTCGCCATCGGCGGCGTTAACGTAGTTTCCTCCCCCCTCGAGTTAGTTGTCGCCGAGAGTGGAGCGGTGAGCACAAAATGGATACAGATTACCCATTGACCGTGGAGTTAGGAGCGAAATGTGCCCATGATTTCATTTTTCCCCCGAGAGGAGGCCAGAGCAGTAGCCCCCACCCCCCCTACCCCCCCCACTCACCCATCCCACTCTCCCCGTCCCTCACCAAGGAGGAGCAACAAATCAATGCAAAAAGCTGCCCAACAATGGGTGGCCCGCCAGACACAGGGTGACAAGGTTATCAAGTTAGCGGGGGGAGTGGGGGGTGGGGGTGGGTGGGGGTGGGGGCTTCCATCAGAGAAAAGGATGAGGGAGAGTTGAAAGGAAAGGGGAGGGGGTAGTAGGGGAGAAGTGGGGGGGGGGGAAGCTCTCTCGTCATCGCAAAGAAAAAAACAACCAAACTCCCCCCCCCCCCCCCCCCCCCCCCCCAAAAAAAAGAAAAAGAAGAAGAAAAAACCCCCACAAAAAAACAAAACTAAAAACACACACACACAAACAAACCCTACTGCCACCGGAAATGTTGACATTACGACCTGTGTGTTGTAAACTGTAATTCAGGATTCGACAAAGATGTTTGTGTTAGTGTTAAACGGTTTCTGGTTGCATTTCCGATAAGTGCCTATTTTGGCACTGTTAATTGGATTGTCGAAAACTTTAATTAACTGTGCATGATGTGGTTAGTTACAGCTTCGTTGTCTGTAATCTCTCTCTGAATCGTAAAATAGAACGTAATTATTAAGAAACCAGAATTCGATGAATCTTTCTTTCTCTTTTTCCTTCTCTGTCTGTCTGTCTGTCTGTCTCTCTCTATGTACTCTCTCTTCTTCTTCTTCTCTCCTCCTCCTTCCCTCCACCCTCTCTGTCCCCTCTCTTCCTCCCTCCACCCTATCTTCTCCCCTCTCTATTTCATTCTCATCCTCTTTCACTTCCTCCGCCTCTCCTGATAGGTATGCCATGTTAGTGTCCTGACATAGAATTACGTAAAGTTTTCCCTGCACGACCAAGTGTTGCTGTCCAATTTCTCTCGGGCCTCCGAAGGACATGAATACGAGTGCAGTTTCATCTGCACAATTTTCATGTGTGTGTGTACGTGCGTGCGTGTGTGTGTGTGTGTGTGTGTGTGTGTGTGTGTGTGTGTGTGTGTATGTGTGCGTGCGTGCGTGCGTGTGTGTGTGTGTGTGTGTGTGTGTGTGTGTGTGTGTGTGTGCATGTTTGTCTGGGACTGTGCGCGTCTTTGAAATTTATTGGAAATTTTGATAGCATAATCACGGACAGTATAATGTCAATATCCGTGGGGGAAAAAAGTTTTCGAACTGAAAACGAAATGATCCGCTGTTTCAATTGGACTTTAGATTAAGGTCACAAGATCCAAGAAATGATTTCAAAAGTTATTTTCATGATTTTCGTGCTGACTATTTGCCCTCAAAAAGGTGCGGTGTTTGGGCTTAACTCCGCACACAGATGCTACAAAAGAATTTTGAAATATCGGAGCAGCTTCATTGTCATTGTCAACATTGCCATGATGATGATGATAAGGATGATGATGATGATGATGATGATGATCATCATCATCATCATCATCACCATTGGCAGCAGCAGCTGCAACAGCAGCAACATTTTCTTTCTTCCTCCTTCTTCTTCTTTTTGTTTGTTTTTTGAGCATTTATTCAGCGCAGTAGAGTAATAATTGGACAGTAGTTATTTTATTGATGATGAAGGAGGGGGATATTCAACGACCGAGAATGCTTTTTTGTTTTGTTGTTTTTATGTTTGTTGACGTTCTCTTGACACGTTTATATTTTATCTATGTCATGAAAGAGTGCGTGAATGCTTGAGTGAATGAGTAACTGAATGTCAGTTTCATTGTTGTTGTTGTGTTGACCTCGTTAATAATAGTTGTTGTTGTTGTCGTCATTGTTATTGTTGTTTTTCTTCTTCAACTTCTCAGCATCCCACCCCTTCTGTCCCCTACCTATTTATCTTCTAAATGATGATAAAATGTCCCATACCTATTCATCTTCTAAATGATGATAAAATGTCCCATACCTGTTCGTCTTCTAAATGATGATGAAATGTCCCATACCTATTCATCTTCTAAATGATGATAAAATGTCCCTTACCTATTCATCTTCTAAATGATGATAAAATGTCCCCTACCTTTTCATCTTCTAAATGATGATAAAATGTCCCTTGCCTATTCATCTTCTAAATGATGATAAAATGTCCCCTACCTATTTATCTTCTAAATGATGATAAAATGTCCCCTACCTATTCATCTTCTAAATGATGATAAAATGTCCCTTACCTATTCATCTTCTAAATGATGATAAAATGTTCCCTACCTATTAATCTTCTAAATGATGATAAAATATCCCTTACCTATTCATCTTCTAAATGGTGATGAAATGTCCCCTACCTATTTATCTTCTAAATGATGATAAAATATCCCCTACCTATTTATCTTCTAAATGATGATAAAATGTCCCATACCTATTCATCTTCTAAATGGTGATGAAATGTCCCATACCTATTCATCTTCTAAATGATGATGAAATGTCCCTTACCTATTCATCTTCTAAATGATGATAAAATGTCCCCTACCTATTCATCTTCTAAATGATGATGAAATGTCCCCAACCTATTCATCTTTCTAAATGATGATAAAATGTCCCATACCTATTCATCTTCTAAATGATGATAAAATGTCCCCTACCTATTCAGCGTCTAAATGATGATAAAATGTCCCATACCTATTCAACGTCTAAATGATGATAAAATGTCCCCTACCTTTTCAACGTCGAACTGATGAAAAATCATGAGCATGAAGCGGATGATATATGTGGCAGTCACCCTGTCAGTGTCGGCTTCCGGTCTCTGTAATTACAGAAGGCGCCCACCCATCCACGAAACCATTTTGCTCGATTTTTTTTTCTTTTTCTTTTTCTTTTTTTTTTTTCTTTTTTTTTTTCTTCGCATCACTTTATCCTGTCCGCCGCTCCGATTTTCTCACCACCACCGGCCAGTCGCGCACCCTTCTATTCACATACCAGCTGCAAAACCCACGTCGAGACTCATCTTTTTGAAAACTTGCCTGTGATTGATTGTTATGTGTATGTGTGTGTGTGTGTGTGTGTGTGTGTGTGTGTGTGTGTGTGTGTGTGTGTGTGTGTGTGTGTGTGTGTGTGTGTGTGTGTGTGTGTGCATAAATGCTTGTGTGTGTACATATAGTACAGATGATTATGGTTTGTTATGCGTATTGTGCTTCGAATTACTTTTTGGTGTATTGCTGTCTTATTTTTGTAGTGTTTCTCACTTAGTTGAAACATGCATGTTTTTGATGAATGGCGTAACGTTTTGTAATACATTCGTTTTATTGTAACTGTTGTATATCGGCTTACAGCAGATTAGGCGCCACATAAGTAAACTTGGTATTTCTGTCATCATCATCATGATAAACATGATAATGACGCTGCTGCTGCCGATATCATTATTATTGTTATTATCATTATTGTTATTGTTATTTACTTATGATGATAATGATGATTATTAACATCATCATCATCATTATCATTATTATTGTTATTATCATTATTATTATCATTATCGTTATTATTATACCAATTCACACGACTTCCCAGAAACTGGGCTATCATGTGAAAATGAGCCAAGATTACTCAGCGAAATTCATTTTCTGTTGTTGGATTTTAATGATTTTTTTGGTGAGCAAGTCGCTGAAACTTGAGGAAACGGGTTGATAAAGGATTTCTTTAACACGCCTCTCGTGTCACCTTTCCATGTGACCGAGAATTAGGTCCGTGTCACACAAGTTGATAATCTAAGTCTGTATTTATAACAGGAAAAGTGATTATATGACCCAGTTGTGATGTTTCCCTTCATTAATGTGACCATGTGTGAAACAATATATATATATATATATATATAATATTTAAGTCTATTTATAACAGGAAAAGTAATTATATGTGCTGTAGAGTACTGTACTGTACTGTACTATACTGTACTGCGCTGCACGGTACTGTACTGTACTGTACTGTACTGGGATTTAATGTTCTCTTCTGCGCTACACTAAGCTGTAGCGTACTCTTTTGTATAAAATGATATTGTGTCGTACTGCTTTCTGCTGTGGCTGCATTCCACTGTAATGCAGTTTATATAGTGCATTGTACTGTGCTGCCATACACTGCAATCGACTGCAGTGTGCAGTACCATACTGTTATAGCGTATTGTACTACACTGTATCGTGCTGTACTGCAGTGTGATCTGCTGCGCTGCAGTTATCTGTAGGTACTGATAAGTGTTATATCTATCTATCTGTCTATCTATCCGTCCGTCCGTCCGTCTGTCTGTCTAACTATCTACGAGCTCCTATCTATCTGTCTGTCTGTCTGTCTGTCTGTCTGTCTATCTACTGTTGTTACACTGTATAGGACTGTTCTGTGTACTGTTGTTATATTGTTATAGATAAAGCTCTGTTTGATACCGTTATATTTTGCATTGTTCCGTATGTTACATTGTGTATTGTGCTGTTCCGTATGTACCGTGTTGCGTTGTTCTGTTTTGTACTGTTCTGTATTCTCCTGTACTGTACCGTACCGTACCACGCAGAAACCATATCTTTCCTCACTGTGCAACAACAGCGCTATACGTGCTGTGCTGGACAATGGCGGTGTGTTTGATGGTAGTCATCGTGGGGCCGCGCGTGGACATATCCATGGACGTGCAGTTTGTCAGGCTGTCACGGCACCAGAACGGACCAAGTAGGTAGTGGTTAGCTAGCTTTACCGCCGTCACTTCATCAATCATCGCTGTATCTATGCAAATTGTCCTGTCTTCTGGGCTGCTGTGAGGTCTGGGACTTGGGAAACGAAGCACCCCCCCCCCTTTCCCCCCATCTTTCCCTTTCTCTGTCTTTCTCTCTGTCTGTCTTCCCCCTTTCTCTCTCACCCTCCACCCCCACTCTGTCTCTCTGTCTGTCTGTCTGTTTTAAGATATAGTCAACGATTTCTCTTTCTCTCTCCCCCTCTCTCTCTTCCTCTCTCTCTCTTCCTCCCTCTCTCTCTCCCTCCCTCCCCCCTCTCTCTCCCCCTCTCTCTCCCTCTGTCTCTCTCCCTTTCCCCCTCTCTCTTTTCCCCCTCTCTCCCTTCTCCTCTTTCCCCTCTTCTTCTTCGCCCTATTCTTTTTTCGTATTCGCCCTCTTCCTTCTCCTTCTTCTTCTTCTCCTCCTCCTCTTCTTCCTCGCCCTCCTCCTCTTCTTCTTCTTGCCCTTCTTCTTCCTTTTACTTTCTTCCTTGGAAACAGCCTTATTTTTGTTCTTTCCACCAGTTTTCCTTTCCCTTGTGTGTGTGTGTGTGTGTGTGTGTGTGTGTGTGTGTGTGTGTTTAATTCTTGTACTTTTTCACTCTGCTCCAGTGGTCATTTTCTCTGCTTTCTGTTTCTTCTTCTTTATTTCATGACGGGCTAGAACGCCGGACAGAGCAATTACAAAGGTGGTCATTGATATGCAGTTTGACGTCAGCGGGATTGTCAGTGTCCTCCCTCCCATGCCTCCCTCACTCCCCCACGATCCCCTTCCCATTTTGGCTGCAGTCATGTTCGGAGGGTGACAGCCTGGTAATGAAAGGCCGTGTATGATTTCTCAAACTGCCATTTGTTTCTCGTGGCGTGCAATTTGCCCCCAAAATGCCTGAACGGGATATGCTGCTGAGCACACAGCAGCTGACACACACACACACACACACACACACACACACACACACACACACACAGTCTCACACCCTTTTTCTGCCTGTGTATCTCTCTCTCTCTCTCTCTCTCTCTCTCTCTCTGTGTCTCGCTCTCTCTCTCTCCCTTCTTAATCAGTCAATCCATCACTGAAGTTCTTGTTGTTGTTATTATTGTTGTTTTATATTAGCAAAAAGATGTTTTGTGGGTGTTGTAAACGTTCCTGTTTTCAGATGGAGCTGGTAGCGATGCAGGTCAGGATGTTTGTGGCCTAGTAGATATGTGTCTCGCGCACAATCAGTTAGCTCAGCTCAGCTGATGAGATATCGACCTAGCACGTGTTAGATGTGGGTGTTGGGGGTGAGCTTTCCGTCAGCTGCAATTTCACTGCTGCCCCTTCTGCCATTCAGACGAGGTCATTGTAGCGTTCTGCAAGTTCCCCATCATCACCACCTCCACCCTGCCACCTTCCACATTTCTTGTCATGTGTATCCCAGTCGGCCATAGTACTTAAGTTGAGTGTTGACTTGAAATAATAATAATAATCATAATTAATAATTATTATATTTATATAGCGCTGAATCTTGTGCAGAGACAAATCAAAGCGTTTTCGCACCAGTCATTCACACGCATGCATAACTCTAAAACTGAAAAAAACAAACAAACAAAAAAAAAACAACTGAAGACAAGGAAGAGGCAGGGAAGGGAGGCTATTTTGGGAAGAGGTGGGTTTTAAGGCCAGACTTGAAAGAGCTGAGTGTGGAGACCTGACGAAGAGAAAGAGGAAGTTCGTTCCAATTACAAGGTCCAGAGACAGAGAAAGAACGGCGGCCAACAGTCGAGTGTTTGAATCTGGGTATGCGTAAACAGAGTGGATCCGAAACCGATCGTAGAGAGCGAGATGGAGTGTAGAGGTAAAGGCAGCCACAGAGATAGGAAGGGGCAGATTTGTGAATACATTTATAACATGAAACGGAACAACATGACCTTCAGGGCTTCATAGCAGAATGTCGTTGAACTCCACCATTGATTGATTGAAAACTCAGCGCATTTCCTGTCTCTCCGTGTTTATCCTGTTATGATATTTAGAATGAGTGGTCTCCTCAAACAAACAAACAATTTTAAAAAAAAGAAAAGAAAAAAGAACGGAATAAAATAAAAGTAAGCATCTAAGCATGTACTACTCGTGGAACTTTTTATCGTCCGATGCTCTTTAGCAGAACAAAGTGAAACAGTAGGATCTTTCTGGTCTTTGATGGGAACAGTAGTAACAGAATGGGCACAGAGGTATACCAGGATGAAGCACTCTTTCTGATCTCAAAGGACACAGTCCAGTTCTTCACAATGCTCTCGATGGATGAATTTCACAACGCTTCCACACCGCGCGTCTACCGTGAAGATCGATCATGCAATTCCACTGATGGAACAGTTTGTCATTCTGAATGAAAGAGAATCCGCTTTCTGGATCTGTCTGTTGTGAGCTCCTTTCAGGGAAAAAGAAAGTTTATGAATATGTCATTTCCAGAATCAGTTTCTTTGAAGTATCTTCGAACTTTCAGAGCAGTGTGCATGAGAACCAGATCAAATCAGTGATGTGAACACCATCATTGGTGTTCCTAGACATTCCGATCAGAATTGCTTCCCACAGGATAATGTAAAATCCAAAAAATCCCCAACCGCTGAAGCCATGCTTTGAGGAACTAGGAAAGGAAAAAAAAGGCATGTCCACCTCTTTCATTTCAACGACACTTGGGGATCTATTGCGATTCAACCGGAGTTAGACATCACCCTGCCCTTTCAGCAGTTCATCACCCGCATTTGTCAAATCTGCTTTTGCGGCATCAGCGCTATCTTTTGATGCCACGTCACGTCAGAACCCATTCCTTATTCTCTCTCTCTCTCTCTCTCTCTCTCTGGCTCTCTCTTGCCGCCTGCACTTCAGGAGCTCCGTCCAAGTATTTGCACTGCACTCCCAGTTCTGTCAGCCAGCTTTCAAGTCCATGCATTGTTCACGGTCAGAAGAAAGGTACACATATATCATTGATGGCTCCAGGGATTGAAGGAGAGAAAGACTGCATAGCCTCGATTTCCGTCCTTGTCAAGAAACAGCTCGTTAGCGAGTTCACCCGGACCTATGGATTCACCCGATCTTGTTGGCAGCGTCGTCAATCTTTCATGAGCGCAGACGTGCACACTTCCTCGTCTACGGAAGGAGGAACGAGTAGGGTTTCAATTTCCTTGTGTCAGGATTCGATTGGTACTCGCCATCACCTCCTCTTGTTTTCTGCTAGCTGTTGTGTGCGGGGTGATGGTGCAGGATCTAGCCAGTAAGTACACTTGTCAGAGGAGGCTGTCTTGTCTCGGACAGTCTAGTCACGCGAAGGCTGAAGCTTTGTGTGTGTTCCCAACGTGTTGAGCTTTGTGCCTCTGAAACCAGACGCTAGAGCGAAGTTCGTTTAATTAATTAAGCACGCACTTGTGCGTGTGCGTCCTTCTCACCCGGCCCTCTCTACCTCCTCCAGGAACACGAGCATGTGCACACCCACAAGTAAGAACACATCATTTAAAGAAACATAGATACGCGCCTCACACACACACACACACACACACGCAGGTACACGCACGCGCACAGACACACGCATAGACACACAACGACAAACAGACAGAAAGACACACACACACACACACACACACACACACACACAAACGAACAAACGAGACTGGTAGACCAACATGCACACACACACACACACACACACACACACACACACACACACACACACATCTATCAATCCATCTACCGGATCCTCCCAGACCCACACGAATCGCTGTTCTGCCTGTTATCAAACCAGGTCCCTAGAGGGGGCTGACGCCCGCTTCCCATGCCCCCCTAACCCCCCCCCCCCCCGCCCCCCAACCCGTTCCCCCCAGGCCACTGATAGGCAGTGGACACATCACAGTGCATCCTGGCTTAAATCTCAGCCATCTCTTACTCTGCTCCCCGCTGATCGTGCATGGGGGGGGCAGAACGTCAGGTTTCCCAGGGGGGGGACCCGCTGGAAGTGCATCACTGCAGCCAGCCCAGCAGTCTGCCACCAGCCCGTTTTGCCGCCAGACCCAGAAATGGAAATAAATGATGATGATGATGATGATAAGCTGCCTTGCGAGGACTCAGGAGGGACAATGCATCAGCATCAGCAGGGCTGGCCTATTTCTGGCCCTTTTCGATCACTGTCCTGTGATAAAAGCGCTGGCGTGGGTTTTCACCGGTTTGGGGTCAAGCTCTGGGTGCTGTATTGTGTTGATAGGCTGCTGTGCTGTGGTGATCGTGGTGTCCATGAAGAGAGAGAGAGTTTTTCGCTCAACAATGGCCATGGACCAGGAGTCAAAACCAAGGAACTGGGGGTGGGCGGGGGGGGGAGGGGGGCGTGGTAGGGGGTATTGTAATACTTGTATATCATCACACAATATCAGATTGTACATGATGGACATGGCCCTCTTTTGTTTCACTTAATCATGTCAAATCAGATGGTTTTCCCTTTAGATCACACGGAAGATGCACTTCGATGCTTGATCATTCCTTTGTTCGTTTGTTAGTTGAAAAAGTGCGCTCAGTGACCTACTCAAACAATTAATGGAGAGGGAGAGAGGGAGGGGGAGAGAGAGAATATGGACTGTATTTCAAAACAAAAGTTATCCAAAGTCGTACCAGCAAGATAAAGTCATAACGCGAAGAGTACAACAGCGTAACACACACACACACACACACACACACACACACACACACACACACACACACACGTGAAGCAAAGATAAGCTCGAGGAAAACGGAGACTTCGTGATGTGACTGACCGCA
>NC_134900.1:28641140-28653640 GCF_041734735.1 Babylonia areolata
TAATGTCGCTCTTACTGTCCATTACTGCTGATAAAAAAAAATACCAAGCAGGGAAAAATTCCTGTTTGACTGACACGTAGTTCATATCTTTTTATATATATATATTTTTTTTTCTTCCTTTTCGTTTATTTCTTCCTCATCCATCTCTACTTCCACCTCTTCCATCTCCTCCTCTTCCTCCTCCTTCTTCTTCTTCATCTTCTTCTTCTTCTTCTCCTTCATCATCACCTTTCTGTTCTTGTTGTTGTTCTTGTTGTTGTTTTTCTTCTGTTTTTTCCCCCTTGTTCTTCTTGCTCTTGTTCTTCTTGTTCTCTTCTTCTTCTTCTCCTTCTTCTTCATCTGTTCCTCCTCCTCCTCCTTCTCCTCCTCCTCCTCGTCCCTCATTCGTCTTCTTTTCTTTTCTCTTCTACCCTCTCTTCCTCGTTCTTCTCATTCTTGTTATTCTTTTTTTTTTTTTTTTTTCATCTTCTCTGTCTTGTTCCTGTTGCAGGCAATCGATCCGTCAGTGTTGGAATTACGCAGCCAATAAGGCCAGTTATCTGACAGATACATTTCAAATCCCCACCAGTTTGCTTGGTTATCGGGGACAGGGGTGGATACAGAGACAGTGTGACACGTCGAGAAAGAAGAGGAGAGGAGAGAGACAGAGATAGAGACAGACAGACAGACAGACAGAGAGAGTCACGATCACAGCCATAATGTTTCATTGTTTGTTCTCGCAATGAAGACCTTCGAACAAACAGTCGTAAGAGAGACAGACAGACAGAGAGAGTCACGATCACAATCATAATGTTTCATTGTTTGTTCAGCAGTGAAAACCTTCGAACAAACAATCGTAAGAAAGACAGACATACAGACAGACATACAGTAAGACAGACAGAAACAGAGACACACACACACACAAAAAGGGACAGACATGGAGAGAGAGAGAGAGAGAGTCACTCCGTTTTTCAGCCTTACCTCCTCACCAACCGCTGATAACCTAAAAACGAGACGATCTTACAAAGCCCTTAACACAGACAGCCAGCGCAACAGCTGTGTGTAACAAAATCCATCACGCCCACCAGCTCCACTACCACCACTCCACACCACCACCATCGACTCGTTTCCTGTCTCCTGTTTTGCCACACACTGTCACAAAGACGGTCTTCGGTGACACCGAGATCTCAGCAAAACACCTGCCGAGAAAGGAAGTAATGATTTCTTTCTCTTTTCCTGTACAGACTGTACAGAGCAGAGGACAGTGACCGTTCTCAAAACACTCACTGCTGAATGCAGAGGCAGATTTTTGAACCCTTTCTTGGAATTCTCTCCCCGCCCCCCAATGATGTCCAGGCTTGCCAAAAAAAGTTTTTAATGGGTCAGAATGGCGGCGTCCAGCCTTCACTCATTGCTTAAGTGTAGTTCATTAAAGTTTTATTTATTTATTTATTTCTGTCTTTCTTCCTTGCCACCACCATCTTCTTCTTCTTCTTCTCTCTGTATGTCTCTCTCTGTCTCTGTCTCTGTCTCTCTCTCGTTCTCTTTATCTCTCAATCATCCATAGTAGTAAGATCAGTGCATCGTTTTAACAACAGCTGTGTTGATCTGCAATACAAACAAAACGTCATCAGAAGTGAGTTTGGAATGAGGGGAGGGGGTTGATGTTATGAACACACACACACACACACATACGCACACACTCTCTCTCTGTGTCTGTCTCTATCTCTCTCTCTCTTAAATATCCTGAGTAGTATAATCAGTGCATATACTGCAAACTTGAACAGTTGTCTTGATCTGCAACATAAAGAAAACGTCACGAGAACTGAGTTTGAAAGGTTAGGAAAGAGGCTATGAACACACTGTACGTGTTCAATAACCTCACAGTCTAATCTCTACTTCTGAAGACTTCTGCCGATGTCCATTTGAGCCTCATGTAAGCCTTCGAGGAGAAAGTGAACCTTGCTCTTTCCAGTGCGTTTTGTTTTCCGCTGAAGCCTGTTGCTGTCAGTCACTGGGGAGTTTTAATTAACTTTTCCATTGTTCCAAACATGTCACTGTTTGTTTTGTTTTGTCATTTCTTTAACCTGTCTCTTTCGTCTCTCCCTCCCAGCCTAGCTCTGTCAACCTGTCTGCCTGCCTGCCTGCCTCTGTGTGTGTGTGTGTGTGTGTGTGTGTGTGTGTGTGTGTGTGTGTGTGTGTGTGTGTGTGTCCCCCTCTCTCTGTGTGTCTCTCTCTATCTCTTTCTCCCTTCATCCCTTTCTTTCTGTCTGACTGTCTCTGTCTCTCTCTCACCCCTTTCTTTCTGTCTGACTGTCTCTGTCTCTCTCTCGCCCAATCTCTCTCTCTCTCCCCTCTATTCCCCCCCTCTCTCTCCTCTCTCTCCCTCCCTCCTCCCCTCCTCTTCCCCGTCCTCCTCCTCTTGCACGCCCCTCCCTCTTTTCGTTTAAAACGTATTTGCCAACTGTGAACAGAAAATTTAATGTTTTCCAGAGTGTACCGATAGCCTGTACGCGAAGGCACGTTCTGAAGCTGACGACAAACTGTGCGAGAGCGACACGATGTGATGGGTACGTGTTTGGTTGGATGTTTTTTTTTAAAATTGTGTTCCACTATTCTAGGGTCTGGTGTACTCTTTTGTGAACAGACTATGAATGCCAGAATGTCGGTGTATAATGATATGAGAGAGTGAGAGAGAAAAAGACAGACAGAGAGAGAGAGAGAGAGAGAGAGAGAGAATGAAAGAGAAAGAGATAGGCAGACAGACAGATACAACGAAACAGATACAGATAGACAGACAGAGACGATTGTATCAACACAAAAACGGCAGACTAGCATGTGTATATATCAGAATGCAAAACAACCACCACAAACCAATTAATCGTATTTTGCAGAACCACAAAAAATCAGTCTTCACACAGTTTTTTTGTATGCTTACGGAACGAGCATTTGTGGCTCATGAGATGCCTAGGAGGGAGAGTACCACTGCAAGAGGATGGAGGGTTGTTGGGGAGAGGGGGTGGGGGTGGGGGCGGGGGTGCGGGGATAATGCCCTCTAAAGGCAATTGGGTCACGGGTCACGATTTGGGTCCCACTAGGCATCCGCCTCTAACCTGTGGCTCCAAAAAGCTGTAGCTTGCGCAGTGGCCACACCTCAGGAAACCACCAAAATGGAGAACATTTATAAAAAACAACAACTGTGGGTTGTAAAATAAGACTGACTTTTGATAAAAGGTGTCCAACTTTTCAGACCATAGGTCCGTCTTCAGAGACTGTGTTGGTTCGAAACCGCCCCTTTGACAGGCGGGTTAAACAAGGTGAGAGGGTAGTCGGTCGGGTCTCCAACCCTCCGGTGAGTTAGGGACATATCTGTCCCAGCACGCGAAGACTGGACCCTGGCGGATGGAGCGGGAGGGAGACCAGTGAAGGTCCAGCAGGTCATGAAGGCAGGGGACAGCAAGCGTCATGAAGTCTTCAGGGCACCGTAGGACAATACGCACGTAGTGATCATCTGCTGCAGCCGAAGAAGTCTCTGATCGTGACGGCTGTCTTTCATTCCACCGGAACCCGACTTCCTAGGCCGAAAGCGTGGGACTGCCCCAGTGCATCCACTTCAAACTCCAAGCAAACGCTTCCTGAACAGGTTTATATGCGCTGTATATCATCTCTAATCATTGCATCCTAATTTCTACTGTATCTGTGTTTGTGTATGATTTTCGATTTATGTTCGTATCTTGTTATGTAATATCCCCCCCCCCCCCCCCCCCCCATATTCCTTGTGACCCCGGTACACTTGGTAATAGAGACATGTTCTGTTCTATTCTATTCTATTTTGCTATCTTCAAAGCCCTGTGGCGATGTGAAAGGGGCGAAGAAGCAACAGCTGGAAGTGACCACTGGAAATTGTCGTTTGAACCTTGCACACACGCGGCCTGTCGACAGCAGTCGCTCTCTCTTTCTCTCCCTCTCTGACCCCGAGGCAGCTCAGAAGGTCGGTGTTCTCCCAGGCGACTGAGCAGCCTAGTATGGGCAACACTGCTCCCATGTGGGAAACTAGAAAAAAAGTGGTCTCAAACATTGCTTATCCCAATCTCGAAGTGGCCAACATGTCGTGGTTGGTAGTTTTACCCATTCAGTGGTAGAAAACAAGGAAAGAAGGATCCCATGGCATGCAAATAGAACCTGGGACTCCATCGCCATGTGATGCCAGTCCACACCCAAAGAGACTGAGAAACGCACAGACGCCATTGTCATACACGACAGACAACTAAGAAGAGGTAGCAATCGATGCTGACTGTCTATGTAGACGATGGTGAGTCATATCAGAACTTCTTCTGCATTCCGTGACTGCAACTCTCACGTTGATCAGTGGTTTCCAATGGCCTTTCTTTTTTTCACCCCCTTGTATGACTGTTTTACAACGACGTTCTGGCATTCATTCCGTGAATTCGTGTTCATGGACTTCACCGGTCTCGGATTCCATTTCCGTGTTCCTGTCCTTTCCCAAGGTGTCGGGCTCAGTGTGTGTGTGTGTGTGTGTGTGTGTGTGTGTGTGTGTGCGCTCTCTCTCTCTCTCTCTCTCTCTCTCTCTCTCTCACTTCATCATGCATCTGCTCGAAGGTGTTTTTTTTCTCTTTCTTTTTCGTCCTCCATACATTATATGTGTACACTTTGTAGTGGATGTAGATGGACAAGAAAAGTTTGGTAGAACCTGCCATGAGATAACATAATCCCCGGGAAATGAAGTTCTGAGAGCTCTGCTATCTTCTTCTTCTTCTCCATCCATACCATGTTTGTCTATCTTTTCTCTTCACACACACACACACACACACACACACACACACACACACACACACACACACACACACACACACACACACACACATCGTCCTCCTCCCTTCCTTCCTCCCCGCCTCCTTTTCTCTCTTAGTACCAGTTTTCTTCATTATTTATGGATGGTGTTCATCAGAAAGGAGTGAGACTGGAATGTGTCTCCCAGAATCGTCACTGTTACTAAAAGACGGTGAGGATTGAGGGGAGGGGGGCGGGGGGAACCGGGGGGGAAGGGGGAGGTGGAGAGAAGAGTTCCCTGTTGGAGTTGTCGGTGATAACAACCCCAGGGTGATCAGACGGTCACAGGTCTGGGACGGCTCGTCATTATTATTCATACAGATGGTCTGCATTCACAGTCTGCTGAGTCTTGACAGAGACCTGTCTAGACATTTTGTTTTCCACAGAAAAACGTACCGAAACAAAGAATGCTATTTGTCTTGATTTCGCTCTTCTCCTTCTTTTCTTCCTCTCTCTCTCTCTCTCTCTCTCTCTCTCTCTCTCTCTCTCTCTCTCTCTCTCTCTCTCTCTCTCTCTAAGGGCAGATCGGAAGAATAGGTCATGCCTAAATTCTTAATCCTTGAATAAAAAAAAACATTTTTAGCTCTGAGTTCTCTTTCTCATTCTCCCACCTCTCTCTGTCCGTCTCCCTCCCTCCCTCTCTCTCTCTCTGGTTACGTATACAATCTGTTTTTTGTTTGTCATCTATTCCCTCCCCCCCACCCCTCTGTCTATCTGTCTGCCCCCCCCCCCCCCGCTCTCTCTCTTTTGCCATCCCTACCCCACTCCAAGTTCCTTCCCATGGACACCTCAGCACTGGGATCAGATTTCTGCGTCCCTGCCCTCTTCCCTTCCGGAAACCCGATAGTTCAGAAGTTGTTTTTTTTTTTCTTTTGGTCGGACGTACATTCCTGACATACAGCGGTAACAAATATGATGGAAGGGTGGCGGGTTGTCATAAACATGTCCACGTTACGACTTCAGGTTGTCGTTCTACTGCACACGGACAGAGACCATCAACGTAAATCATGACAACACTACCACAGTGTAAAAAAAAAAAAAAAAAAATCTATTCTGCGAGTTCACGAATCATTTCAGGGATCCGACCGACACACGAGATAAGAGTGTGGAGTTTTTATGACGGAAAGTCAAGTAGAGGGAAAGTTTTCGTCTGTCGGTGAGCCTTCGAGTGTCAGTGTAAGCTGTGCGAGTGTGCCGGATATTTATGATGGAAATTGAGTTGTGGGAAAAGTTCTTCCTATGTTTTATGATCGTGCCTACAGCATTTTAGCCGCAAGAATGTGGACATTGATTTTATGATAAAATTCGAGTAGTGGAAAATGTCAGTGCCTGGACCAATGGTGTCAGCCCTACAGAATGATTTACATTTCAGTTCACTCATTTTATTGTGCTTTGTTTTTCTCGTCAGTTTAAACCCCCCATACAGTTATTCACTTGAAAATTGAACCCAAGCATTGCATTGTTACAGGTGCATCAAACAAAAGTTGAAAAAGATAATACAGGTAATGTTTTACCCGCTTCTCTCGCCCTTCCCTTCATTATTTTTCCTTTGTTACTGTCTGTCTGTCTTCGTCTCTGTCTGCCTCTCTTACTCCAGTCCAGTGTTGAATGGACATGCTTTCTCTTTTTGTCTGTCTCCATCTCTCTTCTCTCCTCTCTGTTTCTTTTTTTCTCTCTCTCTCCACCACTCCGTCCCCTCTGAGTTCATTCTCATGGACGCTTCAGCACTGAGATTCTGCGTCCCTGCCCTCTTCCCTTTCTGGAAACCCGTTAGTTGAGAATGTTTTTTTTTTCTTTTGGTCGGACGTACATTCCTGACATACAGCGGTAACAAATATGATGGAAGGGTGGCGGGTTGTCATAAACATGTCCACGTTACGACTTCAGGTTGTCGTTCTACTGCACACGGACAGAGACCATCAACGTAAATCATGACAACACTGCCACAGTGTTAAAAAAAAAAACACCGAGAAAAAAAAGAGAGAAAAAAATCTATACCTTGAGTTCGCGAACCATTTCAGAGATCCGACCGACACACGAGATAAGAGTGTGGAGTTTTATGAGGGATGGAAAGTCGAGTTGAGGGAAAGTTTTCGTCTGTCAGTGAGCCTGCGAGTGTCAGTGTTAGCCGTGCGAGAGTGCCGGATATTTATGATGGAAGTTGAGTTGTGGGAAAAAAAAAACAACCTTCGTATGTTTTGTGAGCGTGCCTAAAGTGTTTTAGTCGCAAGAGTGTGGACATTTATGATGCCATCGCCCGGACCAGTGGTGTCAGCTCTACAGAATGATTTACATTTCAGTTCACTCATTTTGTTGTACTTTATTTTTCACGTCAGTTTAAACACCCCTTTACAGTTATTCACTTGAGAATTGAACCCAAAGTAATGCATTGTAACGGGTGCATCAAAGAAAGTTGAAAAAGATAATACAGGTAATGTTTTACCCGCTTCTCTCGCCCTTCCCTTCACGATTTCTCCTTAGTTACTGTCTGTCCGTCTGTCTGTCTGTCTTTTTCTCTGTCTCTGTCTGCCTCTCTCACTCCAGTCCATGTTGAATGGTCGTGCTTTCTCTCTCTCTCTCTCTCTCTCTCTCTCTCTCTCTCTCTCTGTGTGTGTGTGTGTGTGTGTGTGTGTCTTTCTTTCTTTCTTTCTTTCTTTTCCACTGTCTCTCGCCCGCGCCCCCTCTCGCCACCCCTCTCTAACTCTCTCACTCTGTGTGGTCCCTCCCCCTTCCCTCTTCTCTCCCTCGCGATTAATGGCAGTCATCTTCTCATGTTCAGCTGAAAATAGTAATATATTCTGATTAATATGAAAGTTACATTCATACATATATACATTTATCAGGACGAGGGAAAGTGTGTGATGGGACTTCAGTCAGAATATGCTAATGGGGTGAATTGTTTTAAACATATTTCACTTTTCCAATTCATTTATTTAAAAGAATATCTTAATGAATAAAAGGGTGCTGTGTTTTTCACTGAATTTGAAAGCTTCCTACAACCTGCCTGAGTATTGAGCGGAAACCTCTATGGCTGTCAACCTATTTGTTGGAGCATTCATTTTTGTTGTTGATGTTAGGTTGGGTTTTTTTTTCTTTGTTTGTTTTGTTTTGTTTTGTTTTTTGTTTTTGTTGCACATGGTACGAAGATCGGTTACTTCCTTCCCAATGAAACTGATTCTAATGACAACACAACAGAATACCAACATCCAGCTCGTCCATCTTTATCGCCGGTAACAAACAAGTCCCAAGACACATCAATACAGGATGGAGGGCCGGCCGGCGGTCAGTCATAAACACAGCCATGGCTATGACTTCAGGCCATCTCGCAAAACACGAACAAAGACCATCAACGTAAATCATGACGTCCCGTCAGCAACAAAATGTGTAGCAGGAGTCCCTAAACAGCGATGGCTATTGATTGGACAGACGAGGACAAAGCGTGGTCAGTTTATGATGATGGTCAAGCCAAGGAAGAGTGCTGATTCATCAGTGATGAACTGCTGTTCTGACTCCTGTTCAGCGTTTACAACGGGAACCTTTAAGTGATAAACATTCTCTCTCTCTCTCTCTCTCTCTCTCTCTCTCTCTCTCTCTCTCTCTCTCTCTCTGTCTGTCTGTCTGTCTGACTGTCTTACTGTCTATCTGTGTCTTTGTCTGTCTCTGTCTCCGTCTCTCTGTCTGTCTCTGTTGAGCTGTGTCTCTGTCTCTACCGCCACCTCTCTCTCTCTCTCTCTCTCTCTTCATTGCTTTTACTTTAGATCGTTCTTTAAACACCAAACCGAATTTAAGACATGGACATCAATCCTCAAAAAAAGCTCCGATAGGAGATACATTTTAGTGGACGTATGGACATTTCCTCTAACTATAATCAGGGGAAGATTATACTGCTCTGACTTTAGCCAGCAATACTCCATGATTCACAACGGCAGCAATAAAATATTTTATATACATAGTGGAAAGGATTATAAGAATTGTTTTCTTCTAAAGACGAAGAAGGCCAGGTGATTTTGTGATCGACTACCCAGATAACACACACCACCACGTCCACAGCACCACCACTACCACCACCACCACAGCAACTGCTACTACTGCTGCTCCTCCTACTACTATTGTCGCTGGTCTTGATGCCATTTGTGCAGCCACTATCATTCACCTATTACTGCGACTGTTGATGTACTCAATACTTGTCAGTATTACAAATATGTAACCAGTCATATGAAGAAAGGAAGTAATCTTGTTGCATAAAGAGAAAAAAAAAACAAAAAATGGGCGTTCTTTATTGTGCTCCCTACAATTTCTGTTTCCTGCGGCACTTCTGGTGGTGCAAAGCCTTCACGATTCTCGCCCTTATCTTTTTTCCCGGGGTTTTTGCTTGCGTCCAGTCCAAAGAACCTGAGACGGGCCTGTCGTGATGTTGTGTCACTAGGGGGTCTCCAAGTCGCGAGAGATCATTGTTAAAAAAAAAATTATCCAGGGAATCAGGTCCGTTGACAGTAGCAGTAGCCTGGTGGTTAAATCGTTGGACTTGCATCCTGAGGGTTCTTGGTTCGATCCCGGTATCGGCTCCTCAATTTCCGTCGTGTGTATACTCATACAGAAGACCGACGACCGCATGTCGAAGCTCCCATTATTCATGTCAGTGTTCGGTGGGTTATGGAAACACGAACTTATCCAACATGCACATCCCCGAAGTCGGAGTGTGGGAGTTTATAATTATAACCTGGATTAAAAACGGTCATACACGTAAAATCCTACACTTTGATAGGAATGAACGTGTGAGCTGTAGCCCAGGAACGCGAAAAGAAGGAAGGAAGAAAAGAGAAAAAGAAAGAAAGACAGAAAGAAGGAGCGGTGAAAAGCCAGAGATAAAGAGGGAAGATTTTTTTTTTTTTTTTTTTTTTTTTAACGGAACGAAGATTAGGATTTCCTTCTAAGTGAGCTTATCTCTGAAGCCTTCTTTGCTGTGGACGTTGAACAGTGGGAACGGAACACAGTGGCCTGGAAATGGAGGAAAAAAAAAGAAAGAAAAAAAAAGGGGGCTACATCGTCCTCCTACCCCATCCACCCCTCTTCACCCCCCACCCCACCCCACCCCCAACCTACGAAAGTGAGAGATCTCACATCTGGATCACGTGCGAACAGGGACTTTTAGTACCATTCTTGTCCCCTGTTTTTTTTTAAGTGCTGCTGTGGGAGAGTTTATTTTTTCCGGGAGATGGAGGTGTATGCGTGTCGGGGGGTGGGATGTGGGGAGGGATGGGGGAGGGGAGAGGGGGATGAGGGGGGGGAGGAGGGGGATGACAAGGATGCGGGCGGATGTGGAAGGAAAAAAAAAGAGACTCCATAGTCTACTTCGAAGTGTAATAAATGTATAGCAAAACATGCAGCGCTGGACGACTAGATCTTTATGAGAAAAGCAACACACATGGTACAGGGAGTAATCCTTCGTGACAGAAAGAAAATACGATATATATGTAGATAGATAGATAAACACACACACACACACACACACACACACACACACACAGATGGATGTAGGTCAGGCATCTAATTCCCATTCTTTTCTACTACGTCTTTCGATGTGGTATTAGTGTATTGCGTTGCATCTTGTCCGTTTGTCGCAAATTCGGGCTGCTCTGCCCATGGAGAGCGCGTCGCAAATGTCACTTATCTTGCCTCCAGGTATAATGATTTGATTTCCTATCAGAGTTGGGTTGTTGTTGTTTTTTTAAACAGAACTTTGGCAGGGACAGTCGGCACGTTTTCGACACCCCCTTGAAACTGAAACTGGAGCTTCTCATATAAATGGTCCAAGTCTGGCCGATGGCATTTAAGGGTATGGCACCGGCATTTCAGATTGTTGTAGAGCAGGCACCCAAAGCTTCGCTTCGCTCTGAAAAGACGTTCTCGTGCAGACGGGTGCTGCTATCATCATCATCACCATCATCACCCTGAGGCAATTACTGGGTTTTAACAAGGAGACCGGCGGTTTGCTAGAGATATGGATTGAGAGAGAGACAGACAGACAGACGGACGGACGGACGGATAGACAGACAGAGCGAGAGAGATAGAGCGGGGCAGGGAGAGATGGGGTGTGTGGGAGAGAGTGAGAGAGAGAGAGAGAGTGTGTGTGTGTGGGAGAGAGTGAGAGAGAGGAATGGGGAGAGAGAGAGAGACAGAGGGAGATACAGACAGTGAGAGAGAGAGAGTGGGGAGGGAGAGTGGGTGCGTGTGGGAGAGAGTGAGAGAGAGAGAGAGTGTGTGTGTGTGTGGGAGAGAGTGAGAGAGAGGAATGGGGAGAGAGAGAGAGACAGAGGGAGATACAGACAGTGAGAGAGAGAGTGGGGAGGGAGAGTGGGTGTGTGTGGGAGAGAGTGAGAGAGACAGAGAGAGAGTGTGTGTGTGTGTGTGAGAGAGAGGAATGGGGAGAGAGAGAGAGAGAGACAGAGGGAGATACAGACAGTGAGAGAGAGAGTGGGGAGGGAGAGTGGGTGCGTGTGGGAGAGAGTGAGAGAAAGAGAGAGAGTGTGTGTGTGTGTGGGAGAGAGTGAGAGAGAGGAATGGGGAGAGAGAGAGAGAGAGACAGAGGGAGATACAGACAGTGAGAGAGAGAGAGTGGGGAGGGAGAGTGGGTGCGTGTGGGAGAGAGTGAGAGAGAGGAATGGGGGAGAGAGAGGGAAATACAGACAGTGAGAGAGAGTGGGGAGGGAGAGTGGGTGCGTGTGGGAGAGAGTGAGAGAGAGAGAAGGAAATACAGACAGTGAGAGAGAGTGGGGGAGGGAGAGTGGGTGCGTGTGGGAGAGAGTGAGAGAGAGGAATGGGGGAGAGAGAGAGAGAGGGAAATACAGACAGTGAGAGAGAGTGGGGGAGGGAGAGTGGGTGTGTCAGGGAGAAAGTGAGAGAGGAAGAGAGAGAGGGAGATACAGACAGTGAGAGAGTGGGGGAGGGAGAGTGGGTGTGTCTGGGAGAAAGTGAGAGAGAGGAATGGGGGAGAGAGAGAGACAGAGAGAGATACAGACAGTGAGAGAGAGTGGGGGAGGGAGAGTGTGTGTGTCGGGGATAAAGTGAGAGAGAGGAATGGGGGAGAGAGAGAGACAGAGAGAGATACAGACAGTGAGAGAGAGTGGGGGAGGGAGAGTGGGTGTGTCGGGGATAAAGTGAGAGAGAGGAATGGGGGAGAGAGAGACAGAGAGAGATACAGACAGTGAGAGAGAGTGGGGGAGGGAGAGTGTGTGTGGGGGAGGGAGAGTGTGTGTGGGGGAGAGAGAGAGACAGAGGGAGATACAGACAGTGAGAGAGTGGGAGAGGGAGAGTGTGTGTGGGGGGAGAGAGAGACAGAGGGAGATACAGACAGTGAGAGAGAGTGGGGGAGGGAGAGTGTGTGTGTCGGGGAGAAAGTGAGAGAGAGGGGAATAGGAGAGAGAGAGAGAGGGAGAGTGTGTGTGGGGGGAGAGAGAGTGGGGGAGGGAAAGAGGGTATGTGTAGGGGGGGAGTGAGAGAGAGAGAGAGAGAGAGGAAAGGAAGGAGAGAGAGAGAGAGAGAGGGAGTCGAAGAACTACAAAAATTATTGAAGAGTCTTTCGGCCTGTAAGCATTTGAGGTACACATGCACGCACGTGCTCGCAGAAAGAAAAGACAACGAATGAGTAAATAGCTGAAATAATACTGAAT
>NC_134900.1:28656140-28676140 GCF_041734735.1 Babylonia areolata
GCGTGTGTGTGTGTGTTTGAGCTCGAGTTGGGGTGATGTTTGATTGCGAATGAAGGGCTTATTGGTTTTCGCCTGTTGTGTCTGCCCGTTGTTGTTTGTTTTTTTCATCCAGTGTTATTTTCTTTTATTCTGCTCTGGGTGGAATTGCTGTGAATGGTGGGATAATCGGGAAATGTAATATAGGGACGTATGTATTTTGATCGTGCTTTTGATTTATTTCTTATTACTCATTTTTGTTTGTTTGTTTGTTTGTTTTGCTTCTTTAGCTGTAGTCCCTCTATGAGGCGAGGGCTGGATGTAAAACAACAACAACAACAACAACAAATTACTTGTTTATCTATTACCCTCCTTAATAATCAAGACTTTGTCTTGTCTTGTCGTGTCTTGTCTAACTTATCTTGTCTCATCTGAATGACTAGACGCTCAGTTTGATTTTTTTTTCTTTCTTCTGTCAAACTTGGGAGAAAGTGGCGACAAAAGAGCCGCACAGTTTCTGGTGGTGGTGGTGGTGGGGAGGGACACAAGGCCTGGTGTGGGATGGGGGGGAGGGGTTTGGGGGGCCGGGGGGGGGGGGGGGGGGGGGACGGGAGGGGGTGCGTGTTTCAGTGCATGCAATCTCTTGGCTGTGTATTATGTTGTGTGGCCCCTTGCGGACGGACGGCCGTGGAACAGTTTGACGTCACACAGGAAGCTGACATGGAGGTAGTTTAACTTGCCAGTAGTGGTCAGAAAGTCAAGGAGCCCTTGCAGTATTTTATTTTCCCTCCAGTGCTTTTGGTTTCCTGCTTTTACTGGCGTTTTCGTGGCTATAGCCCCATTTCATTTCCGTTCCTTTTCTGACAGTAATTTGTTCTCTGTCTCTCACTGTCTTTGTTTCTCTCTCTCTCTCTCTCTCTCTCTCTCTCTCTCTCTCTCGTAAACACACAGATATCCCTCTCTCTCTCTCTCTCCCTCTCTCTCCCTCAAACACACAGACGTTTCTCTCTCCTCGCCCCCCCCCCCCCCCCCCCCCCCACCTCTCTCTCAAGCACACAGACAGATCTGTCTCTCTGTCTGTCTCTATTTTTCTGTTTGTCTGTCTGTCTCTCTATCTCTT
The DNA here is from genome assembly GCF_041734735.1 of Babylonia areolata. Classification (NCBI taxonomy): domain Eukaryota; kingdom Metazoa; phylum Mollusca; class Gastropoda; order Neogastropoda; family Buccinidae; genus Babylonia; species Babylonia areolata. The sequence goes on from NC_134900.1 coordinate 28,657,237, forward strand.
AACACACACACCGACATCTCTGTCTCTCTGTGTCTGTCTGTCTCTGTCTCACTCTGTGCGTGTGTGTGTGTCTCTCTCTCTCACACACACATCTCTCCCACCTCCTCTCTTTCACACACACACACACACACATCACCACTACCGCCACCACCACCACAACCCCTTCCGAGCTGCGAGGGTTCCACAAACCATTATTATTTATAGTTGGTGTCCATTAGAAAGAGAGTGAGGTTTGGGGTTGGGAGGGGATCGAAATGTAGCCCCAGAAATGCCACGGTGAAAGGGAAACACGGGGTGGGATTAGAAGAGGAGTTGCGGTCGGAGTAGTCAGTGATAAAATCCCCCAGCGATCAGCCAGTCAGGTCCTGGGTGGCTCGTCATTATTCATACAGATGGCCGGCATCCAAAACCCACTGAGCTTGAAACAGGGTTGTCTGCTGATTTTGGTCTACGCGCGTGCGCGCGCACACACACACGCACGCACGCACGCACGCACGCACGCACGCACGCACGCACACACACACACACACACACACACACACACGCGCGCGCGCGCGCACACACACACACACGTACGCTTTCAGATGGAAGACATTGCATGTCTGGATTTCGTTCTGCATCGACGTCGTGTGGTGGTGTTATCAATATTTCGAGGGAATGCGTGTACACAAATCTTTGTCTGTCGGTTCATCTGTCTGTTTGTCTCTCTTTCTCCCCCCCCCCCCTCTCTCTCTCTCTCCCCTCTATCTATCTATCATCTATCTATCTTTCTATCTATCTTGTTCATCTGAAAGTTGGGGATTTAACAAGCAAGGTCATTTAGAAAAAGTTCCCTCTGTGTAAAGACTATGTTTCTGTATCAAGGTTTGTTCTGTGTCTGGTTTAAACTGTTACAAATGGAGTAGACTGCCGTATAAGGGTTATCAAATGTCACTTGAATTAGACAGAAGCGGGAAAACGTGTTGGGTATCCAAAGTTAGAGAAATGTAATCTGAAACAGGATTGATTTTGTTTGGTTGCAACAGGGTGTTTGGGATATTAAAAAGTTCTTAAGTATATTTAATCAAAACTTATTGATTTCCTTATCCAGGAATGGTATGGCATGCTTAGAAAACGTAACAGATACGAAATTTATAGTTATTCAAAACAACTTTCGAAAGATAAAAATATATCAACGATATAGACACATACTGCTTTAGAGTTGCTGTGTCGGAAATAACATTTAATGTACTCCCACTCATAAGGAATGCACATCGGTACAGTGATTCTAATCGAGATAGAAATTGCCCTTTTTGTACGTTAGCAATTGAAGACGTAAGCCATTTTCTTTTTGATTGCCCCATGTGTTTGTTCTGTATTGTTCATATGTTCTGTGTGGCTTGTTCAGGATTAAAGAGGCTATGCCAGTCTCGAATAAAAGCTAATTTGTGTTTGCACATTTCTTCTGTCTTTGCTGCTGTGTGCACATGTCAAATGATCGGTATAGGGACAGGCCCGGCAGGAAGTGTCTGGGTTTGTTCCAATGTACCTTTTATTTACCTGTGTGCTAGCTGAATCGGTAGCGTAAGCAGCACTAACTTGAAGTTATGTACCTTGTGAATGGAGAGAGTTACCACTCTTTACTCTCTCTCTCTCTACACACACACACACACACACACACACACACACACAGAGAGAGAGAGAGAGAGAGAGAGAGAGAGAGAGAGAACCAAATTTCTAAAGAATTCGGTCGGTACTCCCTTACGTTTATTGCTCCAGGCAACAAATGTCCACCAGATGCATGGTCTGTCCAGATATGTAATCCATTCAGCCAACAGAAGAACGAAAAATCTCAGCACAGTGTAATAATGAAAGGAATATCTTATTATCTAAGAATGACAGTCTTATGAGGTCTCATGTAACTAAACATCTACAGGCATAATTACACATGGTCAACCTACTATATGAATAGTAAAACAGTTTACGTGTTGTATATGGTCAAACATATCTGGTGAGTCGTCTTTGTGCGGCGTTGCAGTTGGTCATTGGTGATGGTTGTGATGTGATGTGTGTGTGTGTGTGTGTGTGTGTGTGTGTGTGTGTGTGTGTGTGTGTGTGTGCGTGCGTGCGTGCGTGCGCGCGCGCGCGCGTGTTGTGTATGTGTTGTGTGTATGTGTTATGTGTCTCTGTCTGTGTGCATGCGTGAATTCTATTGTGCAACGTTTGAATACCTTGGCTTTTGTATTTTATGATGTCAGTTACAGAGTATTGCAGAGCATTCTGGTGATGTTTACAATTCCTCGCGATTCTCCTACCTTGTCTTATCTCACTGTTATAGTCGCTAGTATTTTTCCATTCATCAAAACCTTGAGTGGCGGTCTGGATGCTAGTCGTTCGGTTGAGACGATAAACTGAGGTCCTGTGTGTAGCATGCACTTAGCGCACGTAAAAGAACCCACGGCAACAAAAGGGTTGTGAACGAATCACACGTACACAGTTAATTGTTGACGTTCGCAGTAATTGTAGACATGGATTTTTTTCTCCCATTGGGATTGTGGAAGAGGAAGCGTGTTATAATCGACATGATGGAATGTGATACTTATATAGCGCCTATCCTCTGTCCGAGTCCAAGCTCTAAGCGCATTACAAACACAGAGCCACTTCCACAACAAGTTGCTTACCTGGACAGAGCCGACTGGGTGCTTCCTTTTTTCGTTCTACAGAGGCATTTTCGTGCACCGATAAAGGGTCATGATCATGTTTTTGTGTATGAACTAAGATGTTTCTAATCAGTGGTTGACTGTATACTACTACATAAAGTTCCTCATGGAAATGAGGTGGCATCGCAATATACTAAATATGAGATTCACTGCTGATATTATGAACAATTAGTGGAGTGATGGCCTAGAGGTAACGCGTCCGCCTAGGAAGCGAGAGAATCTGAGCGCGCTGATTCGAATCACGGCTCAGCCGCCGATATTTTCTCCCCCTCCACTAGACTTTGAGTGGTGGTCTGGACGCTAGTCATTCGGATGAGACAATGAACCGATGTCCCGTGTGCAGCATGCACTTAGCGCACGTAAAAGAACCCACGGCAACAAAAAGGTTGTTCCTGGCAAAATTCTGTAGAAAAATCCAGTTCGATAGGGAAAACAAATAAACTGCACGCAGGAAAAATTACAAAAAAATGGGTGGCGCTGTAGTATAGCGACGCACTCTCCCTGGGGACAGCAGCCCGAATTTCACACAGAGAAATCTGTTGTGATAAAAAGAAATGCAAATACAAAACAAATGCAAATTCCCCCAAAACCATCTATCGTTGCTGCTGTGTGCACATGTCGAATGATTGGTTTTTGCTGAAGCGTCTGGGTTTGTACCTTTTATTTACCTGTGTGTTAGCTGAATTGGTAGCATAAGCAGCATTGACTTGAAACTGTGTCCCTTGAACATGGGGGAGAGTTACCACTCTTTATTGTTTATTGACCATCCATCAGCACATTGGGCCACAGACAAGGACAAGACTACTGTGTTTGTATGGCCAGGTAGCCTAACACGATCCAGTAGCCTTGCTAAAAAAAAACAACAACAACAATCCTCTAACAAACTGTTGAGGGAGGGAGATGGAGGGGGGGCGTGGGGGGGGGGAGGAACAATGGACTAACAACCATGCTGGATAGACAGGAAGTCCATTTGCAGAGAGACAGATTTTGACAACAGACCTGGCCCGGGGGGGAATCTGGTGAGCAGTTCTTGAGTGCGGCACCCCACTAACTCTTCACACTGTTGAAGAAGTAGAAGACATACAGGACAAATAATGTCACGTGAAAGTTTTAACTATTAACCTAATGGAGCGAACGTTGTCGCGTGAAGACTTCCTCCAAGCCGTGGAGAATACGCGCTTTATAAATATCTTTATTGATAAATCATAATCATCATTATCACCACCATCATGATCATCATAAATTATACATACTACGCACCCAGGTGCAAACGCGAATGCATGCATACTTCTTGAACTTAGGCATAAATGTATGTATGCATTTCCCCCCTCGCGCACTCTCATCAACACCCGCGCGCGAACTCACACGCAAACGGACACTCACTCAAGCACTTTGTCTCTCCCCCCCCCCCCCCCCCACACACACCCTTTCTCTCTCTATTTCTCTCACCCCAACTGTAATTTAAATGACACTGTTTCAGCTTTAGAGCTTTCTTCCCCCCTTTGCCATGCATTAAACAGGATCCAACTCTTTTTGCTAGCAATTTGTTTTCTTCTTTCTTCCTGGTTCATTTCCTCTCGGAGGCTGTTGGTGTGTGAGTGGGCGGTAGATCGAGTGCGGGCGTGCATGTGTGCTTGCTTGCGCGCGTTAATGTGTGTGTTGTGTGTGTGTGTGTGTGTGTGTGTGTGTGTGTGTTTATATATATAGAGAGAGAGAGCAAGAAGCAATATAATCAAATTCACATTCTTTCGAAAACAGTTATTACGTAATAAGGGGGTTGGTCACAATTTCGTGACTTACGTGCTTTAAAAAAATATGTTTTGGGGGAAAAGTCAGAATTTTACGCATGCGAATGGCTTGACTGAAAATAATTCTTACAGATTACTGCATAGATTTCGACAGAATTTGAGAAATTAGACTGAATACCATTTTAACTGGGAAAAAAAATACATTGAATGACAATAAAAACCAAGCCCAGATGTTTTCGTTTTCCATGGAGTAATGGAAAGAGCATAAAAAGGGTCTTGTTTAAACTTTTTAACCTTTAAAACTGATTTGCATTTGAGGTGGGGTAGTGGTTTCAAAAAGCTCTGTAGGTATATTTGTAACGCTGTATTGTGTTTGCGTCAAATGTATGTATGTATGTGTGTATGTATGGATGTATGTATGTATGTTTGTATTGTACGTACGAATTTGTATGCGCATATATATGTTTATTGTGCATGATTGTGAGTTTAGGACTGAGTGTGTCTCGTATGCGTGTCTGTAGATTGTAAGGCGCTTTGTGCAATGAGGAAATCGCTGAGAAATGTCTAGTTATTATTATTATTATTATATTCCCATTCCTCCACCCCCTTCTCTCTCTCTCTCTCTCTCTCTCTCTCTCTCTCTCTCTCTCTCTCTCTCTCTCACACTCTCTCTCTCTATGTACACACATGTGTGTATTTGAAGATTTTCATGTGACAATGTTTTGTATGATTTTCATGAAATTTCCGTAATTGTAGTCTTTGATTCATCCGTTTATGTATTTATTATTATCTTTTGGTTTGTTCTATGTCATTTATTAATTCACACTTATTTCATCTATCATATTGTGTGTATGTGTGTGCATGCGTGTGTGAGGGCATGGTATAAAGAAGCTTCCAGCTTATGCATTCTACCCTCAATAGAACATTTGTCATTTGTCATTCTCTCTCTCTCTCTCTCTTTCTCTCTCTCTCTCTCTCTCTCTCTCTCTCTCTCTCTCTCTCTCTCCTGCCACCTTCTTCTTGTCTCTTGTCGCCGGCAGTAGCAGCATTCCCTGCATGAATCACCGTAGGTAGACACGAAGAGAAAGAAAACGGTGACTGGTTTTTTGTTGCTTTTTTTCAGTGCTGACGGTAGTATCTTGATCTCAATCCAGCTCCATGAGAGAGAGAGACCCCCCCCCCCCACCCCTCCACCCTCCCCCACCCACCCCTCCACACCACCTGCCGTGACACCCAGCCAGTTTTCTTCTTCTGCTTCTATTCCTTCCATTTCGTTTTTCTACTCCACTCCATAACTCCTCACTTCACCACCACCACCACCCCCCCCCCCCCAGCCCCCACCCCCTCCAGGCATCTGTGTGCTGCGAAACGACACGTTGTCTCAAGTAGGTTCTTGGCGTCTGTCGGAGAGGTTTTTTCTCCCGTCGTCTGCCCCACGTTGAGCCGACGGACAGGGACAAGAGTGACGAAAAGCCAGAGCTAAAGAGGTTGGGAGGAGGGGGGGGGGAGACAAAAAAAAATTAAAAAAATAAAATAACGAGCGAAATGTTTATTTCCTATTATTTGTCTCCGAGGAGGTCGATCTGTGTGTGTGTGAGTGTGTGTGTGTGTGTGTGTGTGTGTGTGTGTGTGTGTGTGTGTGTGGCGTGTGTCGTGTGTGTGTGTGTGTATGTATGTGTATGTGGCTTGTGTCGTGTGTGTGTGTGTGTGTGTGTGTGTGTGTGTGTGTGTTCGTGTGTGTGCCTGTGTGTGTGTGTGTGTGTGTGTGTGTGTTTGTGTCGTGTGTGTGTGTGTGTGCATGCATGTGTGTGTGTGTTTGCGCGCGTGCGTGCGTGCAAGAGTAAAAAATTTTATGCATAACACTGGAGAGGAAAGGACCGTTAAGAACCACACGCCATTGAAAAAACCACAAAAAACCAAAAAAAACAACAAAAAACAACAACAACAACAACAGATTACGGGAAATGTACGTCTATACGTTCTGTGAAGCAGCACTGGTTGTTTGAAAAAGCAGTTTGATTCATGAATATGATCGGTGTCTCGGGAAGTTTTGTCTCCTTGCTAAGTTCAGTAATGCTGGCGTGAGTGGAGTGCCCCCCCCAGTCCGGGTATTGCATTGCAGGATCCTGCGGGTCTTTGCTTCAGTGTGTGTGATATTCCACAAGATTTCAAGGACCACGGTAAATTATGTTTGGGTGTTAATTGATTCAATACGCATGAACGCGTGCAGGCGCGTGTCCGCGCGTGTTTCTCGCACTCACACAGACACACATACCCGCACACACACACACACACACACACACACACACACCCCACGCCTCCCACCCCTACACACACAGAGACCCACGCACACATGCTCGCACACACACACACACACACACATACACACACGCATATTCCACATTCAACCAAACAAGAGGCGAATTGCTTTGGATGTCTCTCTCTATCCCCTCATTATCAATCTCCCCCCCAGTACAGTCCTGGAAAAAAAGCGGAAGGATTTCATCGAGGCTGCGATGTTGACAGTAGTGGAGGGTGGTGGTGGTGATGAAGTTTGCGACGAGCTAGTGTTCTTTTTTTAGCATCTCATCCATCCACTTGACCAACGCTAAACACACCACCCAACCCTCGCCCCCCTCGCCCTCCCTACACCACCAACCACTCTCTGTCGCCCATTTTCCTGCTTCACTTTCCAACTGTGACCAGACGATTTGGTGACTGACGGTGGTTCTGCTGATGTCGAGTGGCGGGGAAAAGGGACAGGGGCATCAGTCGGGAAGGAAGAATTGTTCAGTCGCTAAAGACTGCGCGGGACTCCATCTCTTAAACGATCAGAGGAGTCAAGACAGAGACGGAGTTGTGAGGGGTAGGGTGTGTGTGTGTGTGTGTGTGTGTCTGTGTGTGTATTCGTAGGGGGATTGGGGGAGGGCTGGGGTTGTCTGTCTGACTTATAATTGGGGGGGAAGGTTGTTATCAGTTTTCCACGTGGCTCGCATGGTGCCATCGGCTAAAAGGAGTTCACTGGCGCCTGGGGAAAGTGGTCCTTCCACCAACAGAACTCTTCACTATTTGATTTAATTAAAACCATTCCTTGTGGGGTTTTTTTTTTTAGGGGGTGGGGGTGGGGGGTATGGGGCATAATCTTTTTTTTCTTTCTTTACCCAGACGGAGGATGTGGGATAGATGGATTTCTGGTAGGCAAAGAAAATGAAAAGGTTTTAGGGGGATGGGGTGGTGGTGGTGGTGGTGTGAACAACCGGAAGTTTGAATCGAAACAATTGTTGGTTAAGCACTGTCTGCCCCGTCTGTCACTTTTTTTGTTTGTTTTTTTGTTTTGTTTGTTTTTTTGTTGTTGTTTTTTTTCCCTTTCTCATCTGACCTAACATGGTTGACAGACAAGTCTTTGTGCATGGATGACCGGCATGTTTGAGAGAGAGAGAGAGAGAGAGGGTGTGTGTGGGGGGGGGGGGGGGGGGGGGGTAGCATCAATACCATCACAACCATCATCGTTATTATCATTCCGTTATGTCCTGACGTAGGTGTTTTGAGATTTAAGAGCGTAAACAGTGTTATCATCATAACACAACACATCTACAAGAACAGTTATCATTATCCTTATCATCATCATCGTCATTCTCCTCTTCCTCCTGATCAGCATCATCATCATCATCATCATCATCGCCGTCTTCATTATCACAATAATCTAAACTGTTCTGACGTTGGTAGGAGTCTTTCCTTCTCTGTAGCTGAACAACAGTGAAATTAGTGTGAAATGACTGTCCCGCAGTTCCCGGTTTGCAAACATAAAACCAGCTTCTCTCTCACTTCGCAGACATAACAAAGCCAGCTTCGTTCCCACTTGATGACGAAACATAAAAACCAGCTTTGTTCCCTCTTTGCAAACATAAATCCAGCTCCGTTCCAACTTTGCAAACATAAAAACCAGCTTCTTTTCCACTTTTCAAACATAGAGCCAGCTTCGTCCCCACTCTCCAAACATAGAACTGGCTTGGCCACTGCTTTCCAAACGTATGATCAAATTCGATCCCACTTTCCAGACAAAAAAAAAGAAAGAAAGAAAGAAAAAAAAAAGAAGAAGCTTTGTTCCCACTTTCCAGGCATAAAACTAGCTTCGTTTCCACTTTCCCAACATAGAACCAGCTTGGTTGCTAGTTTCCATAGAATAAAATCAGCTTTCCCTCCCACTTTCCAGACATAAAATCAGCTTGGTTCCCATTTACAAAAAAAAAAAAATTGAAAAAGTCAGCCTTTTCCCACTTTCCAGACATTAAATCAACTTGGATATCTGGACGTAGAACACTTGAAATGCCAAGCAACGATATTGAAATTGATATACCATGTGCTTTAAACTTTTCGTTTATAGTGCCAATGGCTCTTGAATTGAAATGGATAAAACATACAAAAACAGTAAAGAAACAATGTTGTTTGTTGAATGGAAACTGATAAAAACATGTAAAAAAAAAAAAACCACGTCAAAACTGTCGTCTATGTTTCACAAAAAAACATGTCTGTCTCTGTCTGACTGCCTTTCTATCTCTGACTCTGTCTCTCTGCCTGTGATGGACATTATGTTTTTAACCTTGAACACTTCTGGAGCCAAAGACTGACCGAGTCTGTTTCATATTTTGAAGCGTCAAAATAAATCACTGACTGAATCATTGATACATTACGTTTTAACTCGTCGTTTTTGTTTTGTTTTTTGTTTTTTGTTTTTTTTGACACTGAAGACTTTTGAAGATTCTTGGGAGATATCGGAATGTTTTAGTGTGTCAGCAAGAACAGCGCGATGTTCCTTTCCCCCCCCCTGCTTTTTGTTTGTTTGTCTGTGTCTGTGTCTGTCTGTGTGTCTCTGTGTCTCTGTCTGTGTGTCTCTGTGAGAGTCTCTCTCTCTCTCTCTCTCTCTCTCTCTCTCTCTCTCTGTGTGTGTGTGTGTGTGTGTGTGTGTGTGTTTGTGTCTGTTTCAGTGTCTGTGCATGTGTGTTTTTCCCCTTATCAAACTATAGAACGTTTGTGATGTGTGTGTGACACCGGTGGAAGGGGTAGGATGTGGTGTGTGTGTGTGTGTGTGTGTGTGAGGTACGTTGTTTAGAGAAAGAGGGCGAGAGGAAGGAAGAGAGATGCATAGAGTGGAGGAGGACTGTTGGAAAACGTGACGAGCTAACGAAACGAGTTTTTTTCTTCTTCTTCTTCTTTTCTTCTTCTGCAAACCGTGGGGATCAACTCAATCGATACGGCGCTGGGTTAAAAGTTGAGAGAGTTGGCGTATTCCATTAGGCTTAGGCTCTTTAACCTTTGAGTTATTGCTCGAGTGTGTGAAAAGCCATTACGTGATGGCCTCGAAAAAGCGCGCATTGTTTCCTGGCTGTCTGATTCTGTGCCTGTCTCTGATTCTGTCTCTATGTCTTTTTGTCTCTCTGTCTGTCTGTCTGTCTCTCGATAGATAGATAGACAGACAGACAGACATATATATATATATATATATATATATATAGAGAGAGAGAGAGAGAGAGAGAGAGATAGATAGATAGATAGATCTTTCATGAATAGTTTTCAAGAAAATTACTCGTGATTAATTTTCCAGTAAACAATCGCCGTTGCTCACATAGAATAACGGTACTTTGGCCATGAATTTATCTTCATAAGACAGGTCTTACATGTTCTGGCAGATACTTATTGAATGCTATATGAATAGCGTCTGTCAGTCCTAGTTCTTCGAAAGATTGTATCATGAACATCCAAGGACAGATTGAAGCAGTGAATTTTTTTTCTGATTAAATGAAAGATTATAATTATCATCTCAGTGTCCTTGTCTCTGTCTCGGTCTATCAGTCTGCTTCTCTCTCTCTCTCTCTCGCTTGCTCGCACAGACACACACACACATACACACACATACGCGCGCGCGCACACATGCACACACACACACACATACACACACACACACTCTCTCTCTCCCTCTCGTCACCCTTTCTCTCTCTCTCTCTTTCTGCATACCCTCCCACCCTCTCTTGAGCCCTTCTCTCTTTCTCTTCGCTATCTATGCTTTCCTTCATCCCTTCAATACTTTCTTCTTTCCCTGTCTCATTCACGTGTGTGTCGTATGCACATGTCCTCAATGTCTTTTCTATTCTTTTGGAGAAAGTATTGCATTTCACTGCGATAAATTTTGTTCCTGGCTATTTCTTGTTGTGTCGTTTACCAAGTTGTGTGTATGTATTAATTTCATTCATCCTTTTTGTTCTTGTATTATTCCCTTGACAAACATGTAAATTCTCTTTTTTTTAGGGTAAAATGAACCTAGGCCATTGTGCGTTTGTCTTTTCCCGCAATTAAAAAAACAAACAAAAACAAACAAAAAAACAAAACTGGTTTCGATTTCGATCTCTCGGTCTCTCCAGAGTCAGGGACTCCTCTCTCTCTCTCTCCCACCCCTCTCTCTCTCTCTCTGTGCCATCCTGCCTCCCTCCCTCCTTCCCCATCTTTCTTTCTCTCTATCGTTTTCTCTCCGTATCCGTGTCTCTATCACAATCTGTATATCTCTGTCCACCCACTCCCTCTCTCTCCCTCTGTGTGTGTGTGTCGAGAGGCAAGATTTAAGAATCCTGTCTCATCAGTCGGAAGATGTAGACCTATATCCGCGAGTGATGGATAGCGAGTGGAGAGTGGAGCGGAGCATGGCCGATGCCAGCTCTGGGACTACATGACCTCTTCTCCCCCCCCCCCTCCGCCCCACCCCACCCAAGGCTAGTCATTGGAAGTCCCAGACGTGTATGATGGTTAATGTAAAGCTCAGACCTCGCGATGCTGCGGGCATTCCTTAACCCTTTCACCGCCAAGCTCGCATTTATGCACAGGCGTGGTAGAGAGGACCCATGTCACTGAAAGGTGACCATTCATGTGTCTGTTATCCATCAACCTACTGCTCTTAATGTTCGATGGTAGGATAGGCCATATTTTCTATACATCGCAGGGGGAATCCCCAGTTATTCTTAGCCACCATATTTTCTGTGTTCATAGCACAAGGGAATTTTGTACTCTAAATTGACTGGCAGTGAAAGAGTTAAGCAAGGGAAGGATGAAGACAATATAGCTGACTTTGGGATGACAGACCGCTTTCAGAAAGGGGGAAGCCATTTCCTCTACCCTCACACTCGTCCCCCCCCCCCCCCCTCCTCCTCCTCCTCCTTGGTAAAGTGTACGTCAATGGGAAATGGGCCAGGGAACCCTATTTGCCTGTGGCATAATAATCCGTCGTCTTTCTTTCTTAGTCGCCAAAGGATGGCAGACAGAATCCTCGATAAAACGCCCGAGTTATACGTGTGTATATAATCTCTATCGATGGTTTCCAACTCTTTTTTTTTTTGTTGTAAATGTTCGCACGAAGATGTACAGAATCCACTGGTGGGTGTTTGTTGATGATTATTGGCCTACAGGTTTTTTTGTTTTTTTTAGGTCGTCATTGACAGGCCATACCAGTTCCATGGTCCATGAGGGTGTGATCAGTTGTTTGTCCCTGTCTGTATTCTTTGGAGTGGTATTTGAGAGAGAGAGAGAGAGAGAGAGAGAGAGAGAGAGAGAGACCAGGGAGTTTACACTGCGTTTATTATTTATGTCTTTGAGGGCGATCGGACCATAGTCTGTTAATGACAAGTATTTTGTTTTGTTGTTTTTCTGGTTTGGCAATATAGTGCCTGATAATGCTGTACATTGTTGTAAAAATTCACAGCTTCCCTCGGTATATAGAGTGTGACAAGACAAGGGCTATTTGGATGTCATTGTCGATCTATAAACACACACACACACACACACACACGCACACACACACACACACACACACACACACACACACACACACACACAATCGCACGCATACACACACTCATCGCTCACTCTCACACACACACACACACACACACACACACACACACACACACACACACACACACTGCTGGCATAGAAAAAAAAAATGTTGACGTAACGCTTCATGATATTCTGGGGGATGGGGGGGGGGGGGAAGAGGCGACGGAAACGCGCACACACTCACACACACACACACTACACAAAAAATAAACAAAACAAAGATACATTTAGTTTTTTTTCTTCTTTTTTTTTCTTTTTTAAAGTACACTTGCATTTTCGTGTTATCGTTAAATATTTATTTATCTGTTTTTGTCTACGCTCTTCACTCCTCTCTACTGACAGTTCCGTGGTTCTCCCTTGAGACCTTTGGTTTAAAAAAAGAAAGGAAAAAAAAAAGTTTCTCTGTCTTTTGGCCCCATTATCTGGAACTCACTACCTCAGTCGCTAAGAGAAAACAAACTTCTAAAAAGAATCTGAAGAAACACCTTTTTTTTTATTTCTTTCTGTAAAAAAAAATATTTTTATAAAACTTTACCTCTCCTGATGAGGGCGTGTGCATGCCCCACTGACAGAGAGTGGTTTGTGAGCTTTGAATATTTATTATTTATTATATTTATTTATTTTCTTTCTTTTTTTTCACAAAGTACACATGCACTTTCGTATTATTATAAGATATTCATTTATGTATTTTTGTCTGCGCTCTTTTGATTCCTCTCTAATGACAGTTCATTATGTGGAACTCACTACCTCTGTCGCTGAGAGAGAGAGAGAAAAAAAAGCTCTAAAAAGAATATGAAGACGCATCTTTAAAAAAAAAAAAAAATTAAATTTACCTCTCCTGACGAGTGCGTGTATATGGCCAACTGATAAAGAGTCGTTTATGAGCTTTGGATAGTGGGGTGTTTTTTTTTTTTTTTTATCTTTTAAATAGTAAATTTGCATTTCCGTGTTATTATTAGAGATTTATTTATGTATTTTTTTCTACGCTCTTTTGACTCCTCTCTACTGACAGTTCCTTGGTTCTCTCTTGCGATCTCTGGTTTAAAAAAAAAAAAAAAAAATTAATTCTCGGTCTTTTGGCCCCACTGTCTGGAACTCACTACCTCTGTTGCTGAGAGAAAAACCTCTAAAAATGATATGAAAACGCACCTTTTTGAAATTGAAGTTTACCTCTCCTGACGAGTACGTATGTATGGCCAACAGACAGAAAGTCGTTTATGAGCTTTGAATATTTTTTTTAATTGTTTGTTTCTTTTGAAGTACACTTCCATTTTGATGTTGTTTTTAGATATTCATTGATCTATTTTTGTCTGTGCTATTTTGACTCCCCTCTACTGACTGTTCACTGGTTCTCCCTTGAAACCTTTGATAATATATATATATATATATATATATATATATATATATATATATACATATGTGTGTGTGTGTGTGTGTGTGTGTGTGTGTGTGTGTGTGTGTCTTTGGCTCCACTATCTGGAACTCATTACCTCTGTCGCCGAAAGAAAGAAAAAAACCCTTCTAAATAGAATCTGAAGACGCGCCTTTCTTAATAATTATTGAACTTTTTATCTCTCCCGATGAGCACGTGTGCATGCCCCATTGACAGAGTCGTTTGTGAGCTTGGATAGTTTAAAAAGAAAAAGAAAAACCACACTGCATTAGGAGAATGAAAGTGTGAGTCTCTTCCTCTCTCGGTTGACCTCTTTCTCCACCACCGCACGCTTATCGTTTATTTTGTTTCACTTTATTTATATCTTAGCTTAGCCTTGTTGAAACTCATGTATGATCACGTATAAACGTATAGCTGTGATGACATCCGTCACATATTCAGTATGTACATGTATCAGGACAAGACTTTATTTACATTTTTGTTGTTGTCCTGTTCATCTATATCTGTGTTGTTTTGTGACATTTTTTTTTTTTTCAAATAAAAATACTGTTTAAACCAAGAGAATGACGCAAGGTATGTGTGTCGAAGTAATGTGACTGGTCACCAGCCGAGCCCGGCACGAACTGACAACCCAGCGGCTGGCTTTGCACAGTCAACCGTGATTCTGAAGTGGCGATGGCCCCCTCTCATAGGGAATATTGTAGGACTTACGTGAAAGAGGCTTCCGGGTACTTTGTGAGCGTGGAGTGTTCTCCCATTATCCGGTTCGCCTCATTGTTCACAAAGGCTTTGTTGGGCATGGTGAATATCCAAGGTAGCTGGATTGTTCAATTTTCTGTCAACCACTGGGATTCTCAGTATCATGCGTTTAATTAATACTGAAGCTTCTGTTACTGGTTTAGTTATTTCTGTTATTTCTTAGTACATTTTTTTTAATGCTGTCTTTTTTGGCGTTTCTGGCTTGACAAACGGAATTAGTTTTTTTTACTCTCTCTTTTTTTTTCTTCTTCTCAGTTTCAAAACACCACCAAAGAGGGAAACTGTTTGTTGAAGTTTGAAACTTCAGTTATTTGATTTATTTGTTCTTTTCAGTGTTTCCATTATTCTTTCCCTTTCTTACTTTGATAAGTTTATTTTCTCGTGTCGTTTTTTTTTTCCTGTCCACTTCCCTACAATTTGAATCTCAATACATCGTGGTGTGTGTGGGAGAGAGAGAGAGAGAGAGAGAGAGAGAGAGAGAGAGAGAGAGAGCGTGTGTGTGTGTGTATGTGTGTGTATCTGTGTGTCTGTGTGTTCTCTGTCTTCCTGAGTTTGCATTGTGTGTGTTTGTGCGTATATATATATATATATATATATATATATATATATATATATATATATATATATGTACACACACACACACACACACACACATATATATATATATATGCGCGCGTGCATGTGTGTGTGTGTGTGTGTGTGTGTGCGGTGGTTGGAATGGGGAGATCGGCAGTAAGCTGGAAAGGTGTTGGGAACACCTTAGCGCAAAGGAAATCACGCGGACAAACGACAGGAAAAATTGGTCATTGACATCACTGCGACCAAGACAAACACGTCTTTGACCTTTCGAGTAGTGAAGAAGAGGGAGGAAGAAAAAGAAGGGGGAAAAAAACAAACAAAAAACAAAAAACAAACAAGAAACGGACGAAAGGCGAATAACCTATTATAAACGGCCGGCAATTGTCTCCAGCGAGAAATAAAATATTGATGCTTTGTATTTTCACACCACGCGCAAATGTCAGACCGCTCTACCTTGTCTGTAGAAGCTTGAAGTCTTTGTGATCAGTCCAGGCATTGCATTGATCTGTTTATTGGTTGGTTGGTTGGTTGGTTTCTTTTTGTATACGCTTCCTCTGTTGTTGTTGCTGTTGTTTTTCATCGAATGCCTTGTTCTCTTGTTACTTATTGACTTGTTTAGTGTTCTTTGTACAGAATGGTTTCGGATCTCTGTCTGTAAACAGATTCGTAACATGGGGTTTGTTTCAAGGTGATTTCAGTTTGCAGTTTCAGTTTCTTATGGAGGCGTCACTGCGTTCGGACCATTCCATATGCTATACACCGCAGATGCCCGACATAGCGTGATTAATCAACGCACCTTTGTCAGGTAAATGCATGTAATTAAAAACAACAACATCAAAAAACAAAAAACAAACCAAAAAAAAGTATTCTTTTCGTTTTGTTTTTTTTAAGATAAATTCGTGCCGTTTAAGGTTGAAAAAATCTTATGTCAAAAGTTCGGACATGCAGAATTAGAAGGTTTTATGACCCAGTCTGAATATGCATTCAGGTTTTATGGTATTAGCGACATATAAATCGTTGTCAGCATTGGCGATCCCTCCCACACTTTATGCGGATCTCATCTGTTTTTATTAAACGCCGGTGCCGTGCAAATGTGCTTCGTGCAATTATCACGTTTTTCGTGCCTTGTTCGTGCAGCTCTGGACTACATAATTATATCACGCATAACACAAACATCAATGAACAATTCATGAATATTGCTGTCGTAATCTACAACAACAACAACAACAACAACAACATCTGAACCAAGTTTACTGGTTTCGACGAGTGGGCTTTTATGTGCATGATCGTTTTATTGTCCCGCCATTTAGACCGATTTGCTCTGTTTTCAGGTCTGATTGTATTGTGCTGGTATTGTGGTATTTCCATAGGCTACCCAACACTGACGTTGATTGATGACAGTTGGTGCATGCTGGTATAGTGGCGTTTCCATAATCCCTCCCTCCCCCAACACTGACATAGATGACATTTGGTATATGTTGGTATTGTGTCGTTTCCATAACCCCCCTCCCCCAACACTGATACAGATGACAGTTGGTAGCATGTTTGTATAGTGGTGTTTCCATAACCCCCCCCCTCCCCCACCCTCACCACTGACATGGATTGATGACAGTTGGTGCATGCAGGTATGGTGGTGTTTCCATACCCGCCCCCCCCCCCCCCCACACACACACACACCCACACCCACACCCACACCCCCTACGTCCCCTACTCCCAACGCTGACATGGATGACAGCTCGTGCATGTTGGTATAGTGATGTTTCCATAACCCCCTCCCCCAACACTGACACAGATGACTGTTGGTACATGTTGGTATACTGGCGTTTCCATAACCCCCCCCCCCTCCCCCAACACTGACACAGATGACTGTTCGTACATGCTGGTATACTGGCGTTTCCATAACCCCCCCCCCTCCCCCAACACTGACACAGATGACTGTTGGTACATGTTGGTATAGTAGTGTTTCCATAACCCTTCCCCTCCCCCACAACACTGACACGGATGACAGTTGGTAGCATGTTGGTATAGTGATGTTTCCATAACACCCCCCTCCTCCCCCACAACACTGACACGGATGACAGTTGGTAGCATGTTGGTATAGTAGTGTTTCCATAACCCTTCCCCTCCCCCAATACTGACACGGATGACAGTTGGTAGCATGTTGGTATAGTGGTGTTTCCATAACCCCCCTCCCCCACCCCCAACACTGATATTGATTGATGACAGTTGGTTTATGTTGGTATACTGGTGTTTCCATAACCCCCCTCCACCACCCCCAACACTGATATTGATTGATGACAGTTGGTTTATGTTGGTATACTGGTGTTTCCATAGCCCCCCTCCCCCACCCCCAACACTGATATCGATTGATGACAGTTGGTTTATGTTGGTATACTGGTGTTTCCATAACCCCCTCCCTCCCCCACCCCCAACACTGACACAGACGACAGTTGGTGCATGTTGATACGGTGGTGTTTCCATAACACCCCTCCCCCACCCCCACCCTCACCCCCAACACTGACACAGATATAGATGACAGTTGGTACATGCCTGGTGTAGTGGTGTGGTGGTAGCCCTCCCAACACTGACCAAAGTGGCAGGTGGTGCTGAGGTTCGAACCATCGGAGCCCTCAGGGATCTCTCTATCTTTGCCCTGCTGCTTCGTGACCACTCGGCTTGTCGCAGCCCTGTCCTTTAAAATGATTGATCACATTTCCTGGTCATCGCTGCCCTGGCTGTCTCAAGAGTACACACAAAGTATGTATGTTTACACAAAACGTAACGCACGTTTTCTCGACGCACACTTTCAAGCCAGTACGCATCCCACCGTCTTCATTGATAATTGAAAATAAATACATGGAAATTACAAGAGGGAGAAGGGAGGGGAAGGGGGGACTTGGAGGGGGGGGGGGCGGGGTGTGGGGGGTTGGGGGGGGGGTCGTTTCGAACCTGGCATCAGAGCAAAGCAAGTCTCTCTCTCTCTCAGGGCTGCTGTACTTTCATTAGGGATCGATTTTATGCAAGGGGATAATGTGGAGAGTGTTGTTGTTCTTATTTGTGATTGTTGTTGTTGTTTCGTTGTTTTTTTAATTTATTTTTTTTTTTGTTTTGTTTCTTTTCTTTTGTTTGTGTGTTATGTCTTGGAGCTGGTTAATTATTCCATCAGCGAGGTCCTGTAAATGGAACAATCTCGGTGGCGTCCAAGGGTAGTGCACCTTCCAGCGTCTTGGAGGTTGGGTAGGGAGGAGGGAGGGGGGATGGCGGGGGGGTGGGGGTTATTGCAGGCTGTCTTGGTGTTGTTCAGCTGGCACCAGCTGTCTGTACTGTTGGCCTGTCAAAAACCAAACCAAAGAAAAAACGGAATAAAACACCGTGCTTTGCTGGTTATTTTCAATGTGAACTTTGTTGTTGTTGTCGGTGCTGGTGGTGGTGGTGGTGGTGGTGCTGCTGTTGTTGTTGTTATTTCTGCTGCTGTTGCTGCTGCTACTGCTGTTGTTTTGTTGTTGTTGCTGCTGCTGCTGTTGTTGTTATTGTTGTTACTGCTGCTGCTGATGTTGTTGTTATTGTTGTTGTTGTTGTTGCTGCTGCTGTTGTTATTGTTGTTGTTGTTGCTGCTGCTGCTGCTGTCGTTGTTGTTGCTGTTGTCTCAGATTTTAGCTCACTTGCCGTCGGTTGGGTTATGATGAACGACACGAAACTGTCTTACGAACAACCACCGCCACAGAGAGAGAGAGAGAGAGAGACACACACACACACACACGAACACGCACGCATACATGCACACGCACACACACACACGCGCGCGCGCGCGCACGCTCACAAACAACACACACACACACACACACACA
>NC_134900.1:28686140-28711140 GCF_041734735.1 Babylonia areolata
CAATCCTGTAATTGGAATGCGTTCAGGGAAAAAAACAACAAAAAACAAAACAAAACAAAACAAAAACGAGTTTTTGTTTCTATTTTAGAACCAGATCTAGTATTGACAAACAGTATTTTCAGAGGAAATGAACTTGGTAAGGTTTACTACTATTAACACACAGACACACACACACACACACACACACACACACACACACACACACACACACACAGAGACACAGACACACACACAGACACACACACACACACAGATAGAAAGACAAACAGACAGACAGACAGACACAAACACACACACGCACGCACGCACGCACGCACGCACACACACACACACACACACACACACACACACACAACCGGAAGGAGGTTATTACATCACCTTCTTTCCACACTCAGGCAGAAAAAAAAGTTTCATAGAAATTACTGGTCTTTCAGTAAAACAAGCCAAAGAACAGTATGTAATGTTGGAAGCAGAAAAAAACAAATCGAATAACGATATATATTGTTGGAACAATATATGATGTGAAATAAATCAAGGAACAATATATAATGAAAACAGTGAAACAAAGCAAGGAACAATATATAGTGTTGTAAACAGTGAAACAAAGCAAGGAACAATATATAATGTTGTAAGCAGTGAAACAAAGCAAGGAACAATATATAATGTTGTAAACAGTGAAACAAATCAATGAACAATATATAATGTTGTAAACAGTGAAACGAATCAAGGAACAATATACAATGTTGTAAACAGTGAAACAAATCAAGGAACAATATATAATGTTGTAAACAGTGAAACAAAGCAAGGATCATCAATATATAATGTTGTAAACAGTGAAACAAATCAAGGAACAATATATAATGTTGTAAACAGTGAAACAAATCAAGGAACAATATATGATGTTGTAAACAGTGAAACAAATCAAGGAACAATATATAATGTTGTAAACAGTGAAACAAATCAAGGAACAATATATAATGTTGTAAACAGTGAAACAAATCAAAGAACAATATATAATGTTGTAAACAGTGAAACAAATCAAGGAACAATATATAATGTTGTAAACAGTGAAACAAATCAAGGAACAATATATAATGTTGTAAACAGTGAAACAAATCAAGGAACAATATATAATGTTGTAAACAGTGAAACAAATCAAGGAACAATATATAATGTAATCAGTGAAACAAATCAATGAACAATGTGTAATGTTGTAAACAGTGAAACAAGTCACAGATCAATATGTAATGTTGTAAACAGCGAAACAAATCAAGGATCAATACATAATGTTGTAAGCCATCCTTTAAAAGGAAGATGGTGGCCACTGCTTTTTAACTTAAACGAGGTGAACGAACCATGTGTTTTTTGTTTGTTTGTTTTTTGGTTGTTGTTTTTTTAGGATTGTCAAGTATGACCATAGTATTAAACGTATGTTTGTTTATCTTACTATTCTTTTATTTATTACTGTTGTTATTATCATCATTAGTATTATGATTGTTAATGTTGTTGTTGTTATTATTATTATTATTATTATTATTAGTGTTTAAAAATAATTATTATTATCTTTTTTGTTGTTGTTGTTTTTTTTTTTTATCGGACGAACAGTTGTTTTCTAAAGATTGCTGAGTTTTTCCTGACTGATAAACCATCGCTATACTTCAAAGAGTGCATCTGACATTTTCCACATTTCGAGTAAAGATAGTATTGAGAAAGTGTGTGTGTGTGTGTGTGTGTGTGTGTGTGTGTGTGTGTAAAACTCCGTCACGAAGTGACATTTACATGAACTACATTAATGTAACATTAATGGAACAGAACAATGTCTATGTTTTCAGTTAACCAACAGTGATTGTTCAGTAGTAGTTGTTTGTTGTTTTTTTTAATTTTTTTTTTTTAAATTCTTTGTTATATATCATCACCACTGTCGCACTGCTTAGAGTCACTGTACAGCAAAAGGATTCCGTGACTAGAAGCCACTTTGCTTTGGGTATACTGTCGTTTGATTCCGGAGTCAGGGACTCTCTTACAGTCTGTCTCTGCCTCTGTCTCTGTCTGTCAGTCTGTCTGTCTCTTTTCTCTCTGTGAGATTCTCTGTGCCTCTGTCTGTCTGTCTGTCTCAGTATCACCTCTCTCTCTCTCTCTCTCTCTCTCTCACAGTATCACCCTCTCTCTCTCTCAGTATCACCCTCTCTCTCTCTGTCTCTCTGTCTCTTTTCTCTCTCTGTGATTCTCTCTGTGCCTCTGTCTGTCTCAGTATCACTCTCTCTCAGTATCACCCCCTCTCTCTGTCTCTGTTTGTCTGTCTGTCTGTCTGTCTGTCTGTCTCTTCTCTCTTTCTGTGTTTTTGTGCCTCTCTCTCTGTCTCTATCTCTGCCCTCTCTGTCTCATCTCAAACTCTAGTATACACGCGCACACTCATAAACACACACACGCACGCATGCACGCACACACACACACACACACACACACACACACACACACACACACACACACACACACACACACACTCCACCACCACCTCCTTTCCCCCCTCACCCCCTCACCCCGCCCCCCCAAGCCCCCCGTCGAATATCACTTAAAGTGGAAGACGTTAAACTGAAGACTACTACTACTACTACAACACACACACACACACACACACACACACACACACACACACACACACGATCATAATTCGAGAAAGAGAGAGAGAGATAAGCAAAACAAACAACGTTCCATCGTCAGTTGGTGAATTAATCATGTTATTAAACACTGCCTTCTCCATGTGACGACAGCCGCTGTTTGTCATTCGTTCGCGCCCCCCAGGGGCTTTTTCCCTTGTGCTGTCAGCCTCCCCGCCACACACCGTTTGTAAGGGGTAAGATGCAGAAATAAAGTAGGAAGCTCGTCTAATAGTGACAACACAATACTGTCTCTCCTTTGAAAGCTAACACAAGGCCTGTTTTTGTTTTTCATGAAAGTGTGTCATGTAACTAGTTTTCAGATCCACGTGATATCTCTTTGCGTTGAACGATGTTAAAGAAAGAGAAAGAGAGAGAGAGAGAGGACAAATACAGAAATAGAGAAAAGGCGCGCGCGCGCACACACCTACACACACACACACACACGCACGCACACACACACACACACACACACACACACACACACACACGACCTCTTCTACCACGTAAAGAAATAGCTAGAGAAACAGAGAGAGAGAGAGAGAAAAGATAAATACAGAAATAGAGAAAAGGCGCGCAGACAGATGGACACACACACACACACACACACACACACACACACACACACGTACTTCACGTTTGATAAAGCTGCCTAACAGGGTTCACAAAAATACATAACCATTGAAGGGCGTCTTCATAATTTCCTAACATCATAATATACCCAATTTAGAAACCGAAAATTGATTGCATGAACATGTAACAACGATACGCAAGTAAACAGATGAGATGTGGGGAAATACGAAACTTCAGGAAATGAAGAAGGACTAAAGAAACGGCTAGAGAAGCACACACACACACACACACACACACACACACACACACACACACACACAGAGGACAAGACAAGAAAAGACAAGACAAGACAAGGCAAGACAAATTCCTTATTTCGAGGATAATAGATAATCACTGGTGAGAGAGAGAGAGAGAGAGAGAGAGAGAGAGAGAGTGAAAAAAAAAGACTATATATTCTTGGCTTGTCTCCATCCGATTCCGAAGCTTCCGTATTATTTAATTTTCTCGACTTTTCCTTCAGGGCTATCCTCCAAGGGGACACCATGATTTGTGTTTTGATGTTTCCTGCTCCCCCCCCCCCCAGCCGCCCCCCCCCCCCCCACTCCCCCCGCCACCAGAAACCCCGTGATGATTGTTACCAGACCTTTTTATTAAAAAAAAAAAAAAAAAATTCCTATCTGCTTTATTCTTTCTTCCCTTGTCTTCCTGTAGCTTCCATTCTCCTCACTTCGGCCGTTTTCTCTGTCTGTCTGTCTGTCTGTCTGTCTCTCTCTCTCTGTCTTGTTGCGTTATTACTGTTATTATTTTTATGATGATGATGACGATGAAGATGATGAAAATGATGATGATGATGATGATGATGATTATCATTATTGCTATTATTTAGTTTTTAGTTATTTAGTTGTTGTTGTTGTGTTTTTTTTACCGAAGACCCCCTTTTTTTCGTGGGAACCTTCCCTTGGTGCATAATCATTTATTCATTCAATTGTACAATAGTTACCTTAATAATGTATTCGATCGCAAAGGCATGTTGGGACATTCACACACACATACGCACATACACACACATGCGCGCGCGCGCGCTCGCACGCACACACACACACACGCACGCACACACACACGCGCGCGCGCACGCACGCACGCACGCTCGCACACACACACACACACACACACACACACACACACACACACTCATTTGCACACAGGCTTGCTACATCTTTAGAATTATCACACCCAAAATCCTCAATGATAACGTGTTAGCAAAAGTGGCGAAAGACTGTGAAGACACGTTTATGTTATGTCCATTCCATCAGACCAGCATCTGTTTATGCCTTTTTTGACTCACTTGTGTAAAAAAAAAGTGAGTCTATGTTTTAACCCGGTGTTCGGTTGTCTGTGTGTGTGTGTGTGTTTGTGTGTGTGTGTGTCCGTGTGTCTGTGTCTCTGTGTGTCCGTGGTAAACTTTAACATTGACATTTTCTCTGCAACTACTTTGTCAGTTGACACCAAATTTGGCATAAAAATAGGAAAAATTCAGTTCTTTCCAGTCATCTTGTTTAAAACAATATTGCACCTCTGGGATGGGCACAAAAAAAAGAAAAAAAGAAAAAAAGAAGCCTAATTATATGCAAACTGCATGTACTGTTATATTTATATTTTTTTGTATTCTCTAAACTTGGCACTTTGATCTGATATTCTGACACAACAACAAGAGGAGTCATTATTATCATTTTTTGTTCAAACAGGAACTTCTTTTGCTAAGCATGGAAGTTTTATTTATTTTGCAAACGTTTTGGTGCAGATAGTAAAAAAAGGGAAATTACTCTGTAATTAATGCTATGGGACTTAATTTGCTTTAAACTGATCTTTCTCATCTTAAAAAGCTTGGTTTTTTTTTTAAAAGTGTATCACAAGTGAGTCTTGAAGGCCTTGTTTTTTTGGGTTTTTTTTGTTTTTTACCTGTCTTTGGGAAAGTTGTTCATCAAACTTCCTGACCAACACCACAGGTGTCTGTGTCTCTCAGGCCTGGTTGATGGCGGGGGTATGTAATGAGAGAGTGCAGGCTGGACAAGTTGCCCCACACCTGAAGGGGCGGAACTCCGTAGCAACAACCGGCATCTTCCATCACCTCCGTTATCAGTCATCATCATGATCGAAATACAAAAAAAACACCAAAATGTCCCAAATTCCGGGGTACAATAGATATCTCCTTCTGTACAATGTCATGAATTACTTTTCACAGATTGGTATATGGAAACCCTGTGTAGTGTTGTTTGCAGAGTGTCCACTAAATTTTGAACGTTTGGTGTTGACGTCATGGGCTGTGAGATGATTTCATTTCATGCGAATGTGAGGCATTGTGAAAACATTAGTCTTTTTTTTTTTATATTCACGAGAGAGAGAGAGAGAGAGAGAGAGAGAGAGAGAGAGAGAGAGAGAGATCACACACACACACACACACACACACACACACACACACACACACACACGGAGTGTGTATATATATATGTGTGTGTGTGTGTGTGTGTGCGCGCGCGTGTACGTGAGAGAGAGGCAGACAGACAGACAGACAGACAAGCCTTTCAAAACTGATTAACGGTGTGGACTTAATGCTTGGTGATCAAGAAAATAATGTGAGTTCATAAACCCCTCGTGGAAAACGAGATTCTAAAGATATTGACAATAAACCAGCCATGCGTTAAATGACCTTTCTCTCTGTCTCTCTGTCTCTGTCTGTCTCTCTCCCTCCCCTGTGTCTCTATTTGTCTCTCTGTCTCTGTCTCTCTCTGTGTCTGTCTGTCTGTCTGTCTGTCTGTCTGTCTGTCTGTCTCTCTCTCTCTCTCTCTCTCTCTCTCTCTCTCTCACTTTTCCTTCAATCTTGTCTTGCTATGATCGAAATATTTGTGTGAGAGTTTCTGCTCTTAATTGTGTTGTTATGTTTGATACTTTCTCTATTACTGTTGATGATTAAGTGTCTGCATTTCGAATGCATGTGAATGCTAAAAAAAAGCAGTTCAAAGTTGTTCACAAGCATAAGAGTAAGGGAGAATGGAATAATGAACAATCTGATAGGTGATGTTGACCGGATTGAGTTTTATTTGTTAATGCACGTTAGAAATGACCTACGAAATTGCAGATTCTGAGCAGTATTAGGTTTTGCCTCTATTGTCGTAAATCGGAGAGAGAGAGAGAGAGAGAGAGAGAGAGAGAATTTAAATTCGATACGCAGAAAACACACGAAAACAAAAATTGTTTGCAATCTTTTGGCGAAACGAAGTAAAAGAAATAAAAACGACAAAATAATTGTACTTCTAATCGATTTGTGTGTGTGTGTGTGTGTGTGTGTGTGTGTGTGTGTGTGTGTGTGTGTGTGTGTGTGAACATAATTTTTCATATATTTTTAGATAAATGAAGTTAACTTGCAATATGACTTTATTCCACAATGGCAAACCGAATGTAATAGGGGAAAAAAAAAACTATATTGGAAGCATCGTTTAAAGGATTAAATCAAAATGAAGTGCTTTGTGCTGTGCTATCAGAGTTTGTATTCAAGCCGCGGAACGTTGGCGTGTAAATTGATTTCTGGCAGCAAGTGCGCGCACACACACACATCCACACAGACACACACACACACACACACACACACACACACACACACACATCTACACAGACACACACACACACACACACACACACACACACAACAACAACAACAACAAAAGCACACACGCACACGTAAGCACACACATCCGCACGCGCGCACACACACACACACACACACACACACACACACACAGAGGGAGTTGCTGTCTGACAAAACGGTTTGATACAATCTGTCTTCCCTTTGTTAGCGAGGACTCTGGACAAGACTCTACCTGCGGGGTATGTCACTGCACTGTCACACTGGTTAACTCACTCAGTACGGCCAGTCCTCTCTTCTCCTCTACACAGACCCCTCGGATGTCCAGTGGGTGTCTGAATGACCCAACCTTTAGCTTCCGTCGTCAGAATTGTGGTATTTCTTTGTCAACATTCACCTCTTCAGTGTAAGAGTCTTCCGCTGGTAATATTTTGATGATGGTTATTGGGGTGAAACGCTGTTAACGTCGTCTCTTTCGCCGTTCGTATGGAGAGAGTTAAGCGATTGGGTTACGCTGCCGGTCTGTCATCTGCTTAGCAGATGTAGCGTAGCGTATATGGCTTTGCCCGAACGCTGTTAACCTGCTCCTTGAGTAACTGAACTGAACAGCGGCGAACAGTGCCGACTGAGGGAAACCCAACTATAGCTTCAGACCCCAGCAGTAGCAGTACCAGAGAAGCAGGGAGAAAGTGGGTACAGATTATTACAACTCCATGCTAAATCTCGCGCATTTTCGCATGCATGCACGCGCGCCAACACACACACACACACACACACACACACACACACACACACACACACACACACAGAGTGGAAAGACGTAAAATTGAAGGCTACACACACACACACACACACACACACCGCATATACTAATATCACTTCAAGTGGAAAGACGTTAAACTGAAGACAACAACACCGCATATAATTATATGTTAGAGTGGATTTTACAACGAAATGTAGCCAGACAACTCTCTTGTCGCCGTAGGTTATCTTTCGTGCTCTTAGTGATGCTGTGCACGGAACCTTGCTTTATCATCGCATCTCATCCGATTGACTAGCGTCCAGACCACCACTCAAGGTCTGGTGGAGGGGGAGAAAGTAGTGGTAAGTGTGAATTTGACCCCCTTCACTCAGATTATCTCGCTTCATAGGCGGACGCGTTACCACTGGTAACCACTCCACGCGCGTGCGTGCTTGCGTGCGTGTGTGTGTGTGTGTGTGTGTGTGTGTGTGTTCAGATCTGATAATGCAACGAAAGGCAAACGAGTAATTAAGGGTATTGGAACGTCACTAATAATTGTATTAGAAAATAAATAGATAAATCCATCGCTTGTGACGCAGAGGTTGTTTTTTTTTTTAACCAAACGAACTGACAATCTTCAGGATTTAGGTTCAAACTCCTTTCAATATACTCACGTGTGTGTGCATGACATTTTTTGCACTTTGTGACCATGACTACGTCCTGGCTAGATCTAAGCGTGCCGCTGTTGTTGTTGTTGTTGTTGTTGAAATGGAAAATCTGGGATCGCTGTGTCGTGCGTCATCCATTTGACGAAAACAACTTTGAGAATGTTGTTCAGATTTCCTTGTCAAGGCTCCAGGTGTCGTTTTTCTCGGTTTCAGTGTCGGCTGACGTCTTGGAAAGGAGAGTACAGCGCTGATTATTTTATTGTTTCTTTGTTTTTTTAATGTTGGCTAAAATAAAAATCGATTTTCATGGAAATCCAAAGACACTGACTGGAAATCTGCGCTCCGCTTTCATAGCGATTTCTTTTCACAAGATGTCAATTCAAGGTCTTCAGTGTCGGCAGATTTAAAAAAAAAAGAAAGAAAGAAGTTCTTGTGATGCGGGTCTGCGATTCACGACAGAAGCAAACTCCGTCGTCTTTCGTGGTTGAACAGTTTACTGTAGCTGTCGTTGAACATGAACAAACAATGAGGTCAGGAGATGAAAATAACTAACAAACAGCAAAGAGTGGTAACTCTCTCCATTCACAAGGTACACAACTTCAAATCGGTGCTGCTTACGCTACCGATTGTCTGGATGAAGAATTATTACAGTCACGACTGAACAGGTCATGCCTGATCTTTCATTTTTACTGTCACGACTGAACAGGGGCTGTGCTTGATTTTTGACTCACTTGTGTAAACAAAGTGAGTCTATGTTTTAACCCGGTGTTCGGTTGTCTGTGTGTGTGTGTGTGTCTGTGTGTCCGTGGTAAACTTTAACATTGACATTTTCTCTGCAACTACTTTGTCAGTTGACACCAAATTTGGCATAAAAATAGGAAAAATTCAGTTCTTTCCAGTCATCTTGTTTAAAACAATATTGCGCCTCTGGGATGGGCACAAAAAAATAAAAAAATGAAGCCTAATTATTTGCAAACTGCATTTACTGTTATATTTATATTTTTTGTATTCTCTAAACTTGGCACTTTGATCTGATATTCTGACCCATCAGCTAGAGCAGTCATTATTATCATTTTTTGTTCAAACAGGAACCTCTTTTGCTAAGCATGGAAGTTTTATTTATTTTGCAAACGTTTTGGTGCAGATGGTAAAAAAGGGAAATTACTCTGTAATGCTAGGGGAGTTAATTTGCTTTAAACTGATCTTTCTCATCTTAAACATTACATTTTGAAATTATACTCAATACATAAAAAGCTTGGATTTTTTTAAAAGTGTATCACAAGTGAGTCTTGAAGGCCTTGCCTCTCTTGTTGACTGTTGAATTATAACTGTCAGAACCAAACAGGTGTTATTGTTGAAGATGACCTTTGAATTTTGAATAATACTGTCACGACAAAACAAGCAGCTTTTATTATTTTTTTGTGGATGACCTTTTGACTGTTGAATTATTACTGTCAAGACTGAACATGTGCTGTTTTTAGGTTAGGTTACTTGATCTTCGACAGTTGAATTGTAACTGTCACAACTAAACAGGTGTTGTTGTTGTTGAGGATGACCATTGAATCTTGAAGTATAACTGTCACGACTGAGTAGATGTCACTTCTGGGGGGGGGGGGGGGGGGGGGGGGGGAACAAGGGAACTGAATTTTGACCACCACACAACTTTAGTACTACCATCACTCAGTTCACTTGCAAGCAGCGAGGGTCTTTTTCTCTTGCTGGTGAACTACCCAGGCTTAATAATAACGTTACTGCTGGTTATAATTATATCCGGGATGCTGTTTCAGTTTCAGGTTTTCAAGGATCTGTTCTCTTACTCATTCGACCTTGGTTTTATCCTTGTTTCAGTTTCAGTTTCTACAAGGAGGCGTCACTGCGTTGGGACATAATATACGCTACACCACATCTGCTAGGTAGATGCCTGATCGGCAGCATAATCCAACGCGCTTAGCCAGGCCTTGAGTGCGTACATATGTATTTGAGTACCTATAAGAATGGATTTCTTCTTTTTAAAAAAATGTGCCAGAGGACAACACTTATTTTGCTTTTTTTTTTTTTTTTTTTCCCCAGTGCGCCATGTTCGTACTACACACGGGACCACGGTTTATCGTCTCGTACGAATGACTAGACACTCAGTTTGATTTTCCAGTCAAATCTGGGACTCGGGAGAAAGGGTGAGAGCAGGCATCGAACCCAGACCCTCACGGTCACTGTATTGGAAGATAAACGTCTTCACCATTTTGCATGAGAGGCGAGAGTCACTGGATGACACTCACGAGAAGAAGAAGAAGAAGAAGAAAAAAAAAAACAACAAGATAAAATAAAACAAACGAAATCATATTTCGCAAACATTATTATCCCTGCCAGCCGTACATCAAACGTATTGTCCGCCACTGATCTTTACCAAACAAACAAACAAACAAACAAAAACAAAAACAAACAAACAACTCATTCTTGGCGCAAGGGCATCGCGGTATTATCGACAATATATCAGGTCCTGTTGTTTATTGTTATTTTCATCAGCTTTATTTATTTATTTTTTTCCTGGATGTCCTCCCGCCCCATCTTTTATTGATTGATTGATTGATTAATAGCACGAACATGACTACGCACTGACAAACTCTCCCCCCCACCCCGCTCCCTCCATCTCTCTCTCTCTCTCTCTCTCTCTCTCTCTCTCTCATATATACAGCACAAACGCCCGCGCGCCCGCACACAAACACACGCGCTCAACCAATACGAAGAACAATTGGATTTGACAGTTTATGAGAGATCGAGATAGAGAGAAAGAGAGAGGTGGGGGGGGAGGGGGGGGGGGAGTGGTGAGTTGGGAATCGGAGAGTCAATTCGCCGGGAAAATTTTATCCGAAAAAAAAAAGAAGGAATGGGCTTTGCTAAAGTAATTGGCTGTCAGCCGAGCGGAACTGGCATCACCGGAAAGTAGTTGTCTCCCTCCCCCCCCCCCTTGCTCTCCACGCCCTTCCTCTACCATGATGCACTTCCGGTTACCTTCACTTCATTGTCACCCCTTTCCTTCCGGCTCTGCCTTTCCCGTTCCGGTGTGTGTGTGTGTGTGTGTGTGTGTGTGTGTGTTTGCTTCACTGTTTCATATCTTAAGATTTTGACCCCCACTCCCACCCCAGCTCCCCCAACCAAACAACATAAGAACAACAACGGCAGCAGTCAAACAAAGTCACAAGGTAAAGTAGCCAAAAACATTTAAATGTGAGGCAAACATTTTTTTTCTTGAGCTTGATTGTGTATTATATATATATATATATATATATATATATATATATATATATATATAAAGAAAGAGAAAAAGAAAGTCTTGGAACAAAAAGGAAAGTATGAAAAAAGCAGCAACAGCAACAACAAAAAAGACCGAAAACCCCTTTAAAGACAGCAACTTTTGGGCCATGGCCATTTCAGTCCTCTGTAACTGGTAGGATCATTTCATAATTATCAAAGTTTCCATTTGCTTAGGTAAATAGAGAGAGAGAGAGAGAGAGAGAGAGAGAGAGAGAGAGAAGAGATTTTATTTGTTTATAGTATGTTCATCTAAGATGATGATATTAGACTGAAATTGCTTCTCGGCCTTTTGGCTAAGATCAAAGTGTGTGTGTGTATGTGTGTGTGTGTGTGTGGGGGGGGGGGGGAGAGAGAGAGAGAGAGAGAGAGAGAGAGAGAGAGGTAAAGTATGTTTGAAATCCTAAATTACCACTTTTTTTTTTTAATTCATCGTTTAAGGAAAACGTGAGGGACAAAATCAAACACACACTTGTTTTGCAGTCATGAATATTTCTGTTTTACATCGCTTTTTCCCCTCCCTAGACGACATGACAACAACACAGCTCCAACATCGTGACAGCATTGCGATACTTTGCTTTGCATTTGAATTAGCGTATTTGATACCCTGTTGTGGCCATATAGAATACAAGTCTGCAGCGATTTCTCACAAAAGCATAGGATGAAAATAGCACAATCAATCCATCCAGGATAAACAGTTGCGAACAGGTGACAAGGAAGCAATCACGTTTAATTAGTGTCATCTCTGCACCGTTTATTATACATTTATTTATTCACAATATTCATTTGATCTGGAGGGGGTGGGGGGGTGGGGTCTGCATTTATTCTGGTTCTTCTCAAAACTTACGACGCAAACAGTGCAACCGTCGCCTGTTTATCAGATTTGCACACACACACACACACACACACACACACACACACACAAATCTGTCGTTTGTTACTTTTCGGTAATTACTCGGTAACAAAAGATATTCGTTTTTGGTTTTGTTTTCTTTTTGGTTTAGTTTTGTCATTTTAATTGCTCTCTTCTGGTTTTGATGTTTACCGGATGTTGTTGGGTTTTTTTTTCCTTTCCTTTTATTTTTCTTTAGTTATTCAGGTTAGCTATTTTGATTAATTTCTGGTTTTTAATCTTTCCCCCCCCCCCCCCCCCCCCCCCGGTTTTTTTGTTCGAGGTGTCAAAAACACCATACCTGAAAGCTCTTTGTTGTTTTTTTTTATTGAATACTTTGGCAAAACGTGTCGAACGGCATGTACTTATGCTCAGAAGAAACCGCAAATGATCGCTAGTAGTGACATGACGAGATATCATATCCTAGTTTCTCGGCGATTTTTGGACGCTTGTGAGACATCCACGGTTGTAAATATGTAGCAGTGTGTGTGTGTGGGTGTGATCTTTCTTGCTTTCTCTCTTTAGGTTTTGATTAGTTAGTTTCGCATTGTTTTGTGATTCATCGCACGACGTGACCTGATTCGTGGTTTAGAGCATTTATTTTAAGAATGTTGTATCTTTGTTTCTGGCTCCAGTTTGCATTTGCACTTCTTCTTCTTCTTCTTCCTCTTCTTTTCTTCATCATCATCTTCTTCTTCTTCTTTTTCGTTCGTGGGCTGCAACTCCCATGTTCACTCGTATGTACACGAGTGCGCTTTTACGTGTACGACCGTTTTTACCCCGCCATGCAGGCAGCCATACTCCGTTTTCGCGGGTGTGAATGTTGGGTACGTTCTTGTTTCCATAACTCACCGAACACTGACATGGGTTACAGGATCTTTAATTAAGGTCCCACAGTGACAAAAGGCTTGTTGTCCCTGGCAAAGTTCTATAGAAAAATCCAGTTGCTAGTTAAAAACAAAAAACAACAACAAAAACACTTGCTGGCAGAAAAATTAAAGATTAAAAAAAAAAAATCAATAATTTGTGGGTATGTTACACAACAGAGAAGTGCTGTCTCCGTGGAAAGCGGCCCAAATTCCACGCAGAGAAACTTGTGAAAATACAATACAATACAATACAATACAGTAC
Source organism: Babylonia areolata (assembly GCF_041734735.1). Lineage (NCBI taxonomy): Eukaryota > Metazoa > Mollusca > Gastropoda > Neogastropoda > Buccinidae > Babylonia > Babylonia areolata. Next base: position 28,699,753 of record NC_134900.1, read on the forward strand.
AGTACAATACAACACATGCAGCGCAATACAATACAATACAATACAGTGCAATGCATTACAATACAATACCACACAGTGCAATACAATACGATACAACACAACTCAATGTAATGCAATACAATACAATACAATACAATACAATACAATGCAATGCAGTACAATACAGAGCAGTGCAATACAATACAATACCACACAGTGCAATACAATGCGATACAACACAATACAATACAATACAATACATTCTGAGAACAGGTTGAACTGAAGGAGGGAGGAGATCGGGCAGTTGTCCACAGACAGTTGATGTTGACGCTGACGGGGGAACGCGAGGCAATTAGTGGAGAACAGGGCTTCTCCTCCAAACGTGAATGGCATGGCTTGTTTGTGGGAAATCCTCACAAAGAAAAAACACAAAAAAAACCCACAAACAAAACAAAACAAGAGAAAACCTTTGATTGATTGATGGGGCAAAGGAGAGACGTAAATGGTGATGAATTTAAACAAAAACGGATCTAAAGATATATAATCAGGATGATGATGATGATGATGCATGATGCAGTTAAAAATCTTTTTTTTTTTTTTTTTTAATTTTTTTTTTTTTAATCCTTTGTCAGTCTTGTTTCTTCTCTGTGGGCAATTTGTGAAATTGGTTCGTCCTTTTTTTTCCTCTCTCTCTCTCTCAGCCATCAAGCAAGAGAGAAAGATTGAGAGAGAGATAGAGACAGAGACAGAGAGAGAGAGAGAGAGAGGGTGAAGAAGGGAAAAGATATAGGGAATTATGAAGAAGGTGATGGTTTGTTGTTGAGATGTGGGAAGACAGTTGAGGAGTGTGAACAATCACTGTTCAGAAGAGAAAGACATCACAGGAATTATAGCCGTCGTCCTATCTCTTTCTCTTCCTCTTGTCTGTTCTTGTCCGATCCCCCCCCTCCCACCACGCACGCACGCACACACACACACACACACACACACACACACACACACACACACACACAATCTATCAATCAATCAAATACATTCAGTAATTTATTATTCAGATTAAGGCAAATTCAGGCATTATCAAACAGGATAAAGCTGAACGCTTTTATAACAAAGTTCAGCAGAGATGTTAAATGCATATGTGGAGAATCTATTTCAAGCAAACACATACTCTTTGAATGTCAGAGTCTGAAATCGTTTTTACCAAACTTCTCGGAAAATTCTTTTGAATGTTTTTTTTGACAATTTCAAGATGTTATCTGCTATTGCAGAAGGTTTGTTGCATAGTCCAATTGAACATTTGTTATAGTTGTTACAGTTGTTTGATGTTAGCGTTTTCCTTCTATATTGTGCCTGTCTCCCCTTTTAATGTCTTATTTTTTCCAGTGCTCTGTATCTTTCCCCACCACACACACACACACACACACACACACACACATACGCGCACACACACATACACACACATCATTCATCACCCTCTGCCCAATACCGTTCCCACCACCACGCTCCGCGCGCCCTCAACCCCCCCCCCCCCCCCCCCCCCGCCACCCCCACCCCCCCCCCCCCAAGCCCCCCTCCTCCCCCTTTTTTTCTCGTCTAATACCACTTAAAGTGGAAGACGTTAAACTGAAGACTACTACTACTACTACACACACACTCTCTCTCACACACACACACACACACACACACACACACACACACACACAAGGGCAAAGATAACCTTCAATAAGACCGCGATTGCAATGGACAGATGGACAGACTTGAAAAATAGACAAGACTGAAAAAAATTTATCTCATCTCTCTCTCTCTCTGTCTCTCTCTGTGTCTCTCTCCCTGTCTCTGTCTCTGTCTGCCTGTCTGTCAGTCTCTGTCTTTCTATGTTTGTCTGTCTGTCTCTCTGTCCCTGTCTGTATGTTTCTCACTTCGGTCGTGTCTCTGTATGTGCATAAGTATATATATATATATATATATATATATATATATATATATATATATATATATATATATATATGTGTGTGTGTGTGTGTGTGTGTGTGTGTGCGTGTGTAGGGTGGAGAGAGTTTGTGCATGTGTATGGATATGAATGTATGAATGCGTTCGTTTTATTACTTTTTACGATGTTAATGATGATGATGGTGATCATTCTTCGTTGTAGTAGCAGTAGCAGTAGAAGTAGCAGTGTTAACAAAATTATTATTTTTGTGTCGTTATCGTTAATGTTGCTATTGTTATTGTTGTCACAAGGACAGATTGGAAGACTGGGCGATGCCTAAAATCTTTGTCCTTGAGTAATAAAGTTTTTGAATCTTGAATCTTGTCTGTGTGTCTCTCTCTGTCTGTCTGCCTGTCTCTGTGTCTCTCCCCTCCCTCTCTCTCTCTCTCTGGCTGGCTCTGCCTTCCGCTACTGACGTTCTCAACTGAACTGTAGTTTGAATGATGGTCTGTATCAAATCAAAGCGACCACAGTGCTGTGTTCCTTGGGAGCATTTCTTGATTATGTGTTGTCCGGAGGGACGCATCTTATTTCGAGGATAGAAGGTCATTTTGTTTTACGACTGTCCGAAAAAAATAACGTAATTGGGAAATAGACCAATGCCAAGCTTGATATCAGTCCCACTCGTCAATGTTCGGTTTATGCAGTTTAATAATAATTAAAAAAAAGTAATGTAAGTAAATTAATATAAAAAACAACAACCCACCTTGGGAATTGTTTGTTACTTTTCTTTCCTTACATCTGTTACAAACTGGTCAGTGTGCCAGTGAAAGTCTGGTTTGTTTTGTTATATAAGTGTGTTTGTGTGTGTGTGTGTGTGTGTGTGTGTGTGTGTGTGTGTGTCTGTGTGTGTGTGTGCGTATGTCTGTGTGTGTGTGTGTGTGTGTGTGTGTGTGTGTGTGTGTGTGTGTGTGTGTGTGTGTGTGTCCATGCTCGTTTCGTTTTACATTGTGAGACTCAAGTTGTGTTTCAGTGTGTATGTATTGTTAATCTGTCCTCCACATCCCAAAAGAATTCAAGTTTCTTTGAATCTTTCCTTCACAAATTCTTAAGAATTCTGCTCCCCCCAAGCCCCCACACCTCCTTTTTATCATCATTATTATTCGGGTTTTTTTTCTGTTTTTTTGTTGTTGTTGTTGTTGTGTTTTTCCCCCCAACAGACTACTTACAAAGGCGTGGTTGTGTATTATCATTATTATTCTTTCTTTTCTTTTTTCTCTCTTGATTTCAACAGACTACTTACAAAGACGTGGTTGTGTAATTGGATGGGTTTTACGAAGTTGGGTCGTGATGGAGAAATCCCGTTTTTTCCCCCCGACCGATCTATGCATGTCGGGTTATTTCCTTTGTTTGTTTGTTTGTTTGTTTTTGCGTAGTGTTCATTATCTCCATCTCTGTTTTGTGTGTTCGTTTTGTTTGTTGTTGTTTTTTTTGTCTTTTGCTTGTTTGCGTGTTTTTGTTTGGGTTGTTTGTCATTTGTTTTCTTTTTTGGGGTAATTTATTATTTTTTTACGGAGATATTTCGTGCTGCTGTTCTCACGGCGATGGTTATTTCTGAATGTAAGGCCACGCTCCGTAATCATTTATTCATCCTAATGGTTTGGTGTTTTATCGTTTGTTTGTTGGTTTGTTTGTTTGTCTGATTGGGAATGGGGAATTTGCGTGTGCGTTGTTGTGCATTTAGACAAGCGCGGTTTTTGTTGTTGTTGGTCTTCTTGATCGTTTTGTGTGTGTGTGTGTGTGTGTGTGTGTGTGTGTGAATTTGTTCTGATAGAATTTAGTTTTACTTTGTTGCTTTTCTTGTCTTTTTTTTTTCCAGTGCGCTTAGTGCATGCTGCAAACCAGGTTTTGTATTTCCCTCTCGTTCCAGGCTGTAATGATGATAATAATAATGATAGTGTACATTTATATAGCGGCCAGTCTCTCTAAGAGCTCAGGGGCCTTTACATGAAGGAAAAAAAATGTTACAAATCACATAAATCATTCATGACCACTCTTTCTCAATCACCACCCCTACCCACCCACACACACTCTCTCCCTTTCCCACTCTTCATACATCCAAAGTGAGCTGACATGGGTGGTGTTGGAGAACAAGGAAGCTGAGAGTGCTCATAGATAGGTTTTAAAAAGATGAGTTTTTAGTGATGAGCGAAAAGCAGAGACAGAATCAGATGTACGGATATGATGAGGAAGGTTGTTCCAGATGTGAGGAGCAGTAAAGAAGAAAGAACGTTCACCATAGGTTCTTGTATTGACACGAGGAAGTTTCAAAAAGGTAACTGTCAGAGGAAGAGCGGAGATTTTTTTGCGGGAGTGTAAACACTGATAAGGTCAGAAAGATATGTAGGTCCTGCGGAGTGGAAAGCAGAATAGCAGAGACACGCAACTTTGTATTCAATTTTCGCTTCAGTGGGGAGCCAATGTAGAGTGCGGAGGTGAGGAGAAAATGTGATCAGTACGTGGGACTCTGACAGTAATCCAGCCCACTGAGCCAAAGAATCACTGATAGAGAAGAGATGAGTTTTGTGCAATCCTTGGATCAAGAATTAGAATTTGATAGATATATTTTGATAGATTCTAGACGGGTCAGTCAAGTAATTGTATGTCACTTACATTTCTTGTACAGGAGCAATGTATGAAATATGTTGTTTTAATAGATTTTAAACGGAGCAGCCTAGTAATCGTTTGTCTTTTACATTTCATGTACATGAGTAATGCATGAAATACGATATTTTAACATATTCTTAACGGGGCAGTCAATTAATCGTTATTCATGCTCACATTTCGTTCACTTGAGCAATGGATGAAATGTGTGTTTCTGATATGTTTTATACGAGGCGATCAAATGCTCGTTTGTCATGCTCAAAATTTCATTTGATTACATGAGCAGTGTATGAAATATGCATTTACAATACATTTTAAACTGGCCAATCAAGCAGTCGCTTGTCATACTTACATTTCATGTACATGAGCAGTGTATGAAATATCTACTTTTGAATACAAAAAAAATAGTTTTTCAGCGGGCAATCAAGTTATCGCTTGCCATCCTCACATTTCATTTACATAAGCAAGAGGACCTTCGTTGAAAAAAAAAATGAAGGTGTAGCAGACTCGGCGTAAAACACTATCACGTAATAACGAAGCTCCTGACATGAAGCAGAAGCGGACACAGCGTAAAACACTAACCGGTGATGACAATACTCCTGACATGAACCAGAAGCGGACACAGCGTAAAACACTAACCGGTGATGACAATACTCCTGACGTGAAGCAGAAGCGGACACAGCGTAAAACACTAACCGGTGATGACAATACTCCTGACATGAACCAGAAGCGGACACAGCGTAAAACACTAACCGGTGATGACAATACTCCTGACATGAACCAGAAGCGGACACTGATGACAATACTCCTGACGTGAAGCAGAAGCGGACACTGGGTAAAAACACTAACCGGTGATGACAATACTCCTGACATGAACCAGAAGCGGACACTGGGTAAAACACTAACCGGTGATGACAATACTCCTGACATGAACCAGAAGCGGACACTGGGTAAAACACTAACCGGTGATGACAATACTCCTGACATGAACCAGAAGCGGACACAGCGTAAAACACTAACCGGTGATGACAATACTCCTGACGTGAAGCAGAATCGGACACTGGGTAAAAATACTAACCGGTGATGACAATACTCCTGACGTGAACCAGACCAGAAGCGGACACAGCGTAAAACACTAACCGGTGATGACAATACTCCTGACGTGAACCAGACCAGAAGCGGACACAGCGTAAAACACTAACCTGTGATGACAGTACTCCTGACGTGAACCAGACCAGAAGCGGACACAGCGTAAAACACTAACCGGTGATGACAATACTCCTGACGTGAAGCAGAAGCGGACACAGCGTAAAACACTAACCGGTGATGACAATACTCCTGACGTGAAGCAGAATCGGACACTGGGTAAAACACTAACCGGTGATGACAATACTCCTGACGTGAAGCAGAAGCGGACACTGGGTAAAACACTAACCGGTGATGACAATACTCCTGACATGAACCAGAAGCGGACACAGCGTAAAACACTAACCGGTGATGACAATACTCCTGACGTGAAGCAGAATCGGACACAGCATAAAACACTAACCGGTGATGACAATACTACTGACGTGAAGTAGAATCGGACACTGGGTAAAAACACTAACCGGTGATGACAATACTCCTGACATGAACCAGAAGCGGACACTGATGACAATACTCCTGACGTGAAGCAGAATCGGACACTGGGTAAAAACACTAACCGGTGATGACAATACTCCTGACGTGAACCAGAATCGGACACTGGGTAAAAACACTAACCGGTGATGACAATACTCCTGACGTGAAGCAGAAACACTATCAGGTAATGACAGTGCCCCTGAGATGGATGGATGGAACACCCTAGTGATCAGTCAGGTTTCCAAAAGAGGCCGGTAAAAGAGATGCATTGTGGACTTTTCACGGCTCTTCAGTCACATCGTCGTCCCTGACTGTTATAGATATATATATATATGTGGGGGTCATTGAGGTGCCGCGAAGGAATCCCCGTGTGTCTGATTAAAAGTGTCTACCCCCATGGAGCCGTTTAGCACCACTGTCACATTCTCCGCTTCCTCCACAACGCTGATTGGTCCTCGGCACAGATTACCTTCACCCTCGCTTTAATCAGTTTAGGGTCTTTCTGTATCAGGCACAGCTTCTCGAGAAAACTGGTCTTTTTCTTCCTGCTGGGAGGGGCAGAGGGCTCAAACCGGTGTCGACACAGCGTTTGACAACGGCGTTTTACTGAAAACAGATAAAATAATCCTACCAAAAGCTTCATTTTGTGGTGAAGGTAGGGAGGCAGGGGTGGGGGTGGGGTGGGGGAATGAGCAGGACTGAGAGGACCGTTTACTGTTCATCCAAGAGTTGACCTGATTTAGTTTTAAACACGATGTTGTGTCTGTGCAGGCCAGTCACACTGCCTCTTAGGAAATGATGGTGCTCTCTTACAGGGTTCGCACACGCTTTAAAAAAAAATCCCCTTAAAAATCATCATTTTTGGAAGCCGACATTTAGGGGTCCCCTAAAATGCACGGTAAACAAAATTCGCATTGCATTCAGAAAGGGAGAGTAAGAGTAAGTGAGGGAGATGGGGGAATGCCACCCAACCAAACTAAAATACTCATAATGTCGTGGTGTATGCACTTTTATCAAATCTTCCTTTGAGGATTTCTTTTAACTTCCCCATCTTTACAAACAAAACAAAAACTTATATATGTTTCTCTATTCCTCCCTCACCCCCTCTGTCTTGGTACACGCACACAGTAAAAAGACGAAAAATTGAAGACTAAAAACACACACATACACTCACGTATCTGACTTTACACAATATTATTAGGCGAGGAAAGACGTAATTTGTGCACAGAGAACCCTGTCTTACACTCCCACCCAGCGGTACTGTTCCCCTCACCCCCGTGTCCTTCCCCCTATCCTACTCCCCTGGAATGCCTTCTATCTGACCTATTCACTCACACACAATTAACAAAAATAATGATACAAAAAAATTTAAAAAGGAAGAAAGACCACACATTTTCCTCCAAAGAACGGAGGAGTAGAATCTTTGGGTGTGATCCCCGCAGAGATCGCCCTAACTCAGAATTAAATTTTGCCAATATTTTCTTTCTACAATGCCACCCAACCAAACTAAAATACTCATAATGTCGTGGTGTATGCACTTTTTATCAAATTTTAGCATATTTCCTTTGAGGATTTCTTTTAACTTCCCCATCTTTACTGCTTTATCAATGATAATAAAGCCCCATATTCATTTCATATAATGTTCTTCCATAATTTTATTTGGCATGATTACCATATTTTGTTGGTTTTGGGCCCATAAAAACAAAAACAAAAAAATCTTTCATAATTACCATACTAACATAAGACGTTACATGACAAAAAGATAGGGTGCAATACATCACTAAAGTTACTCAGCTGCTCTCAGCGTGTGTGCTCATTAGCAAACACTGCTTTTCCATCGTGTCTAACTGCATGTGAAGTGGAGAAATCAAAGGATTATATATCTTTTGGGTAAGAAAAGCCAGTGGGTTTAGTTGGAAATTACTGCCCTTTGCCTAACAGAGGGAATATTCACCTTCACTCCCCTTACTGCCAATATTCAACAACTGGCAAAGTGATATCAGTCCCTCTCCATACCACCCTTCCGTCTCTGTCTAATTCTTCATCATGATCGAAGTGTAATGTGTTCAGTCTTAAGGATAAAGTCCTGTCATGCGCGGGATTGAATGATAAGTGACTTCAACACACACACACACACACACACACACACACACACACACACACAAACGCACACACAAACACACGCACATACACACACGCAGATACACGCACACACGCACATACACGCACATACGCACATACACGCACGCACACACGCACGCACACACGCACGCACGCACACACACGCACACATGCACACACACACACACACACACACACACACACACACACACACACCAAGAGAGGGGTGAGAGAGGCATGGAAATAGATTTATATTTATTTGTTTGTGTGTGTGCGTCTTTTTAAGCCACTGATGATTAGATATGTTCAATTCCGTGCATGAAAAACACGATATCCTAAAGACTGAGCAGATTACATTTTGATCTTGATGATGAATAAGACAGAAAAAGACAGGAAGGTGGGGGGTTGGTGAGGGACGGATATGACTCAGTTGATTGTTGAATATTGGCACAGAATGTAGTGAAGGTGGATGTTCCCTCTGTCTTTTTCTGTCTCATTCACACAGAGAGAGAGACACACACAGACAGACACACAGACACAGACACACACACACACACACACACACACACACACACAGAGATCTGGTTTTAGTGACTCCAAACATTAGCAACACCTGTGATCGATACGCAGCAATACACACAGGTGCCAGACTGTTGGACGTAAGGCCTGATGCACCAAATGGCCAGCTGTTTGGGATGGGAAGCACGTGCTGCCTGTCGTCAGTGCATCTCTCCAGTCCTGCTTTCTCTCTGTCACTCCTCTCTCTCTCTCTCTCTCTCTCTCTCTCTCTCTCTCTCTCTATCATTTTCACGTAATGTTGCAGGAGGAAAATCTGTGGGAGGGGGGCGGAGGGGGGGATGCTGTGTACGCATCAAGATGAAGTGTGTGGGGTGGGTGTGTGTGTGTGTGTGTGTGTGTGTGTGTGCACGTGCGATGGTATGTGTGTGTTTTATCTGCACACGGGACCTCGGTTTAAAGGGATGGTTATGAGGGGGGAGGGGAGTGTGTGTGTGTGTGTGTGTGTGTGTGTGTGTGTGTGTGTGTACACGTGCGTGTGCGTAAGAGTAAGAGGTTTCGACAGCGAGTGCATGTTTGTACGTCAGAAAAAAACCCCAACAACAACAAAATAAATAAAAATAATAACAAAAGGTCACGGAGTGATCTGTAATAATCTAAATCTTGCATCTGTCAAAATGTCAGGAAACTGATAGGAGGGGGGAGATGTGGAAGGGGGCGGTGTGGGGCGGTGGGGTGTGTGTGTGTGTGTGTGCATGGGAGAATGGGACAGGGTGGAAATGGGGAGGGAGAGTAGAACAGGGGGGCGGGGGGGGGGGGGGGGGGGGGCAATGGGGGAAGGGAGAGTAGGATAGGGGGAGATGGGGACTGGAGTGTAGGATGGGGTGAGGGGCGATGGGGGCGGGGGGGGGGGGGGGAGAGACGGGGGAAGGGAGAGTAGGACAGGGGGAGATGGGGGTGGGGATGGAGGGTAGTAAAGGTGTGGTTATGAGGGTGGGAGGGGAGTGTGTGTGTGTGTGTGTGTGTGTGTGTGTGTGTTCAAGTCACTGATTATATATTGGATCCATCTTCACCCCTGTAGTGTCAATATCGCCGCTAGAGTTATTTCCGTCCCTCGCCTGTCTCTCTGTCTAATTCTTCATCAAGATCAAAATCTCGGTTCAGTCTTTAGGATATCGTCTTATCATGCACGGAATTTGATATATCTAATAAACAGTGGCTTAAAAAAGACGCACACACATGAGCAAATAAACATAAATCTATCTACTTCACTCCCTCATCCCTGTGTGTGTGTGTGTGTGTGTGTGTGTGTGTGTGTACTACAGCGCCACCCTTCTTTTTTTTGTATTTTTTCCTGCGTGCAGTTTTATTTGTTTTTCCTATCGAAGTGGATTTTTCAACAGAATTTTGCCAGGAACAACCCTTTTGTTGCCATGGGTTCTTTTACGTGCGCTAAGCGCATGCTGCACACGGGACCTCGGTTTATCGTCTCATCCGAATGACTAGCGTCCAGACCACCACTCAAGGCCTAGTGGAGGGGGAGAAAATATCGGTGGCTGAGCCGTGATTCGAACCAGCGCGCTCAGATTCTCTCCCTTGCTAGGCGGACGCGTTAACTCTAGGCCATCACTCCACATGGCCATCACTCCACATGGCCCGATTAATATCATTTTTCCCTGTTTATATGTTGCTAATCACATCACATTATGTTGCTTATCAATGTTTAATCATACCGATTCAAATCTTTGTTGATTAGTCATGTTCGCTTACAGTTACCATTAGCATTTCGTTCTAAGGATGTCATATTGTGATCTCATTTTTTAAGCAAAATTTCACCAGTTATTATTATGTAACACACACGCACACACACACACACACACACACACACACACACACACACACACACACACACACACACACACACACACACTACATGCGTGAACAGTTACTTTTCCCACACAGTAGCCGTCTTTTCCCCCTATCTTTGTCAAATAACACTTACGGCTAAAAGACGCTAAACTGAAGAAGAAGAAGAAGAAGAAGAAGAAGACAACAACAACACACACACACACACACACACACACACACACACACACACACACACACACACACACATTATGTACGGGGGAGTATCGACTCGGGGTAATATCGACAACGGGTGGATTGGGGGGTGGGGGGGGGGTCAAAGGGGGGAGAGAGGTGGGGGAGGCTCTGTTTGGAAGTTGACTGGTAGTTGACCGCACACCGCCAGATCTGCGAGTAAATCATCATAGATGATATCCGCGATGGCTTGTTGTTGCTGTTGTTGTTGTTGTTGTTGTTGATTTCAGACTGTTTCAATGAAGAACCAACTCAAGGTGATGACGCCATTTTCTCCTTCCGGTTCCTGTGACATGGGAAGTAACTGCCCTAACGACGTTGTTGTTGTTGTTGCTAAACACTGGATCATTAAGTCCTACGCCGATATGAGATGTGAGAGATATCGATTATGTCACGGCGCCTCCATAGTCATGGCAGATGGGCGCGCGCAATCGCCCGGAGTGGTTATAGTGTTGGAT
>NC_134900.1:28721140-28731140 GCF_041734735.1 Babylonia areolata
GAGGGGACTAAGAAAGGAAGAGAGAGAGAACAGAATGTGGAAAAGATAAAGTACAAAATCTAAAATGGAGAGGGTGAGTGTCAGTGATTGGAGAAAGGGAAAAAAAAATTACTGGAAGGGTGTGTGTGAGAGGCGGGACGGAGGAAGCGGGATTAGGACCAAAAAAATGATCAATAATCAAATATTGTGTGCACTACTTCTGTATATTATTCGCGTGAATGTGTCTCGTCTGCTAGCAGCTAAAACTTGTGTGACATGTTCGCTGGTATTCGTATGAACGAGTAACGAGCGCATTCCATGGGTTCTTCACTAAAATGCAGACCAAGTGAATACCACTCGACTGCAGGCATGCAAGAATATCACGAGGTATTTATTTTTGCCTGGGTTCCTTGGAAAAAAAAAGAGAAAAAAAAAGGATGTTATACCTTTCTGTCCATCCCATCTTTGTTTGTGTGTCTGTGTCTGTGTGTGTGTGTCTGTTTGTCTCTCTCTCTCTCTCTCTCTCTCTCTCTCTCTCTGTGTGTGTGTGTGTGTGTGTGTGTGTGTGTGTGGTAGTTGTACAGTGCTTGATTACAGGGGGAAACATGATATGGAGGTGTGATATTGGGCTATATGATAATGATTGTTGAAATTGATTCAGCACAGAGGTGAGTAACCAGGGAGCAGTGTATGTGTGTGTGTGTGTGTGTGTGTGTGTGTTTCCGTGCGCGTGCGCGAGTGTATGTAAGGCGGTATCTTTGCCTGTAATTTCGCATTTTTGACTGAATCGCATTGCCTCAAGCGAGCAGAAATGGAGATCTGTGTCCAAGAAATCTCCAGTTTTTTTGTTTTTTTTTTTGTCAGAAGTATTTGCAGTGTTATCAGATACCCAGATAATATTTTCCCAATCAGTTCTGTCATTTATGTTGTATCTTTGGTTATATCTCAAGCCTCGATGTCACACCGAAAAAGGAAAAGCAATTACTAACGTCTTACTCGGGTCTTATCCAGGTATGTTTCGAAAAAAAGAAAAATTCAAGTTTCTAAGTAAATCTGAATATCTGTGTGTGCATGCGTGCGTGCGTGTATGTGTGTGCGCGCGTGTGTGTTTGTGTGTGTGTGTGTGTGTGTGTGTGCGTGTACATCGCGAGAATAAAATCAGTAAAAGGAAAAAAGAATGGATGAGGTCGCGCATCGAGGTGAGGTTGTTAAATAGCCACTGCCAGACTCATTTATTCCCGCAGACTGATGAATTGTTATTTGGTCAAGAGGGTCACGTGATCACAGTACAGTAAAATAAAGAAAACAAGAGAGGCAAGGCCTTCAAGACTCACTCGTGATAAATTAAGTCCCCTAGCATTAATTACAGAGTAATTTCCCTTTTTTACTATCTGCACCAAAAACGTTTGCAAAATAAATAAAACTTCCATGCTTAGCAAAAGAAGTTCCTGTTTGAACAAAAAATGATAATTATGACTGCTCTTGTTGTTGGGTCGAATATCAGATCAGAGTGCCAAGTTTAGAGAATACAAAAAATATAAATATAACAGTAAATGCAGTTTGCATATAAATAGGCTTTTTTTTTTTTTTTTTTTTTTTTTTTGCCCATCCCAGAGGTGCAATACTGTTTTAAACAAGATGACTGGAAAAAACTGAATTTTTCCTATTTTTATGCCTAATTTGGTGTCAACTGACAAAGTATTTGAAGAGAAAATGTCAATGTTAAAATTTACCACGGACACACACACACACACACACACACACACACACACACAGACAACCGAACACCGGGTTAAAACATAGACTCACTTTGTTTACACACGTGAGTCAAAAAGTAAAGCCATATCAAAACCTCTGTGGAATAAAGAGCCAGGTTCCGTTTGTGAGCAAACATCTATGTAATCAATTTCATGAATGGTGGCAGATTGTATGTTGGCACAAAGTTCAGATCGTATTAATGTCGTTTCAATGTTGGAAAGACACAGCCAGATTTCTCTCCTACCTTCATAGTTCATGGTCGATGAGAGGTTTCTTTGCTGATCCTAACACGAGATAGTTCTGGAAGTTTAACTCACTCAGTACGGCCAGTCCTCTCTTCTCCTCTGCACAGACCCCTCGGATGTCCAGTGGGTGTCTGAATGACCCAACCTTTAGCTTCCGTCGTCAGAATTGTGGTATTCTTTGTCAACATTCACCTCTTCAGTATAAGAGCCTTCCGCTTGCAATATTTTGATGATGGTAATTGGGGTGAAACGCTGTTAGCGTCGTCTCTTTCGCCGTTCGTATGGAGAGAGTTAATCAATTGGGCAGATGTTGTTTCTATTTTTAGTTGTAGTTTTTTTCAGTAGTGAATGAACAAAAAAACAAAAAAAAAAATCAGGACGGTCCAACCTAAATCTTTCCCACTGAATAATTCTTTTTCATCCGCCCCACAGTGGTTACGGCTGGGCTAAATGGAAAAGTAAAAACTACAGTTGTGTGCCAAGAAAGTTTCTTTTCGGGGTGAAAGAGCACTTTTTTTTTCCCCTTTGAGGCGAGCCCAGACCTTTGGGCATAGAAACACAGACGTTGAATAAATGATAATGTTGGGCCGGTGTGTTAGGGGGAAAAAAAAACCCAACCAAACAAACAAACACGAAATGTATAGCCCGGCAGTACAAGGATGTTCACGTGTGATGAAACTATGGGTGTGCCAGCCCTTAAGGGTTTTATTTTATTTTATTAAAAAAAAAATTGTTGGTTTTATTATGTGCGTGTACGTATTCCATCAGTTATTTCTTTATAATCGTCACCCTCAATACACAGTATAGATGACGGCCTGTTAGTGCTCTGTGTTGGTCATGCAGATGGCCAGTGTCGATATGTTGAAATTGTCTGTCACTGTTTGTGTGTGTGTGTGTGTGTGTGTGTGTGTGTGTGAGGGGGGGGAGGGGTAGGGGGAGCTCCCACGTGCATATTGCAATATAATGGATTGCGTCATAATGCAGCTTAGCAGATCAGAAATCGTGAGGAGTACCAAAAAAAAAAAAAAAAGAAAAGAAAAAAGCTTAACTAAACCTACCTGTTGTTTTTAGTTTCCTGAAAACTGTGTGTGTGTGTGTCCGAGGGGGGGGGGGATAAGAAACATAATATGATGATCGGGTATTTTCGAGCTGTTTATTATCATGACTTGTGTTTCGGTGTGCGGTCCATCTCTTCCAGTTGCGGTGATTCTGGACCTGGTCAGCTGTGTTGATCATCTGATTAAGTTTAGTGAGTTGGTTTTTTTGTGTGTGTTTTTTTTTAATCGGGTGTGGTTTATTTTGAAATCAACATGCAGTGTATAGAACAGAGTTTGTGTACAGTGCTGAAATACTGAAACACACACACACACACACACACACACAGAGTTTTTTTTTCAGTTTTCAGTAGCTCAAGGAGGCGTCACTGCGTTCGGACAAATCCATATACGCTACACCACATCTGCCAGGCAGATGCCTGACCAGCAGCGTAACCCAACGCGCTTTGTCAGGCCTTGAAAAAAAAAGAAGAAAAAAAAGGGGGTGAATAAATAATAGATAAATACATAAAAAAAAAATAACTACTACCACTACTAATAATATGTATAAGGCGCAAAAACTTGATTAAGTCAACTATAAGCGTAAATAAATAAATAGATAAATAAATAATAATTATAATATAAGAAAGTAATAATAATAATAATAAATAAATAAATAAAAAAGACAACAAGGATGACAAATAAGCAAATAAATGTAAAACATGGAGACACACATTCACACATACACTCACATATGCGTAACAGATATGCACCAAACATGCAGTTTCACAGATATGAATGCACAGTCAAATACATATAAACGTACATGAGCCCCAACACACACACACACACACACACACACACACACACACATTACCCTGCACCTCCTCTACCCCCACAAGAGCAGACGTTTATTGACCTAACGGATGTATTCACTTTGGTGTAGCCATTGGTGTCACCATAGCTGTGCTGTGTTGAAAGTAAGAAACAAATAAATGGATCAGTAAATAAATAAATAAATAAATAAAAATGTTGTGTAGAAATTAATTCATTTTGTTGATTAACAAAACAAACGAACGAGCAAACAGGGGCAACATGGGTCTTCCTGAAAGAGCAGGGTGATTGGGATTGAGCCACAGCCGCAGTGTATTAATTTCAACAACAAGAAGAAGAAGAACACCACCCCCCCCCCCCCCCCCCCCCCCGCCACACACACACACACAGAGAAAAACCTCGCTCTTTTCCGTAACACTTTAATCAGCGCACGAGCCAGACCCGCCCCCCGCCCGCCCCTCCCACCTCCCAACCCCCCTAATCCCCTCGCCGCTTCATTTTCTCCTCATTCCGAGGCTCACTGATATAAAGCTTCCGTTTAATTTACTATGGCACGGGGGAGCGCGTGCAAGCTTTTTTTTTTCACCACCCCAAAGCAGATTTTGACCCCCCCCCCCCACTCCTCCCCCCCCTCCCCCCCCTCAACCCTCATCCCCCCTCAATAGACCGAAAGAGGACGACCGACGGCTGCATGCTACTGCGCACACTGCAAGTTGCAGAGCTCCAACCGCTCCCCCCACACCCATCTCAGTCCCCCCCCCCCAACACACACACACCCAGAAAAAGAAAAAAAAATCTCTTTTGTTCCCCCCCCCGTAAATCTGTCACTCCTCGTTTAGAGGTCTGGGTTGTTGTTGTTGTTGTTTTTTTCTTCTTTTTTTTTATTTGAAAAAAAAAAAAAAAAAAAAAAAAATTACACGGTTCCTGAAAGCAGGGCACGCCTTTGTGCTTGAAAAACCGGAATTACTGGGGCTCTTTTATGTTCTCATTATTTCCCCTTTGCAAGCGGCAAGTACGTATTGAAAGAAAATGACTGTAGGGGGTCAACCCAAGGTTTCGTGTGTGTGTGTGTGTGTGTGTATGTGTGTGTGTTGGGGCAAGGGGTTGGAGGGGGTTTGGGGGGGGGCAACGTGTGCAGCCGACAGTGTGAAAGTGAAATGGTATGTGTGCACATGTGTTTGTGTGTTTTATGTGCAAAGCACTCGGTGATAGGGGAAAATTGCTGCCTCAGAATACTGAGGAGAAACTGTGGCGATAATGACCACATTCTGTTATACAGCAAAAACTTTTTCAAAAAAAGAAGTATTATTTTTTTATGCACATGCAGGTAACATACGTAAAAAAACAGACCGCAGAGGTTCAGTCATTGATTGTTGAAACATGTTGATTTATAGCCTTGTTAATTCATAATTAAATGTTGTTTGGTTGACAACGTTTATCTGCTACTACAGTGTCTGTGAGAGTCTGGGTACGATCCAGGCTTTCACCCTTTGGCCCAGTTTTGACTTGAAAATCAAACCGAGCGTTATGGTCAAACCTGATGAAACGATAAACCATGGTCCCGTGTGCAGCGTGCACTTGGCGTCCAAAAAACAGAACTCATGGTAACAAAAGCGTTGTCCGCTGGTAAAAAATATTCTGTAGAAAAAAAAAAGAACTCTGATGTGTACAAAAATGCTGGACAGGCGTCTGCCCAGCCGTTGTGGCGTGGCGTATATGGCTTTGTCCGAACGCAGTGACACCTCTTCGAGAAACTGAAACGCAACTGAAAACTTCCTCTCTGAGAAGAAAGAGAAACACCCGCAGGTGCTGGGGAGGACCCAGAGAAGCACTGTCTCCACCCGCCCTTGGAACAATCCTGCCACCACCCTTGGAGGCCTGCGCTGTGTTCACGATGGGTGCAGGCACGCACAGGACACTCCATTAAGAATTCAAGGGACATAACTGCTCCCGAACAGAGGCAGAAGAGACCACAGGATGCAGCTCGCGACAGCCTTAAAAGAAGTATCCCTCATGAGTGTACCAGCCAGTATTTCATGACTGCAGAGCCCACCGGCAAAAGACACCACCCTCCAGCTGCTGAGCACACGTCACAGACCAAACCGCCCCTGCCCGCAGACAGATGAAGACAGTGCCACTCCAGACACAGCCATACGGTGTTATGTGCCCTCAAGAGAGAATCCCAAGTTGGGAATCTGGGTATGCGTAAACAGAGTGGATCCGAAGCCAATCGTAGAGAGCGAGATGGAGTGTAGAGGTGAAGGCAGCCACAAATTAAGATCAGAGAAAGATTCCTCAGACATCGAGTCAAAAAACGAAGATTACCACTGTCAACAGGACTTTCCCTGTGGTCAGTGGGTCTTTCCTCACCGTCACTGGACCTTTCTCCAGGGTCAGCCTAGTCCAGGCTGGACCTTCCTGGTGTCCAGTGTAGAGCTTTGGGTGATGTGACCTTGGTCTCTACGCAAGGCTTGAGACATTACTCGTGATGGTAATCTTCTTCTTCTGCCATGTAGGCAGCCATACCCCGATTTCGGGGGTGCGCGTGCTGGATATGTTATTGCTTCCATAACCCACCGAACGTTTGACATGGATTACAGGATCTTTAACGTGTGTATTTGATCTGCTGCGCGCGTATGCATACGAAGGGGGTTCAGGCACAAGCAGGTCTGCACATTACGTTGACCTGGGAGATCGGAAAAAATCTCCACCCCTTTACCCACCAGGCGCCGCTGCCGAGATTCGAACCCGGGACCCTCAGATTGAAAGTCCAACGCTTTAAACCACTCGGCCATTGCGCCCGTCGTGATGGTAATGATTGTTGGCCAGTCAAAAGTATACGTAAGAAACGTTCGCTTTTCAGTCTTGAGGTGAGATGATCCTGTCTGTGTAGCGTCATGCCACTCTGTCTGCCTCTGTCTGTCTGTCCGTCTCTTGTATGTCAGTCTCGCTGTCTATCTGTCTGTCTATATCTGTCTGTGTGTCTGTCTCTGTCTCTTAAACTGTCGTCTCTGTCTATCTTCTTGCTTGTCTGTCTGTATCCCTGTCTCTCTGTGTCTGTCTTTCAATCTCTCTCTCTTTCTCTAAATATATATAATATATATATATATAATATATTATATATATAATATATTCTTGTCTCTCCTTGTCTTCCTGTTTTTCTCTCTCCTTCAAGCTCTCTCCAACCTATCTCCCCCCCTTCCCCTCCCCCCCCCCCCCCCCTCTCTGCCCGATTCCCATTCTGTTCCATCCTTCTCTCTCTCTGTATATCCCTGTGTCTCACATTTACATCGTATTCTTTAAGTGGTGCTTATCATCATCATCATCATCATCATCATCATCATCAGTCATAATCGATCGTCACCATTATCATCATATTTTCTGTCCATTCACTTTAAAAAAAAATTTCCTTTAAAGGGTATTGAACAAATACACAGAGCAATTCACGAAAAGAAGAAAAAGAAAACACACACACACACACACACACAGAGGAAAAACACCAAAGCAGGCAAGCAAGAAGAAAAAGAACACACACACACACACACACACACACACACACACACACACTCAAACACACACACACACACACACACACACACACACACACACACACACAGAGGAAAAAATACCAAAGCAGGCAAGCAGACAGGAAAATGAGGTGGGGAAGACGAGACCAAATCGAGCATTGCATGCGAACGTGTCGTTCTGGCGAGGACAGATCAAATAGAAGATCATTCTTTTCAAAGTCAAAAGAGTCTGATTCCAAAGTTCTTCAAAAGGTTGGTGGAGAGGGGGAAAAAAACAAAACAAACAACAACAACAAAAAGACAAACGAACGAAAAGAACACAGGTGTGTCATTACAGCTCAAAGACGTTGTTCTTTTGTTTGTTTTTTTTTTTCTCCTTACTTTCTCATTCCTCTCTCTCTGTCTGTCTCTCTCTCTGTCTCTCTCTCTCTCTCTATCTCTATCTCTCCCCCTCTCTCTCTCCTCTCTCTCCCACCCTCTCTCCCCCCTCTCTCTCTCTTTCTCATTTCTCTTACCTGTTTCTTTCTTTTCTGTTGTTTTTTCCCCCCCCATGAACTCCATACGAAACGTAATTATGAAGTTATTAGCCTTTCCACAAATAGAAGTCCGCCTTTCCAGCTAGACTATGTTAATCAGTCCCCCCCCCCACTGACCAATTAAAGAGAAGAGGGTGAAGAGAAAAAGCCAGACAGGTAGACAGACAGACAGACAGACAGACTGACAGACAGATGGGCAGATAGATCAGAATAAGCAGGAAACCGACAAAGAAACAAAGGGTCATTTAACGGACAGAAGAAATCGTGCGAAAAACAACAACAAAAAAACAACCTAACGGCAAAAATGGCATGAACAGGTTTGAAGCGCTGCAACCGGAATAACTGTATTGGAAACGATCGCTTTTTCTTCTTTTTTTTTTTTTTTTTTGAAGGAAATGGGGGAGTTATGTAGAGGTAGTCTTGTCCTTCGCGCACATTATGATACCATCTTTTGTGTGTGTGTGTGTGTGTAATATTATTATCATTAGTAGTAGTATTTTTATGTGTTTATCTATTATTTTTTATTTATTTATTTTATTCTATTTTATTTTATTTATTTATTGATATGTTTATTTTATTATTATTGTTCTAATTAATTAATTAATTAATTTATTTTTTCTCGAGGCCTGACTAAGCGCGTTGGGCTACGCTGCTGGTCAGGCACCTGCTTGGCAGATGTGGTGTAGCGTATATGGATTTGACCGAACGCAGTGACGCCTCCTTGAGCTACTGATACTGGTATGATACCATTCACGTTTGGGAAACAGAAAGTCGTGAAATCGTCTTTCGCTGAAAGTAATGTGCGTTGTGTCGTGTTCCGGTCAAAGGAGTCGAGTGGAATTTTGTTTAACTCTCTCCATACGAACGGCGAAAGAGACGACGTTAACAGCGTTTCACCCCAGTTACCATCATCAAAATATTGCAAGCGGAAGGCTCTTATACTGAAGACGTGAATGTTGACAAAGAATACCACAATTCTGACGACAGAAGCTAAAGGTTGGGTCATTCAGACACCCACTGGACATCCGAGGGGTCTGTGTAGAGGAGAAGAGAGGACTGGCCGTACTGAGTGAGTTAATGTCCCGTCACACATCATACCTACTGGTGATTTTAGATATTTTTTGTTCAGTGGAACATTGATTTCCACATTTTGAACGTAATAGGTATGAGTGGGGGTGTGTGTGAGAATGGTGGATTGCGGAGGAAACTGGGTGGAGAGAGGGTGGAATTAAAAGACGTATATATGAAATAGATATTGCAGTACAAATTAAAAGTACGCAGGTCTGACAGAATTCTAGGTGAAACGGAAAAAAGGTTTCGGGAACATTCCATGTGGAAGACACAGGACTAGACAGACGGACAGACAGAACTCAGAATTTTTAATGTAAGGCCACCGACCTGTATACATAATTATATGGTCACACGTGTTGCACACACACACACACACACACACACACACACACACACACACACACAATTATAAACCAAACCTTGAGCAGGATGAACCACAAAATAACAAAAAAAAAAAGAAGAAGAAGAAGAAAAAAAGAATAAACTGGTAATATAACTTAGCGAAAATAACGAACTTAGGTAATTTAGAAAAAAATGTCTTTCGTCGAAGGCTGAGAGCTACCCGCTCTTTGTTGTAGCGTACTGAAAATAAACATTGCTATACTTCTCGTCAAAATGCCGTTGTCATTTTTTTGAAGGAAGTGGGGGGCAATAGGGGAATTCTTGAATTGTGTATATATTTGGATAAGCATTTCTTTCTCAGAATAGAGAGAGGGAAGAGGAGAGAGAGAGGGGGGGGGCGGGGGAGAAGGGTTAGGAAGAGGGGAGCAGGATAGGACAAAAGAGCAAGAACTGTTCAGTTCTGACTGTTGGCATTCAACAAATAGCTCTCTCTCTCTCTCAGCTCTCAGGCCCATAACTACAAAGTAGTCGTTGGGGGGGGGGGGGGGGGGGGGGGGGAAGCCTGAGGACCGCAGACGCAACCTCCCTTCTCCATCTGTCTCTGTCCGGCAGCCGCCGGCAGCAGCTCAAATAAATAACCAGTTAAATGAAATTTTGAGTGGAAGCGTGAAGCG
>NC_134900.1:28741140-28748640 GCF_041734735.1 Babylonia areolata
ACTTTACTGACACCCTGACCTGTAAAAAGCTCTGGTCTTACCTCAGTGAGGTGACAGCCCTTCACTGAAACCCTGACCTGTTAAAAGCTCTTGTCTTACCTCAGTGAGGTGACAGCCCTTCACTGACACCCTGACCTGTAAAAATCTCTTGTCTTACCTCAGTGAGGTGACAACACTTTACTGACACCCTGACCTGTAAAAAGCTCTTGTCTTACCTCAGTGAGGTGACAGCCCTTCACTCACACTATGACCTGTAAAAAGCTCTGTCTTACCTCAGTGAGGTCACAGCCCTTCACTGACACCCTGACCTGTAAAAAGCTTTGTCTTATCTCAGTGAGGTGACAACACTTTACTGACACCCTGACCTGTAAAAAGCTCTTGTCTTACCTCAGTGAGGTCACAGCCCTTCACTGACACCCTGACCTGTAAAAAGCTTTGTCTTATCTCAGTGAGGTGACAACACTTTACTGACACCCTGACCTGTAAAAAGCTCTTGTCTTACCTCAGTGACGTGACAGCCCTTCACTGACACCCTGACCTGTAAAAAGCTCTTGTCTTACCTCAGTGACGTGACAGCCCTTCACTGACACTCTGACCTGCAGAGCCAATGTCCGCGGGATCGAATCCCAAACCCGGACCGCGATTTTTTTAATTTAATCCCCCTCTCCCTCCACTAGACAGACCTGGAGTGGTGAGCTGGGTGCTAGTATTTCGCTTGAAATGATAAACCGAGGTCCTGTCTGTAGCTTTCGCCTATTGCAGGTAAACAGAAACCACAGCAACAAAGGGGTGTGTCTCTAGCAAAAAAAAAAAATACGAAGAAAAAATATCTTCAGTAATTGCAAAACAGAAACCGAGGTCGTATATGTAGCTTTCGCCTATTGCAGGTAAACAGAAACCACAGCAACAAAGGGGTGTGTCTCTAGCACAAAAAAAAAATACGAAGAAAAAATATCTTCAGTAATTGCAAAACAGAAACCGAGGTCGTATATGTAGCTTTCACCTATTGCAGGTAAACAGAAACCACAGCAACAAAGGGGTGTGTCTCTAGCAAAAAAAAAATACGAAGAAAAAATATACCCTCAGTAATTGCAAAACGACAACAACAAAAAAGACATATACATGCTGTGGCAGGCAAAAAACAGGGTGGTTCTGCATTGTGCATGTATAATGTTCTCTTCGGTTGTTACAATTACAGTTCAGTACATTACAACACAACACAACGCAACGCAACCCAACACGACACACAACGCGCGTACGATTATATGTGTGTGTGCTTGTGGTCCAGCATGCACACACACACACACACACACACACACACACACACACACACATGCGCGTGTGCACCTGTGAACGATTTACAAGGAAAACCGTTTCCGTTTCTGTCACTGTTCTCTGACAGTTATCTCACCTTGCACAAGCCACTACATCGATTATAATGTTAGCAAACAGGGCCGTGTCAGTAAGTATTGGGAGTTGTGTAGCATGCCTTTTGTCTCTGTGTGTGCCTTTCTGTTTCTGTCTGCCTGTATGTATGTCTCTCTCTCTCTCTCTGTGTCTGTCTGTCTGTCTATCGCTGTCACGCTCTCTCTGTGTTGGCACACACACACACACACACACACACACACACACACACACATACACACACACACACACACACACTGAATTAGTTTTTCTTTCCCTCTTTTTGGTGGTGGCTGATCCCTCTTCTCTGTCGAAGGAAAGTAATTGACACGTAAGTTTTCTTTGATTTTTTTTTTCTCTTCCCCCCCCCCCCTTTTTTTTTTTTCCTTCCGTGACTTGTTATTGGGATCAGGGGAGCAATAATTTATATTTGTATTTCTTTTTATCACAACAGATTTCTCTGTGTGAAATTCGGGCTGCTCTGTCCCCAGGGAGAGCGCGTCGCTATACTACAGCGCCACCACCCACGACCCCCCCCCCCCCAATACATACACACACACACACACACTTTTTTTTTTTTTTTTCCTGCGTACAGTCTTATTTGTTTTTCCTCTCGAAGTGAATTTTTCTACAGAATTGTGCCTGGAACAAACCCTTTCGTTGCCGTGGGTTCTTTTACGTGCGCTAAGCTCATGCTGCACACGGGACCTCGGTTTATCGTCTCATCCGAATGACTAGCGTCCAGACCACCGCTCAAGGTCTAGGGGAAGGGGAGAAAATATCAGCGGCTGAGCCGTGATTGGAACCAGCGCTGGATCCCAAGACGGACGCGTTACCTTTAGGCCATCACTCCACTTGAGTTCACACACACACACACACACACACACACACACACACACACACACACACACACACACACAGACGCGCGCGCGCGCACTCACACACACACACACACACAACACACGTACGCAAGGACTTACACAATATCTCTTTTTCCCATGCTGTGATTGAATAAAAAAAAAAGAAAGAAAGAAAAAGAAAAGAAAAGAATTTTCTTTTTTTTTGGTTATTTGCTCTTCTGCGAATCCTATTAAAGAAGTGCTTGAAATCCTTATTGGAAGGAAACTGCTTCCAGCAAGCAGCAGTAATGTATTATTTAGATTTTTGTTGTTTGTTTTTCGAAGAAGGCATTCGGGGTTGTTGTTGTTTTTTGTTTTTTGGTTGTTTTTTTTTTGGGGGGGGGGGGGGGGGGTTCCAATTTGAACATGAAATGAGATGTTCCGGAGATCATTAGTATTACGACTTTCGGAAGAAAAAAAAATTATTTGCGCGGAGGGGAGGTTTGTAAAAGCTAGGTACCCAGCAACCTGCTTTGAAATACAAAATACAACAACAACAACAACAACAAAGGGAAGTAAGAAGTGGTAGGGGTGTGGGTTTTGGGTGTTGTGGGGTGGGCGTGGGGTGGGGATCGCAAAGCTGCTGTAAATGTTTCAGCCCCCACCCCCACCCCCACACTTCCACCCCCACACCTCCCCACCCAGAGACCATCCCAGCGCTGTCAGCAGTGAATCAACACCACTACACACAGCACTCACAGCACCCAGAGCTTTGAGAAATCCATCTCGGTGAACACGTTCTTATTATCACGCAACAACAACAAAACACGTCATTAAAATCCCAAACCATCGCTGACACTGACAGTCAAAATCACACCAGGAGCTTAAGCTAATAATAATAATCATCATCATAACAACAACAATAACAATAATAATAATAATTAATAATAATAATAATATGATGATGATAATGATTATGATAATGATAGTAATAGCAAAACAACAACAACAAAATAACAATAACAATAATAATAATGATAGTAACAATATGATGATGATGATGATGATGCTTACGATGATGAGAAGAGGAAGAAGAATTGGAAATCCACTCCTTTGGGTTGGTGATTTGATTTTAGATTCGAATTAGTGAGTCAGTATTTCTTTCTTCCTTTCTGTCTTTCTTTATAGATATATATATATATATATATTTTTTTTTTTTATTTTTTTTTTTTACTTCTTCATGTTTTGTATTTCTACTTCTATAGCAACTTTTCTTTGGTTTAGGGTTTGTGTTCAGTTAAGTTCCTGACACTATTTTTTGTATATATGTTTTCATATTTGGACAAACTTCTACGCGTCTTTGTTATTGGTTTTGTTTGTTTGTTTGTTTGTTTTTAAGAGGAAAAACACAGTATTTGTGTCTTGTTGTGAAGCAGGTAGAGTTACAGCAATCAGTCCTCGTCAACCGACGCCTTGGTAGTTATTTTTGAAAGAACACAGGTTACTGGAAAGAAAGTGCCACACACTTCGCTCTCTCTCTCTCTGTCTCTGTCTCTCTCTCTCTGTCTCTGTCTCTCTGTGTGTCTCTCTCTGTCTCTCTCTCTCTGTCTGTCTGTCTTTCTGTCTGTCTCTCTCTCTCCATAATTCTCCGTAATTTTCTACAGGTTCAAGTTAGTATGTATCTTACATTTCGTTGTCGCTGCGTGGTCACCATATTGTGTACTTTTGACCTCTTTCTAGGGGGCCGGGGGCCTGGAGATTAAAGTTTTTGTTCTTGTTCTTGTTCTCTCTTTCTCTCTGTCTCTCTCTGTGTGTCTCTCTCTGTCTCTCTCTCTGTCTCTCTCTGTCTCTCTCTCTGTCTCTCCCTCTCTCTCTCTCTCTTGCTGGGTTTGCTTTTTTTTTTCTCTCTAATTCTTTATTGTAATATTTTCTGTTGTTTTTTTTCAGTGCTTTTGTCCATTTCTCTTTGCCCCAGTGCTTGGAGAGGGAAAGAAAAGCATATAAATTGCTTATCTCATGGCCCTGGTTAAATGAAATTTCGTTTCGTTTCTTTCAGTCTCTCTCTGTCTCTGTCTCTCTCTCTGTCTGTCTTTCAGTCTCTCTGTCTTCCTCTCTCTCTCTCTCTCTCTCTCTCTTTCTCTCTGTGTGTGTTTTTCTCTGTGTGTCTGTCTCTCTGTCTTTCTGTCTCTGCCTCTCTCTCTGTATGTCTCTGTCTCTGCCTCTGTCTCTCTCTCTCTGTCTCTGTCTCTCTCACTCTCTGCCTCTGTCTGTCTGTCTCTCTGTCTCTGTCTGTCTCTCTCTGTCTATCTATCTGTCAAGGGAGACAGGCATTAGTAGGAAAGCACCATATAAAAGATGACTGTTTCCGGGTTTGTTAGTTGTTGTTAGTTGTTGTTGTTGTTGCGAAATAACACCTTGGTCTTCAATGAAATGGGCTGACAACAGACAACTAAGCAGTTGTCCAGTGCTGCTCTGCACTCATGTCTACATCATTTCGGCAGCCATCAGCATACCGTAATTAGTATGTATCATGCACTTCATTTGAATCAGTACGCTGAACGGATCGCTTTCGTTTCAGTGAGTTTAGTTACACAATTCGATTTTCATCGATTCGTTTTATTTTCGCTTGTTTTTTTTTTTTTTTTTGTTGTTGTTGTTGTTGTTGTTGTTGTTGTTGTTGTGTGTGTGTGTGTGTGTGTGTGTGTGTGTGTGTGTGTGTGTGTGGTTCGTTTTTGTTTTTTGGTGTGTGTGTGTTTTTTTTTTAAACTTACTGTATCTTACGGTAATAAATACTTAATATTCGCTTAATGGCTTGACCATTAACTGATTTGTTGATGATGTTGTTGTTGTTGTTGTTTTTTTAAATTGAATCCAGTTGTTGAAGTTTAAGGCTAGTAGTGCAAGTGATTTGTTGGCCATACAGGGTATAAGATGAGTGTATGTGGTTTGTTGGAACATACGATGACGTTGATTCTTGCGGTATTGTCATTTGCATTCGTTTTTTGTTGTTGTTGTTGTTGTTTTGTTTTGGTAACGTCAATCATTTTGTCGTGTTTTGTTTGAATATAGTTTTGTAAATGATTCATGATGGTTTCTATTTTTATGATGTTAAGCTTTAAATCTAAAATAAAAAAGCCCCATCGACTTTTAAGTGTAATAATTGGGATGGAAGAATACCAACACGTCTTTTCTTTTTTTTTCTTTTTTTTACTTTTCTTTTTTACATGAATACTTAAAATCATTAACTGAAACACCATGAGCTTTTCCTGTATTGTGAATGAGGTGACTTGTGAAACGGTGATGCCAAAAACTGCAGGTTTGTCATGAAGACCTGTTGTTGTGATAAAACTGTTCACTGCGGTGTTGGAATAAAAAAAAAAATCCCTTTTTGGGGGGGTAGGGGGGCGGGGGGGAGGGGGGATCTACACACCTCCACACAGCCTCGCAGTTGGATAGGAGGGGGCATGACGTGCGTAATACCCGAATGGTTAAAGCGTTGGACTTTCAATCTGAGGGTCCCGGGTTTGAATCTCGGTAACGACGCCTGGTGGGTAAAGAGTGGAGATTTTTTCCGATCTCCCAAGTCAACATATGTACAGACCTGCTTAGTGCCTGAACTCCCCTTGGCGTGAAAACGCGCGCAGAAGATCCAATACGCACGTTAAAGAGCCTGTAATCCATGTCAGTGTTGGGTGGGTTATGGATACAAGAATATACCCAGCATGCACACACACCCCGAAAGCGAAGTATGGATGCCTTCATGGCGGGATAAAAACGGTCTTACACGTAAATGCCAACTCGTGTACATACGAGTGAACGGGTGGGAGTTGCACAACCACGAACGAAGAAGAAGAGGAAGGAGGAGGAGGAGAAGGAGGATAGGAGGGAAAACGAGAAGATGGATCTGCCATGCTACTGCTGCTGCTGCTGCTGCTGCTGCTGTGTGTGTGTGAGAGAGAGAGGGAGAGAGAGAGAGAGTGTGTGTGTGTGTGTGTGTGTGTGTGTGAGATATTCACTTACTCTGCCTCCTGGGCACACACACTTACTACTCCTTTTTTCCTCCTCCTGCCACCGCTTTATTGCAGCAGTGGATATTGCAGTTGGGTTGGAAGGGGGAGGGGTGGGGTGGGGTGGGGAGGGCCCGCTACTTCGTCACCCCTCTCCTATCACTTGAAGTCAAGTCACTTGTGCCACGGTTATTGAGTTTTGCGTGAAATGGATAGAGTTAGGAGGCGTTAGGGAAGCATGTGGCTAACTCCGCAACGTGAAATAGTGGTGTGCCACAAAGGCCTGTTCTATCCCCTACGCTTTTTTTTTTGCTTTTTTTCTTTCTTTTTTTTTTTTTAACACAAGTTGAGTGAAATCAAGTACAGCTTGTACGTTGCTGTTTCAGTTGGGGGACTGGTTGGTTTGCTTACAAAAAAGAAAGAGATTAAGATCGTTTCATAGAAGATTTTGATTAAAGTCTAGTCTGGAAATCGTAATATAATATGCGGGTTTTTCTTCTTCTTCTTCTTCTTCTTCTTCTTCTCTCTCTCTCTCTCTCTCTCTCTCTCTCTCTCTCTCTCTCTCTCTCTCTCTCTCTCTCTCTCTCTCTCTCTCTCTCTCTGTGTGTGTGTGTGTGTGTGTTTGTGCTGATTAGTTTCCATTTCTGTTATATCAAGGATAAAAGTTTGTTCGTTTTGAATGTTGTTGTTTTGTCCTTGAAAAAGAAAGAAAGAAAAAAAAGATCTCTTAAATGCGGCATGTTATGTTTGGGTGCAAATCAGTTTGGATTACAGTTTACAGTTTATAAACAAGACTTTCTTCGACCAAGATTTTTCTTTTTTCTTTTTTCTCTTTTCAATAGTGAAAGATCTTTTTTTCTAAACTAATCTGTATGCAGCTGCCAGATGTTAGCCTGTTCAGAACTTGTCCTGTTTCTGTTGTTGCTGTGGGGTTTTTTTCTGTTGACCCAAAGAACCAGTCATTCACAGTCGTTGTTCACGTCCTATAGAAACGGAGAGAGACAAGAGCCATTGATAGAAGATTTTTTTTTCTTTTCTTTTCTTTTTTTTCTTTCTTCTTCTTTCCTCAGGGTCAGTTCCTTCCTCTTTCCGCCATGTATCTTAGCTTTGTAAGATGCCAGCTTCGGATATTGCACTGCCACTCACTCGATCGACCTTGCTTGACAGCCAGGAGACAAAGCTTGCTGCTTTAAAATCAATGGCTCTGGCCGAGGCTTTCACGTTGTTAAATGTACAAAGTGACAAGCCGT
>NC_134900.1:28751140-28753640 GCF_041734735.1 Babylonia areolata
CAGCTTGTATTCCTTGACAGCTTCTGTAAGATCTGTAAGAAGTGAATGATAATACTCCCATGATGATAACCAACCAATGTAATCCAGCTGCTTGGCTGTATCTGTCTATTAGAGTATTTATGGGTTTTTTGTTGTTGTTGTTGTGTTTTGTTTTTTGTTGTTGTTGTTTTTGGTTGTTGTTTTTTCTTCTTCTTTATACATGTCCATTAAGTTGCTGTTGTGTTTGTAAAATGTCAACCTAACAAAATGGAATTAAAAAAAACAACAACAAAACAACAACAAAACAACAACAAAACCAAAAAAAACAAAAACGGCAGCTAGTAGAGGAGTTGTTCCTGGCAAGATGTTGTTAAAATTTTTTTTTTTTAAATCCACATCTGCAGTGAAATGAATGCACTTGCAGTCAGGAAAGAGAGAGAGAGAGAGAGAGAGAGAGAAAAGATGGTATGGGTGGTGCTGCAATTGTGACTGAAGCTTTCTCTGTCCCGGAAAAAATTAGCAGGCCAGCTTGTGTAACAAAAGAAAGCGGCCAAACTTAGCAAAGGTATGTTTGGTTAGGTAGTGTCTGACTTTATTATCTGCAACAATATCTTCTTTATTTCCTCATCATCATCCTCGTCCTCCTCCTCTTCCTCCTCCTCCTCTTCTTCCCCCTCCTTATCTTTCCTATTCTTCTTCTTCTTCGTCTCCTCCTCCTCCTTTATCTCCTCCTCCTCTTTCTTGTGTTTCTTTCTCCTTTTTCCTCCTCCTCCTCCTCCTCTTCCTCTCCTCCTCCTCTTCCTTTCCTCCTCCTTATCCTTTTCATTCTTCTCCTTCTTATCTCCTCCTTCTCCTCTTTCTTGTGCTTCTTTCTCCTTTTTCCTCCTCCTCCTCCTCTTCCTCTCCTCCTCCTCTTCCCTCTCCTTATCCTTTTCATTCTTCTCCTTCTTATCTTTCTTCTTCTCCTCCTCCTCTTTCTGCTTCTTTCTCCTTTTTCCTCCTCCTCCTCCTCCTCTCCCCCTCCTCTTCCCCCTCCTTATCTTCCCTATTCTTCTTCTTATCTTTCTTCTTCTTCTTCTTCGCCTCCTCCTCCTCTTTTATCTCCTCCTCCTCTCCGCCTCTTTCTTGTGTTTCTTTCTCCTTTTTCCTCCTCCTCCTCCTCCTCATCTTCCTCTCCTCCTCCTCCTCTTCCCCCTCCTTATCTTTCCTATTCTTCTTCTTATCTTTCTTCTTCTTCTCCTCCTCCTCTTTTATCTCCTCCTCCTCTCCACCTCTTTCTTGTGTTTCTTTCTCCTTTTTCCTCCTCCTCCTCCTCCTCCTCATCTTCCTCTCCTCCTCCTCCTCTTCCCCCTCCTTATCTTCCCTATTCTTCTTCTTATCTTTCTCCTTCTTCTTCTTCGTCTCCTCCTCCTCTTTTATCTCCTCCTCCTCCTCTTTCTTGTGTTTCTTTCTCCTTTTCCCTCCTCCTCCTCTTCCTCTTCCTTTCCTCCTCCTCTTCCTCATTCCTCCTTTCCTCTTCCTCATTGTCTTCTCCTGCTGAAAGTTATTTTCAGCTCCCCTCCAAAAGCTGCTGGGATTGATTTTGCATAACTATCGTCGTATCCTCAATCGAAATCAGAGCCACCACCAATAAATGATCGGTGATTTTTTTTAAATTATTTTAATTATATATATATATTTTTTTTTAAGCAGGTGAATTGAATAAGGCAAGGGAAGAGATGCTCATGTTTTCGTGCATGTGTTCATCCCATTCGGTATCGATCATTCCATCTTTCTTCGCCAGCGTTAATGTTGCTGTTTACCAGGCCCAGCCAGCTCACAGCAAAACATGAGGTCATTCAGTCCATGTTGTTTTCAGTATTGTCCACACAAAACGCGGGAAAGCCACGGTGGGTTTGAAAAAGTGTGGAGGAATATTGGTTTTTTTGTTGTTGTTGTTTTATGTGAAAACTTTTTCTTACATCTTACAGTTGATGACAAAGACGGGAAGGAAAGAATGAAGAATGCGCGCGCGCGTGTGCGCACACATACACACATACACACACACGTGCGCGCACACACACGCGCATTCTTGTCATTATCAGAGCTCGTTAGGTTTTTTTAATTTTTAATTTTCTTTTCTTTCTTTCTTTCATTCATTCATTCATTCGTTATTTCTTTCTTTCATTCGTTCTTTCGTTTCATTTCTGTCTACATCATCCCCCCCCCCCTCGCCAACCCTCACCCCCACCCCACCCCACCCCACTTCCCTCTCTTCCAAGGTTCAGGGGGAAAATGAACCAAAACAAAAACCGCCTAGCCCCCCCCCACAGTAAAGCCGGCTTATGGCACAATGGCGTGTCACGAGCTCTCAGGAGCCGTCTGC
The DNA here is from genome assembly GCF_041734735.1 of Babylonia areolata. Lineage (NCBI taxonomy): Eukaryota > Metazoa > Mollusca > Gastropoda > Neogastropoda > Buccinidae > Babylonia > Babylonia areolata. The sequence continues at coordinate 28,753,485 of NC_134900.1, forward strand.
AAAGAAGTGGCAAAAGAGATGCGACAGATTTATGGCGACAAGGGATGGGAAGGGGGGAGTGGGGTGGGGGGGGGGGGGGGGGCTGTGGGGGGGGAGGGGAGGGAAGGGGAGGCTGAACAATAGCAGTCAGGTTGGTAAGAGGGGGACACAGCAAGG
>NC_134900.1:28758640-28771140 GCF_041734735.1 Babylonia areolata
AGTGGAAGAGACAGCGAACACGTGTGGTTTGTCCGTCGGGATCGACGAGGACCATCTAGTCATCCTGGGGGTGGGTGGGTTGGGCTCTGTGGGTGCGCAGATGACTGGTCAGGCCAATCCACGCCCGGAAGGTTCTGACGCAGTGTGGACAGGGGATGGTGGTGGCTGTCGGGGACTTGCTGGCACTGCTTTTCCTGGCCTGTCTGCGTTGCTCTGCTGCAGCGATTCTGTTGGCCTCACAGGATTTGGCGCCTTTGTGGGCCTTTGCGAACACGTATTCAGAAAGTAAAGACATTATCGGCACCTCGCATCTCCAGAAACAACAAGTTGAGAAGAGACTTACATTTCCTTTTTGAGAGCAGAGCTTATCTGCTTCCTTATCAAAAGGCTTATCTTTTTTTTCTTTTCTTGTCTGTTCATTTCTTTATCTGGCTGTTTGTTGTATGTTTGTTTGTTGACCTGTTTGTCAATTATAGATTGGCAGGGTTCTTTTTCCCACGTGTGTGTGTGTGTGTGTGTGTGTGTGTGTGTGTGTGTGTGTGTGTGTATCTATGTCTTCTCTCATTGTGTCCCTGTTTCACTCTATGCCCTGGTTTCTCTCTCTCTCTCTGTCTCTCTCTCTATCTGCCTGTCTTTCTCTCTCTGTGTCTCTCTGTGTCTCTTATCTCTGTCTGTCTGTCTCTCTCCCTCTCTCTCTCTCCCTCCATTCTCTACGGCCATTTTCAGTGTCTCTCTCTGTCTCTCTCTCTCTCTCTCTCTCTTTCTCTGTGTCTCTGTCTGTCTGTCTCCCTCTCTCTCCCTCCCTCCATTCTCTATGGCCATTTTCAATGTCTCTCTCTGTCTCTCTGTGTCTCTGTCTCTCTGTGTCTCTGTCTCTTTCTTCCTCTGCCTCCCTCCGTCTCTCTCTCCACGGCCAGTTTCAATAGTTACGAGTCCAGTCCGCGTCGAAATGGGTTCTGCTGTGGGTGTGAAATGGCTGCTGTGTGACTGGAGCACAGAAATGTGTGTCTGTCGTGGCCTTAAATTAACTGTCCCTTTGCTTCTTCTATTGCACGTACAGTACGTTGCTGTGGTGGGGCTCTGTTTTAATAACGGTGGACAGGAGAGAGGCAGCATGCCTCCCGCTGGAGTACTCAGTGGCCCAACACTCAGCTTATATCACAGATTGACAATAAGTTTACAGCAAAGTGAAAGCTATATATGGTCAGTGGTTTCTCCACTGCAGTGGGAAATCATCCACAGTTTAGTCTTTTGTGAAGGACCATGACTCTCAAACTAGGAGGCAAAATTGCACTGGTTCTTATTAGTGCTGCAGCCTTGGGGGCTAGTTGGCCTTTGGGAACCATCCCAACGCCGACTGGCCGAGAGAATGGGGATGTAACTTGGGCAAGACACTCTCCACTATAATCAAATTCTAGCCCGGATAGTCGGGGACAGCAGTTACCTCATCTGTTGTTCTGGTGGTCATTGTCGAACACGACTAACTATCATGCATACTACTACTAATAATAATAAAGACCTCTGTGTGCAGGAGTGAAAAAAAAAAAATTCACGTGATAAGAGAGACAGCTGATACCTCACATGTTTACAACTCAATACGATGCACAGCGAGATTGAGAAAAGACAGGCGGCCTCAAGGACGGCAGTGCTTATCGAAAGAGCATCTTGTTCCATGTCTTGTTCATGTATTCATTCATCTCTTTGTAAATGTATATTGATTAGGCTGATTATTAATTGCAAATTGGCAGGTTTTTGGGGTTTTTTTTTCATGCAACCCTCCTCTCTCTCCTTCTTTCCCTCCCTTTCTGCCTGTCTGTGTCTCTCTTTGTCTGTCTGTCTCTCTCTCTGTCTGTCTCTCTCTGTCTCTGTCTTTATGTCTGTCTTTCTCTGTGTCTCTCTCTGTCTCGCTCTCTCCCCCCCCCCTCCCCCCCCCCCCCTCTCTCTCTCTCTCTCTCTCTCAGCCATTTTCAATAGTTACGAGTCCAGTCCGCGTTGAAATGGGTTCTGCTGTGGGTGAGAAATGGCTGCTGGGACTGGAGCACAGAAATGTGTGTCTGTCGTGGCCTTAAATTAACTGTCCCTTTGCTTCTATTGCACGTACAGTGCGTTTCTGTGGTGCTGCTCTGTTTTAATAACGGCGGCCAGGAGAGGCAGCATGCCTCCCACTTGGGTTACTCAGTGGCCCAAACACTCAGCTTATATCACAGATTGACAATAAGTTTACAGCAAAATGAGAGCTATATATGATCAATGGTTTCTTTACTGCAGTGGGAAATCACCCACAGTTTAGTCTTTTGTGAAGGACCATGAATCTCAAACTAGGAGGCAAAATTGCACTGGCTCTTATTAGTGCTGCAGCCTTGGGGACTAGTTGGCCTTTGGGAACCATCCCAACGCCGACTGTCCGTAAACCCTTTTGGCCGAGAGAGTGGGGATGTAACTTGGGGCAAAACACACTCCACTATAATCAAATTCTAGCCCGGATAGTCGGGACAGCAGTTACCTCATCTGTTGTTCTGGTGGTCATTGTCGAACACGACTAACTATCATGCATACTACTACTAATAATAATAAAGACCTCTGTGTGCAGGAGTGAAAAAAAAAAAATTCACGTGATAAGAGAGACAGCTGATACCTCACATGTTTACAACTCAATACGATGCACAGCGAGATTGTGAAAAGACAGGCGTTCTCAAGGACGGCAGTGCTTATCGAAAGACTATCTTGTTCCTTGTCTTGTTCATGTATTTATTCATCTCTTTGTAAATGTATATTGATTAGACTGATAATTAATTGCAAATTGGCAGGGTTTTTTTTTTTTTCACGCAACCCTTTCTCTCTCCTTCTCCCCCCCCCCCCTTCTGCCTGTCTGTATGTATGTCTGTCTCTCTTTGTTTCTCTCTCTCTCTCTCTCTCTCTCTCTCTCTCTGTGTGTGTGTGTGTGTGTGTGTGTGTGTTTGTCTCTCTCTGTCTCTGTCTTTATGTCTGTCTTTCTCTGTGTCTCTCTCTGTCTTGCTCTCCCCCCCCCCCTCCCTCTCTCTCTCTCTCTCTCTCTCTCTGCCATTTTCAATAGTTACGAGCCCAGTCCGCGTCGAAATGGGTTCTGCTGTGGGTGAGAAATGGTTGTGACTGGGGCACCGAAATGTGTGTCTGTTGTGGCCTTAACTATCCCCTTTGTTTCTTCTATTGCACGTACGGTACGTTGCTGTGGTGGTGCTGCCCTGTTTTAATAACGGTGGACAGGAGAGGCAGCATGCCTCCCACTGGAGTACTCAGTGGCCCAACACTCAGCTTATATCACAGATTGACAATAAGTTTACAGCAAAGTGAAAGCTGTGTTGTCAATGGTTTCTCCACTGCAGTGGGAAATCATCCACAGTTTAGTCTTTTGTGAAGGACCATGACTCTCAAACTAGGAGGCAAAATTGCACTGGCTCTTATTAGTGCTGCAGCCTTGGGGGCTAGTTGGCCTTTGGGAACCATCCCAACGCCGACTGGCCGAGAGAATGGGGATGTAACTTGGGCAAGACACTCTCCACTATAATCAGATTCTAGCCCGGATAGTCGGGGACAGCAGTTACCTCAGCTGTTGTTCTGGTGGTCATTGTCGAACACGACTAACTATCATGCATACTACTACTACTACTACTAATAAAGACCTCTGTGTGCAGGAGTGAAAAAAAAAATATTCACGTGATAAGAGAGACAGCTGATACCTCACATGTTTACAACTCAATACGATGCACAGCGAGATTGAGAAAAGACAGGCGGCCTCAAGGACGGCAGTGCTTATCGAAAGACCATCTTGTTCCATGTCTTGTTCACGTATTCATTCATCTCTTTGTATGTATATTGATTAGACTGATTATTAATTGCAAATTGGCAGGTTTTGTTTTTTTTCATGCAACCCTCTTCTCTCTCCTTCTTTCCCTCCCTTTCTGCCTGTCTGTATGTCTGTCTGTTTCTCTTTGTCTGTCTCTCTCTCTCTCTGTCTGTCTCTCTCTGTCTCTGCCTTTATGTCTGTCTTTCTCTGTCTCTCGCTGTCTCGCTCTCTCTCCCCCCTCCCTCTCTCTCTCTCTCTCTCTCTCTCTCAGCCATTTTCAATAGTTACGAGCCCAGTCCGCGTCGAAATGGGTTCCGCTGTGGGTGAGAAATGGCTGCTGAGACTGGGGCACCGAAATGTGTGTCTGTTGTGGCCTTAACTATCATCCCCTTTGTTTCTTCTATTGCACGTACGGTACGTTGCTGTGCTGGTGCTGCCCTGTTTTAATAACGGTGGACAGGAGAGAGGCAGCATGCCTTCCCTCACTGGAGTACTTGCTGAGGAAGGAAGCCTTCCCTGTCGGGGGAATATCTCCCTTTTCTCTGCAATCACGGTTTATCACTGCCCTTTGTTCTCCGGAGTGATTGCGTTCATTGCGTACCGTGGATCCCTTAAAAAAAAAAAAAAAAAAGAAGAGAAAATGAAAAGAAAAGAGAGAGAGAGATTATTGCATTTAGCGTGTTCAAAGGGGTGGGGGTGGGATTGTGTGACGCTGGCATAAAAGGGTTACAGTAGCTAAATGCGAAAGCTTGGGGGAAAAAAAAAAAAAGAGAGAGAGAGGGGGAGAGAGAGAGAGAGAGAGAGAGAGAACGAACGAACGAACGAACTTTATAAGCATGCACATGCGTTTTTTTTTTAACATCCAGCCCTCAGGGCAAAGAGAAATGGAATCAAAATACTCCAGAGGCTATAGAAGTCCACACATGACATTCAAATACACTCAAATGCACAGTAAACATTTAAAGGTACGTAATCATAATGCAATGACAAAAATGTATGTAAATAGTATAAAAGTGCAATGTGAGAGAGAGATGATGATGATAGTAATGATGATGGTGATGATGACGATGGCGATGATGAAGTACACACATGACATTTAGATACACACAAATACATACCTAAACATTCAAATGTAAATGGTGATAATGCCTGTAGTTGAAGACAAAGCAAGATGATGAGAGAGAGAGAGAGAGAGAGAGAGAGAGAGAGAGAAACACAAACACAAAACACACATACACACAAAAACAAACACACACACACACAACACACACACACGCACACACACACACACGCACACACACACACAAACGCGCGCACCCCCCCCCCCCCACACACACACACACAAACAGACAACACACACACACACACACACAAACGCACACACACACACACACACACGCACAACACACACACACATACAAACACACACACACACACACACACACACACACACACTCACACACACACACACACACACACACACACACACACACACACACACACACACACACACAGAAGTCGCGTTTTACAGAAGTAAAAGGGAAGGAGTGGGAGGGGGGGAGGGGGGCAGAAAAAGCAAAATGGCAAGGAAGTTTGACGCACAACAAAGCATACAGGACATTAATTTATATATATATATATATATATATATATATATATATATATATATATATATATATATGGTGTTTGTGTGAATTACTGAAGGAAGAGTTGATTGTTGCGAAATAAATGAAGTCGTGTAATAAAGAAGAAAGGAAGAGGGGTGGGTGGGAGGGGGAGGGGGATGAAAGTTTCACGTTTCTCTTATCAGAAATAATGAGTTTTATACTTTTTATATAAAATATTATCAGTCACAATTCATTCGTAGCCGTTACGTTCAGTTAGTTATACACAAATGGCCATAAAGTAATTGGTGGTGGTGGGGGGGTGGGGGGGTAGTTTAGTGGTTCAGCACCCACAGCAGACAGGAGAGGTCTGAGGCTGAATCCTAGAGGGCTCAGCCAAGGATTGTCTCTTCATCCCTCCAGACCTTGAAGTTTCCCTTTAAAACCCCTGCAGTAGATGGATGGAGACAGTGTCTAGGGAGGAGGACGGGGGTGGGGGTGGTGGTGTTTTCTGGGTTTTTTTTTTTTTTAGCAGACAGGACGGAGACAGGAGCACCCGATGGTCATTAACTCTTTTATGTCTCTGGGGCACGGAACACGGGGTTGAGTGGTCTGGAGATCAGCGTAGTTTAGGGGTTAAGTTATGACGACCGTCCTCCTCTTCCCGTTTCCGGCTCCACCACCTTCCCCTTCCCTATCCCCACCATAAAATGATATTTGCAGAAAAAAGAAGAAAAAAAAAGAAGCTAAAACACGTTATGAGCCGTTTATTACGCTCTCCGCGTTCTGTGATGTCAGTGTACTCTGTTCAGAAACGGAAACATCTGGGATGACGAACGATTCTGGAAAAGTGACGACGAAAAATCTTGATGCACATCAACAATATCCAAAAAACCAACCCCACTTCCCGCGACCCTCATACCTTGCATGCAATGGCACCACGGCGTTTCCTGAAATAAACACGTCTTGTACTGTACTGTCTTGGCTTGATGTTGAATGGGATACTTACATAGCGTCTATCCTCGGTCGGAGACCAAGCTCTAAGCGCTTTACAAACACGGGAGTCATTTGCACAACAGGCTGCCTACCGGGGTAGAGCCGACTGACGGCTGCCATTAGGCGCTCATCATTCGTTTCCTGTGTCATTCAGTTAGGTTTTAGTCACGCACACAGTCATGTTTATCTGCCCCGCCATGTAGGTACCCGTTTTAGGGTGTGTGACGGATTACAAGATCTTTAACGTGCGTATTTGATCGTCTGCGCGCGTGCCTATACACAAGAAGGGGGGGTTGACCTGGGAGATCGGAAAAATCTCCACCTTTTACCAGGCGCCGTTACCGAGATTGGAACCCGGGACCCTCAGATGAAAGTCAGTACGCTTTAATTAAGCAGACGTCTGTCACCGCCTGTCTTGTCTTGTCTTGTCTTGTTTTGTCCGTACTACCTCTGTGGAGGAGCAGTTTAGTAAGATGTTCCATCTTGGTGTGGTCGGCTTCACTGTGGGGTCGATGTGCCGTTGTGAACAACAGCAGCACGTGTAACTGGTGTTGAGTGAAGTTCTTTGCCCTCTGCTTCGTCAGAGAGGAAAGAGGAAATGGAATCGGACAGATCTCTGGCACGGACTTTTTTTTTTTTTTTTCTTTTTAATTTGGTCACCTTCATGTCCATATTCGTCTTGTCAAGAAAAAAGCATCCGCATTTTTTTCCCTGTTGTGTGTGTGTGTGTGTGTGTGTGTGTGTGTGTGTGTGTGTGTGCGTGTGATTATTGATTGATTTGTTTTTTTCTCTTCATGTTAGTTCTGACAGTTCAATTCAGTATCTTTTCCTCCAGCTGATATGATCGAGTTTCAGAGGTGACGATAACAGCTGCACTCAGAAATATCTGTGTGTGTGTGTGTGTGTGTGTGTGTGTGTGTGTGTGTGTGTGTGTGTGCATCTTTTTCAATGCAACTCTGTGTGTGTGTGTGTGTGTGTGTGTGTGTGTGTGTGTGTGCATCTTTTTCAATGCAACTCTGTGTGTGTGTGTGTGTGTGTGTGCGCGCATCTTTTTCAGTGCAACTCTGTGTGTGTGTGCATCTTTTTCAATGCAACTCTGTGTGTGTGTGCATCTTTTTCAATGCAACTCTGTGTGTGTGTGTGTGTATGTGTGTCTGTGTGTGTGTGCGCCTGTACCTGTGCCAGTGCCAGTGCCTGTGTCTGTAACTGCAATAGCCTGAAGCGAATGATGGAGAGCGTTTAAAGCAATGGGAGTCCCAAGAGCCTGGTGTTTCCAGAATGAGTTTGATTTTGCAGTTATCGTATCATGTACGGTATCACTTTCATGACAGACAGGAAAGCATACAGCGACCTGAAAATAGAGCGGCTATTTACGTAGAGAGTCTGTCGTTACAGTCTTCTGTGTTGCCTTGATTTGTTTCAGTTTCAGTTTCAGTTTCAGTTTCACTCGCGAGGAGGCGTCATAGCGTGCTGTACAATTCATGATCATACGCTGCACCACATTTGCTGAAATAAAAAGGAAAAAAAAAAAAAAAGGAATATCGTTTCTCTCTCCATGGACAGCTCTTGTTTGCCGTGGGTTCTATGCTTGTCGAAACGTGCAAGTAGTGCATGATCACCGGTTTTTCCATTCGTCAAAAAAAAAAAAACAATAGCAGTAGCAGTAGCTCAAGGAGGCGTCACTGCGTTCGGTCAGATCCATTTACGCTACACTAAATCTGCCAAGCAGATGCCTGACCATTTTTATCTTATTTTATTTTATTTATTTTATATTTTTCTCAGGGCCTGACTAAGCGCGTTGGGTTACGCTGTTGGTAAAAAAAAACAACAACAAACAACAACAAAACAAAGCAACAAACAAAAAACAAACACCATGACTAACTACAAAATGAAAAAGACACACCGACATTATGACCACCACATGACGGGCGCAATAGCCGAGTGGTTAAAGCGTTGGACTGTCAATCTGAGGGTCCTGGGTTCGAATCACGGTGACGGCGCCTGGTGGGTAAAGGGTGGAGATTTTTACGATCTCCCAGGTCAACATATGTGCAGACCTGCTTGTGCCTGAACCCCCTTCGTGTGTATATGCAAGCAGAAGATCAAATACGCACGTTAAAGATCCTGTAATCCATGTCAGCGTTCGGTGGGTTATGGAAACAAGAACATACTCAGCATGCACACCCCCGAAAACGGAGTATGGCTGCCTACATGGCGGGGTAAAAACGGTCATACACGTAAAAGCCCACTCGTGTGCATACGAGTGAACGCAGAAGAAGAAGAAATGACCACCACATGAAAGAGGGTGTGGGGGAAGGGGGCGGGGGGCAGAGGGGTGAGGGGTGGGGTGGGGGTGAGAGAAATCCTTGTTCACTACAATGGCTGCAACCTGACACCTTTTTCGCAAATGAATGGCGGCACCACCTTTCCACAGAAGTCTGTAACAATGTGGGCAGCGTGATTCCATTTTGAACCCCCTTATGGTGGTATCCTGTCGGAAGTCAGTGGCCTCTTGTTAAGCTACATAATTGTGTGTGTGTGTGTGTGTGTGTGTGTGTGTGTGTGTGTAGGGGGGTGGGAGTAGTGGTGGGGGGATAGTGGCTGTAGGTGGACGGTTGGTGGGAGGGAAGGGGTTAATGAGGCAGGCAGTAAGTGGGTGTGCTGGTAACCCTGGGGGTTTGTGATGTCCGTGCTTGATCCGCTGTCCGCACTGTGTGTGTGTGTGTCACATCACGTGCCTCCTACCTCCCTCTGTCTGTCTGTCTGTCTCTGTCTCTCTCTCTGTCTCTGTCTCTCCCTCCCTCTCTCTCTTCCCTTTTCAGACACTTTGACGGAAAGTGATCAAACATTCAGTATTTAAGTCTTTGTTGTGTTGTTTTTTTTTTGCGTAATTATTTCTAAAGATTTATTCATTGCAAGTCAGTCAATCTATTTGTTACCACAGATTGGTTCATTTCTCAGGGGATTTCATGGAGGAGATGATGATGAGAGAGAGAGAGAGAGAGAGAGAAGTTATGTTGTGTGACCTTCCGTTTGAGGCAACATTCATCCGGTGGATGAGTCATGGATTTTCATAGACTGGAGAAAGAACAATACAGAAAAAACCCAAAACAACAACAACAACAACAACAACAACAAAACCAAAAGCATAAAAGGAACTTTATAGGTGTTTCATTATGCCAATGAATGGGTCGGATATTGTCGGCCCTGTTGATTATGGACTCGGCAGGCGATCGGGCTCCAATCAACAATAATACAAATAAATAAAACTCGATAAAGCTTGGCTTGGATGTTTTGTTATTTCGCTTGTGCGTGCGTGTATGTGGTGTGTGTGTGTGTGTATTTTTTTTTTAAAAAAATATATTCTTGTCGTTGTTTTCTTTTGTTTGTTTGTTCCCCATACCCATGTCTCAGCGCAGGACGGCAGTGTCTTGGCACCATGTTTTTTGTTGTTGTTTTTTTTTATTCCGGTCAAACGTTCCCTGAGAAGAGAATGAATGAATGAATCTTTATTTTCCAACGGTGAAGATATTAGCACTTTGGCCGACTTACACATCTGCCTTTGTTCTTAGAGACACACAAACATGTACGCATATAAATGTAGTTATACTGAATACTTTATACATGTATATATACTGAATACTTAATACATGAGAGAGAGAGAGAGCTTGACTTCTCCCTTATAACAACACCCCCGCCCCCACCCACCCTCCATGCTCTTCTTGTCTCTCACCCACACCCACTCATTCCCCTCTCCCCACCACCATCACACCACATTGTCATCCCCTTCCCAGCCTTCAGAGCTTCAGCTCTTAAATAAAGAACACTGGAATGCTGATGCTCAAGCATGTCTGGAGAGCTGAATACACCACCAGCCCAGGACTTCATTTTTTCTTTGAACGGGTACGTGTGATATTGTTGTCAGCTCATTTGATACTTTGGGGGGGGGGGGGTTGGGGTGAGGGGGTGGTGTGGGGGGGGGGGGGGATATATTCTGAGTTTCATTTCCTTCATTTTTTTTCTCATGGCTATTCGTAACGGGAAAAAAAACAACAACAGAAAACGTACACATGGTCAGAAATGTACGCATCAGCAGCGGCAGTAGTTGTTACAATGGTTATATTTATTTTTGTCAAGGACGTATGAACCAAACGAAACGTATTCTTTCGTGTGGGTGTTTATTGTGACAGTGATGATGATGATGATGTTGGACACGATAGCTCAGCACGCATGGCAGCATGATTTCTTCCTCCCAGAAACCTGTTCACAGGAGATAGTATAACTTGGCATGCACGCTATTTCGGGGGTGGGCGGGGACATTGACAGAGAGATAGCAGGCGAGGGAGATGAAGGGTCTTGTTTTCACACACTATTGTCTGCGCTGTTGGCGGAAGAGTGCCTGCAGTTTGTCGCTGCACGTTGATTTCCTCATCACGATGATGATCGTGCACCAGCATCGGGTTTCATGTCTGTGTTGTTGCTGTTGCTGCTGCTGCTGCTGCTGCTGCTGCTGCTGCAGCCTCTGCCTCCTTCCCCTGGTTATCGCCGTGTTTGTCTGGCACTGATCTGATTTCTGTTTAGAGCTTGTTTTGTGTTCTCTCTCTCTCTCTCTCTCTCTCTCTCTCTCTGTTGAGAAAAATTTGTTCATGATCAGGAGCTTTCGTGCAAAGAACAAAGTTTACACATATGCACATACATACGCGCACGCGTGCAAACACACATACACGTGTTCATGCATGCAGGCAAGCAAGCGACGAAGCACGCGTGCATACGCGTACGCACTTGCGCATGCATGTTCACTCACATGTGCCTGCACACGTACACATATACAGTGGCAGCTTAGTTTGTGAAAGAATGCATACGAGTTTGTACACACACACACACACACACACACACACACACACACACACACACACACACGGACACCTCTTATGTTATCAACGAGCTGTTTTACATGTACTTGGGCAGTACTTTGTCTTAAACTCTTCAGATAATGCTTACTACGTAACTTGATTTAGACATGAACATTTACTTTGTTGCGGGACACTCTTTTGCCTTCCACTGAGTGCAATGCCGAGTGCGGCTCTCGGCTGATACGCTCTCAACCAAAGCACCAGCATCCAGACCCCCCATCTGACGGGGGGTTGACAGTGGTAAATCCCTGTGCACTGAATGCTCGAACCTCAAGCCTTTCACTACCTCGGAAAACGGAGCAATCACCCCACCACCTTTTTTTCCGGAATATTCGAACCTCAGGCCTTTAGCTACCCAGGCAAACGGAGCAATCACCTGACCACCTATTTTTTCCTCTGAATACTCGAACCTCAGACCTTTAGCTACCCAGGAAAACGGAGCAATGACCTCACCACCTTTTTTCCCCCTGAATACTCGAACCTCAGGTCTTTCGATACCCAGGCAAACGGAGAAATCACCTCACCACTTATGTGTTTTTTTCCCAGAGTACTCGAAGCTCAGGTCTTTCGCTACCCAGGCAAACGGAGAAATCACCTCACCACTTATTTCCCCCTGAATACTCGAACCTCAGACCTTTCGCAACCCAGGCAAACGGAGAAATCACCTCACCACTTATGTGGGTTTTTTTCCCAGAGTACTCGAACCTCAGGTCTTTCGCTACCCAGGCAAACGGAGAAATCACCTCACCACTTATTTCCCCCTGAATACTCGAACCTCAGACCTTTCGCAACCCAGGCAAACGGAGAAATCACCTCACCACTTATGTGGGGTTTTTTCCCAGAGTACTCGAACCTCAGGTCTTTCGCTACCCAGGCAAACAGAGAAATCACCTCACCACTTATTTCCCCCTGAATACTCGAACCTCAGGCCTTTCGCTACCCAGGCAAACGAAGCAATCACCCCACCACCTTTTTTTCCGGAATATTCGAACCTCAGGCCTTTAGCTACCCAGGCAAACGGAGCAATCACCTGACCACCTATTTTTTCCTCTGAATACTCGAACCTCAGACCTTTAGCTACCCAGGAAAACGGAGCAATGACCTCACCACCTTCTTTTCCCCAGAGTACTCGAACCTCAGGCCTTTCGCTACCCAGGCAAACGG
>NC_134900.1:28783640-28786140 GCF_041734735.1 Babylonia areolata
ATTCAGTTCTTTCCAGTCACCTTGTTTAAAACAATATTGCACCTCTGGGATGGGCACGAAAAAATAAAAAAATGAAGCCTAATTATATGCAAACTGCATTTACTGTTATATTTATAGTTTTTGTATTCTCTAAACTTGGCACTTTGATCTGATATTCTGACCCAACAACAAGAGCAGTCATTATTGTCATTTTTTGTTCAAACAGGAACTTGTTTTGCTAAGCATGGAAGTTTTATTTATTTTGCAAACGTTTTGGTGCAGACAGTAAAAAAGGGAAATTACTCTGTGATTAATGCTAGGGGACTTGATTTGCTTTAAACTGATCTTTCTCATCTTAAACATTATATTTTGAAATTATACTCAATACATAAAAAGCTTGGATTTTTTTTTTTTTAAAGTGTATCACAAGTGAGTCTTGAAGGCCTTGCCTCTCTTGTTTTTTTCTTTTTGTGCCTTTCTGGAGAGAAAAAAATGACAGAACAGGTTAAAAAAAACAACAACAACAACAACAGCACACTAACAATCACGCAGATCAAGACAGTTACATGCAGGTATGTGTGTTTAGTGGTTATACATGTGCAGTTACATATAATGTGAAACAGGTGTGGCTGGGCTGATAGACTATCGGAACGGGCAGGTGTGCTTATGAATGATCATCCAGTTGTTATTTAGGCTAATTATGATAATAAGTGAACTTTTTTTTGTTTAAATCACCTAGCCGTGTATATTTTTCTTTAGTGAGTGTACGTTTTCTGGTTTACAATTAGCTATCAGGTATATTGTAGCAAAAACAATGTAAGGAATTTTTTTTTTAAAGAACCTCAAAGGCTTTGGGTGTGACAAAATCTTCAAGTCCGTGAATCAAGTTTCATTAACTGCGACACAAATGTTAGAGAACATGCAAAACACAAATCACAGAACTGGGTAGAGAGAATGGTGTCATACCGATGCACACACATGTTCATACATCAGACATCTGTCTCTATGGTGCTTATGATTTTGATTTTTTTTTTTTTTCGTTCGTGGGCTGCTGACTCCCACGTTCACTTGTATGGACAAGTGGCTTTTACCTGTAGGACAGTTTTGACCCCCGCCATGTACGCAATCATACTCCGTTTTCGAAGGGTTGCATGCCGGGTATGTTCTTGTTTCCATAATCTGCCGAACGCTGACATGGATTGCGGGATCTTTAACGTGCGTATTTGATCTTCTGCATTGCGCATAAATACGAAGGGTGGGATTCAGGCACTAGCAGGTCTGCACATCTGTTGACCCGAGAGATCGGAAATATCTCCACCATACACTCACCAGGCGCCGTCATCGAGATTCGATCACGGGACCCTCAGATTGAAAGTCCAGTGCTTTAACCACTCGGGTCTTGCGTCCGTCGTTGTTATGATTTAATAACAATGACGTTTCTTTTATGATAAAAAAAAAAAAAAATTGGAAAGTGCGACAGGTTCAGGGCGATGCATATCACGACGTCTGTACGCTTGTTATGATTCAATATGCTCTCGCATTTTCTTTTCAGAATACTGGAAAGTACATATTCAGAGCGAGGGTGGGGTAGGAACACGCGCCCCCTACCCCCATGGCCCCCCCAAACCCCCTCACCCCCTTCATATTCCTGATCATCTAATAGTAAAATCCTTGTGTAAAAAAACTATATTTTCCATATTTCTCTAACCTCTCTTCCTTTAAAACAAAACGCATTCCCTTGTTTATCTAATGGAAAAACCCTTGTTCAAACGAAGAGATATTCTCTTGTCTGTCCACAGCTGCCCTGTATCTTCCTGATATTATAAAGATATCTCCTTACTTATCCAACCTCGTTAAAACAAAAAGACACTATTTTGTCTGTCTTTCTCTTACACCTCCCTTCTTAGAAAACCTCCTGGCTTATCTAATAGCAATACCGTTGTGAAAAAAGATATATATATATATATATATATATAGAGAGAGAGAGAGAGAGAGAGAGAGAGAGAGAGAGAGAGAGAGACTATCTTGTCTGCCTGTCCCTCTCTTCCTCCTTTCTTCCCACTATTACTCCAGTGAACACTCGCCGTTCCAATTCCTTTTGAACCAGCGGGACCTTGAGCACGTACCATAAAATCCGTGTGAATCTCGCACAGAAGCCGTCACGTGCACGTTATACCAGGAGCCCAGTAGTGCAGCACGTTCCGTTTTCCGGGGAAAGGACAGTGCCAAATTGCCGGGATGGGGCCAGGGGGGGGGGGGGGGAGGGATACTGATGGGTCGGGGGACGCCAGATGTGTTTCATTTTAAGGGGGGGACACGGCAGTGCGAAAATGATGATTTTTCATGATTTGGGTTTTTGATGGATTTTGATTCTTGAACATCTCTTCTATCATATGCATAAGTTTTTTCCACTGTAAATATGTCTTTAACAAATGAAAAAATTGCCAATAAAGATTGCTTTGCTGAATCACGAAAGTGTTTATTTTGTTCAATTTGGACGCAAGTCGTCAAGTTTCTGGCC
>NC_134900.1:28788640-28793640 GCF_041734735.1 Babylonia areolata
TTAACTATTGTCTGCTTGTTTGTACCTCCACAGTTCATTCCCTTTTTCTTGTTTTTTTTTTTTTTTTTTTTTCGAGCAAGTCTTGACACTTATTATTTATTTATTCTTTTTTTTTCTTTATCTCTTTTCAGCAATTTTGTGATGTGCTGTCTACGCTGTTTTGCTCTGGCGATTTGGTATTGGGATTGGGTCAGCGCCTGTGATTGGCGTTAGCTGTCCAATTTGCGGTGTGGAAAAATTGCCAACATGGCCTTTTGCGGTATTCATTTGTGTGGCTTTGAAGTAATTTTTTCTTCCGTTTTTTTGTTTGTTTGTTTTTTCCTTTATTTCTTTCTTCTTTTTTTTTAAGACTTTGCGGGGTTAAGCGGAAGGGTTGTCGTCCTCAGCACAGCCTAGTCTCATTTGTCTTAAGGAAGTAAATGGTTCAGATAGTATGTTATTAACTGTGTTGTATAGGTGTTTTTTGTTTTATATTTTATTTATTTTATTAAAAAATTTTTTAGATGTGACAGATTTTTGCGATTAACGTGATTGAATTCTAATCAAGTTTGGCAGTCCTGATATAATCCTTCACAGTGGACTGGACTCACAGTGACAGTGTCAAATGTCTGTTTAAAAAAAAAAAAAAAAAAAAAAAAAAAAACCCACCAACAGTTCTCAGGAAAGTATTCATTCAGCGATAAGGATTCTGTTTATCGTAGTTTTTTTGCTCAGCTCTTGTATAAAGCTTTGCACTCAGCAAACCAGACTGGATTTTGCTTCTTTTTTTTTCTTTTTTTTCTTAACGGTATTTGTTGAGCTACTGTTTGAACCCGAAACACCGCAATAACCGTATTCTCCAGCAGTCAGATTTCTGTGAAGTTTCAAAGTTAATCGTGAGGAGGGAAGGAGGGGGGGGGGGGGGGGCAGGGGAGGGGGAGGGGGTGGAAAAAAGAAGAAAAAAGAAAAACAACAACAACAACCAGTTCAGCGCTGAGAATGCGTGTTCTTCCATGCTGTATGGCAGCACAGGACGACGTCCACGCTGGAATTCAGTGCTACCTGATCAAAGGGTTCCCACAGGTCTCCCTGGACGTGGAGGTCCCCTGTGGCCCCTCTTTGATCTGGCCCGACACAGACACAGAGCTGAGCTGAGTCAGCCTGAAGGCTTCCACGGTTATATAAATGTACTTTGAACTACTGACGTGTTTTCCACCCTTCACAGCGTAACGGTATTGATGGGGGAGAGAACTTTTTTTTTTTTTTTTTTTTTTTTTTTTTGCTGCCCCGTCATCTGCACCGTTTCAGTGGCATTATTCCCACGCCGCTCATTTAGATTCCCCCATACACGGCCACACCCGGGTTTGTCCGTCGTAGTTCCAGCGTCGGCAGTCCACAGGGAACCATCGATGTTAGGTCGCCAGGAGGCCACACACCAGAGGATACCCTGCACTGCTGCTGAGTCACTTCGGTGGTGTTCAGTGGTGCCTGTTCTGTTTTAACGTACTTAGGACACCACCTACTAAGCCCCCTACTAACGACAATAATGGCTTAGTCGCGGAGCCAGACTGCGTGAGCGTCCCTCCCAGAGTGGAGACCGCCACCACGTCCCTCAAACACCCTTCACAGCGTAACGGTATTGATGGGGGAGAGAACTTCAGCCTGTAGGCTTCCACGGTTATATAACTGTACTTTGAACTACTGACGTGTTTTCCACCCTTCATAGCGTAACGGTATTGATGGGGGAGAGAACTTCAGCCTGTAGGCTTCCACGGTTATATAACTGTACTTTGAACTACTGACGTGTTTTCCACCCTTCATAGCGTAACGGTATTGATGGGGGAGAGAACTTCAGCCTGTAGGCTTCCACGGTTATATAACTGTACTTTGAACTACTGACGTGTTTTCCACCCTTCATAGCGTAACGGTATTGATGGGGGAGAGAACTTCAGCCTGTAGGCTTCCACGGTTATATAAATGTACTTTGAACTACTGACGTGTTTTCCACCCTTCATAGCGTAACGGTATTGATGGGGGGAGAGAAAACTTCAGCCTGTAGGCTTCCACAGATATAACTGTACTTTGAATCACGGATGACGGGCGCGATAGCCGAGTGGTTAATAAAGCGTTGGACTTGCATTCTGAGGGTCCTGGGTTCGAATCTCGGTGACGGCGCTTGGTGGGTAAAGGGTGGAGGTTTTTCCGATCTCCCAGGTCAAAATATATGTGCAGACCTGCTAGTGCCTGAACCCCCTTCGTGTGTATTCGCATGTAGGGGAAGCTCTTGTTCTGGATCTTAAGAAAAAAAAAGAGAGAGAGAAAAGAAAAAAAAAAGAGAGAGAGAAAAGAAAAAAAACAACAACAACTAAAACTCCATTTCAGTCTTAAAACCAAGATTCCTGTCCAGTACCATGGGTTATATTCTTGTTTCCATTACCCACCGAACGCTGACATGGATTACGAGATCTTTAACGTGCGTATTAAGATTCTTCTGCACACGTATACACACAAAGAGGGTTCCGGCACTAGCAGGTATGCATATCTGTTGACCAGGGAGGTCGGGGGAAAAAAAAAAATCCTCCCTTTACCCACCAAGCGCCGTTACCGAGATTCGAACCCGGGACCCTCAGATTGAAAGTCCAACGCGTTAATCTGTCGGCTGTTGTGCCCGCCGCCAAGACCGGACCGGCCAGGAAATGCACTTACCAGGGGTAGATAAACATCAACACCTCTCACCCATGACACAAGACTTGGAAAGTGTAAGTCTTCGGTATGATGTGATGCCGTCTTTCTGAATCTTCTCCACCTCAGATGACTCCATTCGAACTATTTATAGACGGGCGCAATAGCCGAGTGGTTAAAGCGTTGGACTGTCAATCTGAGGGTCCCAGGTTCGAATCACGGTGATGGCGCCTGGTGGGTAAAGGGTGGTGATTTTTACGATCTCCCAGGTCAACATATGTGCAGACCTGCTAGTGCCTGAACCCCCTTCGTGTGTGTTCGCATGTAGGGGAAGCTCTTGTTCTGGATCTTAAGAAAAAAAAACCCCAAACAAACTAAAACTCCATTTCAGTCTTAAAACCAAGATTCCTGTCCAGTACCATGGGTTATATTCTTGTTTCCATTACCCACCGAACGCTGACATAGATTACGAGATCTTTAACGTGCGTATTAAAATTCTTCTGCATACGCATACACACAAAGAGGGTTCCGGCACTAGCAGGTATGCATATCTGTTGACCAGGGAGGTCGGGAAAAAAAAAAAAAAATCCTCCCTTTACCCACCAAGCGCCGTTACCGAGATTCGAACCCGGGACCCTCAGATTGAAAGTCCAACGCGTTAATCTGTCGGCTGTTGTGCCCGCCGCCAAGACCGGACCGGCCAGGAAATGCACTTACCAGGGGTAGATAAACATCAACACCTCTCACCCATGACACAAGACTTGGAAAGTGTAAGTCTTTGGTATGATGTGATGCCGTCTTTCTGAATCTTCTCCACCTCAGATGACTCCATGCGAACTATTTATATTCGGGTAACATTTTAGTAGGAGAGGAAACTGCGCTCCAACTGATGGGTGTATAGTCCGTCTTGTCATATCCTTCTATTGAATTACGAGGAGGTTTTGCTTCCCCACCCCCCACCCTACCCCCACCCCCTTGCTATGACGAACTTAACCTGTCATGTAGTCATGGACTGCTATGACATATATTTAACGTGGACTCGCTTTGCAAGTCTGTTTGATGAAAACACTTTTTTTTTCGTGACAACCCGTCAGAAATTCTGTTCGGATTGTATACAGTGGGTAAGTGCGCGTGTGTGTAGTGTGTGTGTGTGTGTGTGTGTGTGTGTGTGTGTGTGTGTGTGGTGTATGTGTGTGTGTGTGTGTGTGGTGCGTGTGTATGTGTGTGTGTGTGTGTGTGTGTGTGTGTGTGTGTGTGTGTGCTTGAAAACGACGTTATCATTATTCAATACAAGATAATTTTTACTTATCCCATCTACATTTCTGTTGATGACTTCATGATTCACTAGATCTTAGACAACTTTATTTGCGTTTATTTGTTCGTCTCTAGCACCGAGATGCTGAAGTCGTCTGCATGCAGTGTACAATGGTTCTTATAGATTTTTAGATCGTATTTTAGTCAAGTTTAGATAACACGTCCGTTTTACGTCAGGAGACAGACACATTGAGAAGAAATAGCAAACTAGTAAAAAAAAAAAAATTAAAAAAAGGCGAAAAGACAGAAAGAAAGAAAGAAATAAAGGAAAGACATGACTGTAGAAGTATTTCCTGTCTCTTGCATAGCCCGCAGGGAATCTTTGATCTTGGGAAGATTTCCATCCTTTGAACTAGATTTCCAGCAGGGGAGGGGTGGGGGGTTAGTTGGGGCGGGGGGGGGGGGGAACAAATTTTATGACCACGTCGCAGACTGCTTCATGAACTATCGCAGCCATAAATACATTGCGACTGTATTGGCATTTCTGGCGTTGACGTCTCTCTTTTTTTTTTCTTTTTTTTTCTTCTTCCTCTTTTTATTCGTACAGGAAATATGAACAAGAAATGGACTGGATGCACTGGAAATGGTCAGGGTTGTTTTTGTTTTTTGTTGTTGTTGTTGTTGTTGTTTCTTAATTTTTTTTTAACATTCAAGCTTTATGTCAGCGCAGCACGAAATCGATTGTCATTTGCACAATGCCCCCCGATGGGAGTATCGACTTCCTAATATTGTGCATGGAGAGGGGGAGAGGGGGGGTAGGGGTGGGGGTGGCGGCGGGGGGAGGCGGGGGCTGGGGGGTGGGGGTGAGTTGTACGTTCGATATTTGTTCAGCCGTTTAATTCTACGAACGGCTAATCAGCCAGGAGGAGCAAACAGTTATGGAGAATCGGGGCGTGGGGGGGCGTGGGGTGGGGGTGGGGGGAGGGTGTGTTTGGGGGGGGGGCGGGGGGGGGGGGGGGGGGGGCAGGGGATACTGAACGTCAGTCATTGAATATTGACGGCTGTGGAGCTTGTGAGAGTGTGTG
>NC_134900.1:28798640-28806140 GCF_041734735.1 Babylonia areolata
TTCGAGAGTTCGAATCACATCCATAGCAGTGTATACATACATACATACATACATACATAGATATATAGATAGCTGTGTGTGTGTGTGTGTGTGTGTGTGTGTGTGTGTGTGTGTTCTGTTCCAGCATGTCCTCTCCAATTTAAAAAAAAAGAGAGAGAGAGAGAGAGCTACTCATGGTAATCAGTTAAGCCCAAAACTATTTAAAAAAAAGAAAAAAGAAAAAAAAAGAGCCCTTGACATATCCATCGAACAAAAAGTTCAAAGACATCTGGGCACATAATGCAAGACAGTAGGATAGGTTAAAGAATTCAAAGAGGAGGGTGTGGAGGAAGGAAAGAAGGACGAGGCTAACAAAGTACAGCAAGAAGAAGAAAAAAACGATAAGATTGGAAAGAACGGAAGTGGGCTGGGGGGGGCGGGGGGAGGTGGGCAGGTGGGATGGAAGGGGTGGTGGGGGGGGGGGGGGTGAGAATCGTATTGATTGTGAAAAACTGGTGTCTCGCTTGACGTCAGAAAACGATTTTGCATTGTCGAAGCCTTAATCCCGCATTGACTCCAGGTGAAATCGGGGGGTGGGTGGGTCAGGGGGAGGGAAGAGGGGTGTTGTATGAAAGTGTGTTCACATACAAGACTGAAGTGATGAGTGTCGTGGCTGCGTATGTTTGCGCGTGCGTGTGTGCGCGCGTATGTGTGTGTGTGTGTGTGTGTTTACTCTGTGTATGTGTGCGTGCGTGCGTGTGTTCTCGCTTACGAAAGTGCGTGTGTGACGTTTCTGCACCGTAACTGACGATAAACGTATTAGATTTCGATACAGAATTTAGTCTGTTACCAAGAAAAATTTTTTAATTATTATTATTTTTTTTTAATTTAAAAAACAAAAACAAAACCGAAGCTCAGACTCGAAGCGTCAGAGATTGCCTCGCATTATTATCGGGATAGACGCGCTTTGATTTTTCTATCGTGTACACACACCATGAAAGATGACAGGCTTTTTTTCTTCCCCGTCCTGCACTAAATCATTTTGAAAGAGGCACCGTGCGAGGCCTGGTAGGAAAGGCATTTTACTCCCGACTTTGCTCACTCCATCCAGGAATGAAGTCTCCCGTCGGACCGACCAATGAGTAGGCAGGCAGGCTTATCCGTCGGTGGTGTGTCCTCATAGGGGAGAAGAGGCCGATTCTGGATGTGCAGCACTTCCCACAGGTGTTGCAGGCACTTTACTTTACTCCGACTTTGCTCACTCCACCCAGGTGTGAACGGGTTCGAACAGCGGGAAGAGAGGACTGGGCCCCGCCTTCCTGTGCCGAGCCCTAGACTCAATGGACACGAGTTCACTGGTCAAATGGTTTGTAAAAGGCTGTGTGGGTGCTTGGACCTTTCGCTAAATGAATTTAGTGCTCAATCAGTACCGTGTTGCGTATTGTAAATTACCCCGGAGAAGTGGGGGGGTGGGGGAGGGGGTTGTTATCATTAAGACTGCTGCAGGTATCGTTGTATGAACGCAGAAACGAGTCAGTACACACACACACACACACACACACACACACACACACACACACACACACACCACACACACACACACACACACACACCACACACACACACACACACACACACACACACACACACACCACACACACACACACCACACACACACACACACACACACACACACACACACACACACACACACACACAGAAAGAAGAAACCACAACAACAGCACTTTGGTGTTAACTAAATTTTTGCTTGATCACAGTTACAGCCTGAGGTGTGTGTGTGTGTGTGTGTGTGTGTGTGTGTGTGTGTGTGTGAATACAGCATTGGTCAAAGGGCTTGTAAAAGGCTGTGTGGGTCCTTGGACCCTTTGCTAACTGAATTTAGTGCTCAGTCAGTACCGTGCTGCGTATTGTAAATTACCCCGGAGAAGTGGGGGGTGGGGTGGGGGTGTTATCATTAAGACTGCTGCAGGTATCGTTGTATGAACGCACCTCTAGAAACGAGTCGACACACACACACACACACACACACACCACACACACACACACACACCACACACACACACACACACACACACACCACACACACACACACACCACACACTGACTGACTGAAACCATTTATTGTCAGATTAACTGTTTGTTGTACTGACATTTTCGCAACCATTTGAATAAAATATTAACTGAGCAACACAAGGAAAACTCTGATTTGAGGAAGGTATGATTTAAAAAACAAAACAAAAACAAAACAAAACAAAAAACAACAAAAAAAAACAACAACAAAAAAAAAAAAAAAAAAACCATTTAACAAGTCAAGGTACCAAATTTCATTAATATCATTATCTCCAAAAAATATTCTAACGCGCGCACATACATACGTTTCTCCCCCACCCTCTCTCTACATACATCCATGCATGCACACAAATGCCCATTATAATTCCCCTACCTCATTCCCCTGCCCACTCACACACACACACACACACACACACACACACACACACACACACACACACACACACACATATTCACACTGTCTCTCACTCTTTCTCATCAAATTAAGGTTTCGTAATGTAATCAAGACGACATATTACCTGTTAGGGTCGAACAGTTCCACTAATTAGAATAATGAGAACTTTGCTCTACAAGTAAATCTGACGCTATCACCCAAAACGAAACACTACTTTGGATTAAATAAAACAGAGGGGAACCTCTGCAACAGAAAGGGGATGAAACAAATTAGAAAAACCGACCAATTGGATGGCTTTTAATTAGGTCAACTGCGGTTTTTGTCAGAGACCAACCATTTTCTTTGCTAGGGTGAAAAACGCTGGACATGACTAATGGAAGATTAAAGGCTGTAATCATATCATGAAGGGGTTTGAAATGTAAATGTGTATCTGGACATTCGAGCAAAAAATGTGGGATGTCAAGGGTCTTACCACAAATACATAGTGGTGACGGTTTCAAAAATCTGCATAACCATGCATTAGTTCTTAGCCTGTGTGTCAAGTTTCTTGTGGAAATTGATCCTGGGGGGTTCGTGCCTTTTCTTGTTGGAAGAGAGAGATCCCACCAAAGCTTCTTTTTTGAGTTTTCTAAGAACTGTTTCTGTCTGAAATTCCAGATATATGTTGAGAGAATAGTACAAGCTTCAGAAACAGAAATAGGAATATTGTGAGTGATTGAATCTGAATTGTTCGATGCCGCTTCCTTGGCACAAAAATCGGCCATTTCGTTGCCACGAAGATTAGAATGTCCAGGAACCCACAAGAGTGAAATGTCGGAGCCTCGCATAATTAACTGGTGGATTAAATACAAAATTTCGTACATAATATCTGCTCGTTCAGATGAAGATTGATTATTTAAAGCCATCAATGCTGATTTTGAATCAGACAGTATAAGGATTTTTGCAGGCACAAGAGGCATATCACTAAAAAAAGGTGAAAGCCATCAGAATTGCAAACAATTCAGCAGTAAAAATTGAACAACCTTTAGTTAAGTGGAATCTCTTTTTAATGTTAAGCTCGGGGATTACAAAAGCGGCTCCAACTTCAGAGTTACTACTAATTGATCCATCTGTGAAAACACGGAGGTAATATTTGAAACGTGTATGAATTAGTTCTTTGGCCCGAGAGGCAATAATGAGTGGACTGTCACTCTTTTTTAATTGTCCATATGTAAAAATAATATTTGCTTGCTCAGTCAGCCAAGGCGGATGAAAACAATTCGGAATTTTCGCAATCTGGGAAAGAGGCAGACTGCAACTCTCAAAGACTGACTTAGTAAAATCGAACAAGGACGTGTATACAGCTTTGTTACGAATTTCTCTACAGATGTACGTTTCTTCATCAATTTCAGAGACAACCGAATTTGGAACAGCTCTAGCCCTTACCATGTAGTTACAGGCACATAATTTCCTGTGTTCAGGTAATGGCAAAACACCAGCTTCTTTGTATGTTTTGTCGATTGAAGCCCATCGCGGTAACCCAAGTGCAATCTTAAAAGCTAAGGAATCAATACTTGTCAGTTTATGAAGATCAGAGTTTGAAGCAGTGAAATAGATTTCCTGACCATATGATATAATTGAGCGGACTAGTCCCATTGCAGCATTGATCAGATTATTGCCACAATTTATAACAGGGATTCCAGAAAGCACACGTAATAGAGCGATTTTCTTCCTCGCTTTCTCAATAAGGTAGTTTATATGCTTAGTCCAAAAAAGTTTATAATGGAAGATAACACCGAGAAATTTCACCTGTTTATTCGGATATATGATAGTGTCATTTACCTGTATTTTAATAGCATCCCTACCTTCAAATTCAATCAACTTTTTAGTAAATATGACGAAAACAGTCTTTTCAGCAGACAGGAGAAAACCACTTTCCTTCATATATTCCACAATGTTGTCGATGGCATCTTGAAAATGCTTAATAATTTTATTTCGTTTTGATGTATTTTTTGTAATATTACAGTTTACATTCTTCCAGAGAGCTATGTCATCTGCATAAGCTACTAATGTAGCACCATTTGTGTTGATATTTTTCATATCATAAAGCATTAGTGAAAACAGAGTGGGAGAAATCACACTTCCCTGGGGAACACCCATATTGACGGACCTTGATCTGGATAATATACCCCCTAATCTCACCTGGAATGTCCTCTGGGATAAGAATGACTTAAGAAATTTTAGAAATCGACCTCCCAACCCTACTGTATTTGCTTTATGAATCAATTTATAGTGCCACACAGAGTCATAGGCTCTATGAATATCAAAGAAAGTTGCGACCGTGGAGTGACGCTTTGCGAGTGCCTTCTTAACATGAGAAGTTAGATGGACGACATGATCAGTAACACCCCTACCTCTTCTAAAACCAGCCTGGAAAGTAGGTAAAATTCCTTTCTTCTCCAGAAAGTGTTCTAATCTAGTTTTCAAAATTCTTTCAAAAACCTTCCCAAGATGGGGAGTTAACGAAACAGGTCGGTAACTGGAAGGGCTAGATTTAGGTTTTCCTTGTTTGTGAATAGGTACTATGGTTGCTTTCTTCCAATCAGTTGGAAGGATACCAGAATTCCAGCAAATCTGAAAAAAAACTAACACTCTTTTTAAAAAGATATTTGGAAAATGTCTGATCATATTGTACGATATTGGATCTGAGCCTGTCGCAACTTTCCCTGACTTAACAGCATTGAGAGCACGGTATAGATCCCCCAGCGTTAGGTCTGCATTAATGTAAGATGCACTGCTATCATTCTTATCCATTTCACAGGGGCAGTTCATATCTTCAAACTGTTTCCTTCTCTTTTGCTCATAGGATGGCAAGTATTCTGTCTGACTCATTTTTGCGAATGTATCCGCAAATAACTCGGCTTTCTCTTCCCTAGTTTTATACACCATATCATTTTCATACAAAGGAGGATCAGGAAGATTATAGACACCCTTTATTTGCTTTATTTCTCCCCACAGTTTTGAAGAGGCAGTTGGGTTGCTAGTACAGTCGTTAATCAGATTTGTGTAGTACATCTTTTTGGCAGCAGCCACTGTTTTATTACTAAAACTATTAGCCTGTTTATACTTGTTGTGCAGTTCTGATACTCTTTCTTGGGATTCGATTTTTCGATACCTATGCCAGTTTTTGAAAGCCTCTGTTTTCTTTTTGACTGCTATTTCACATGAGCTGTTCCACCAAGGATTACCAGACCGTTTTGGATTGGCTATATACTTTACTTTTGGAATTGAACCATCAGCAGCCTTCAGAATAACATTCCTTAGAGACCGATAACAAATTTCTAAATCTTCTTGTGATGTAACATCAGTGTTGAAATTTAAATCAGCAGAGTAATAAGCCAGCATATTACCAAACAGATCCCAGTTTGCTTTCTTTTCATTATATTTCAACCCCATATTATCTTTAATTATGATCTCATGTTTTACAGACAATACCATTTCAACTGGAAGGTGGTCACTCCCCTGTGGTGTTTTGAGAACTTGCCATTCACAGTATGGATTTATATCAGTCGACACCAAAGAGATGTCTATTGAAGAATTTTTTTGATCTGCCCGATCAGCGATTCTTGTTATTGAACCATCATTTAATATAGTTAAGTTAGAATGAACTATGGTATTCGCTAGATATTCATTGTTGGTTGTGAATTCGCAATTTTTGTCCGACCACAAGGCATGGTGCGCATTAAAATCCCCTAGAATTATCCAGCTATGGGATAAATCTAAATCCATTAACCAGTCAGCTTCACCTCTTGAAACTCCATCAGGGTAGTAACAGTTAACTACAATTAATGTTTTATCTAAGACAGAAAGCTCTATAGTTGAAGAATACAAACGTTTGTCTATACTATAACATGGTGGTTTTCTAGCTTTATATATGATTGAATCTGAAATATAGGTTGCAACTTTAACTTTTCCTTTGCGCTCTGTTTCATCAATAACTGGAGGGTAGAAGTAACCCTCTAACTTAGGGAGATTGCTTTTATAACAATTGAGGGACTGGAGGGCAATTATATGATAGTTGTGATCTTGCAGAAAATGGATCAGATAGTCAAAATTACATTTACTTCTACAGTTCCATTGCAAAAAGCGAAATAGGCCTGCGCCACACCCATCATCATTACATCCTGCTGTCTGCATAAGTGAATAGATACATAGAATAAAGAGTATCTGTCTAATGTACTTCAGGAAAAGAAAAAATAAAGACACATTTACCTTACATACAATCATTTGGAATTCACACGGCAATTTGACAATATTGATTTCAGTTCAGAGATGGAGGACGTCATGACGCCCGTTATGGTTTTCATGATGCTGACAAACTGATAAGAAAGGTTTTCCAAAAACGTGATTATACTTCCAAGTACAAAATCAGAAGGATCGGAAATTGCAGACGCTGGTGAGATTGATTCTTTTCTCTGATTGGAGTTGGTCTTCACAAATGTTGGTTGACGTGTATTGACAGGGGTTTTGCAGGATGGTGTTGATTGTTCTGAACAGCTTGATGTTTGATCAGATGCATACTGCTGTGAGCTGATATGTTTCCGTAATGGTGTTGACTGTTCTGAACAGCTAGATGATTTGCCAGATTTGTTATTTTCTTGTGTGTTGTCAGTTCTATCTTCCAATGTAAACCTGTCCTTGTCTGTCTTGTCTGTCTCCAACGGGTGTTTGGACCCATGTAGTAATTTTCCATGCACGTTCTTGGCAGTTACAGTTGGCGGGATATCCCTGACTGGAGATTTAGTGATGCCATTTCTTAGTGCTAATGCATATGACTTTGGATTATTAGTGGTAGGTTTAATTTTTTCCTCGCCCGCTAGAGACCGGCTGTCTGCGTCTTGGTTCACTGACTGTGCCCGGGCTAGAGCGATGGCTTCAACATATGGCATATGACTGGATGATTTTATTTTACCGGCAAGTACTCTAATTTTATACTCGGGGCAGCCAGGGAAAGAAGCTGCATGATTCCCTTGACAATTCACACATTTTTTGGAATG
>NC_134900.1:28808640-28848640 GCF_041734735.1 Babylonia areolata
CAAATGATTCGTCTCTCCTGAGCATCCAGCCGTTCACAGAGAGAAGAGAAAACATTGCGTGCTGAGGATGGTTGGATGGAGAGGATGGGGAGGGGGGGAGGCCGGGGGGGGGGAGAGAGAGAGAGAAAAGCAAAGCATGAACGTGGTCAGGATATGTGGGGGGTTGGGAGGTCGGGCGTTGGACTGGAAGTCAAAGAATGTACATAGCTCCATGTTTTTAGTCATAACGTTTCTGGGTGTATGTACATGTGTGTGTGTTGGTGTGTGTCTGTGCATGTTTGTTGGGGTGTGTGTGTGTGTGTGTGTGTGTGCATCTCTATCTCCCTCTCTGTAAAACAACGGCAGATTAGTCAGCCATGACCTATATTTCCACTGTTGGAAAATGAAGATTCATTCATTTATTCATTCATTTGTTCTGTCTCTCCATCTCTCTCTCTCTCTCTCCCTCTCTCTCTTTCTCTTCCTCCTCCTCCTCCTTCTCCTCCTCCTCCTCCCCCTCCTCCCATTCTCCCTTTTTCTTCCTCTCTCTCTCCCTTGTGTATGGGATTTCCTGGTAAACTTCCTGACTGCACTTTTTATTTATTTCTATCCCTTCTTTCCCTCCCTCCCTCTGCCAAACACAATTACTTATCCATGCATTGCATATAAAATGGTGTTTTTCAAGAATTGTTTTCGTGTGTGTGTGTGTGTGTGTGTGTGTGTACGTTCGAATTTTCTTTACACTGTCTGTTTAGTTTCAGTAAAAAAATAAATAAAAATCACTCAATGCAGATGTGTGGACATGACAGGAATACAGCAAATTAAACGACTCTGGAGTGTCTAACCATTTGCAGAGAGAAGAGAAAAAACATTGCGTGCTGAGGAAGGCTGGATGAAAAGGATGTTGGGTGGGGGAACAGGGGGGTGGGGGGAGGGGAGAGGAAGCCAAAGGAGAAAAAGATGAATGTGTTTATGATAATGTTGTAGTTGTAGATTTCGTTGTCAGGATGAGGTGGGTCTGGAAATGAAACAGTGTGCATGGATTAATGTTGGTAGTCATCCCCTCCATGTGTGTGTGTGTGTGTGTGTGGGTGTGTGCGTGCGTGTGTGTGTGTGTGTGTTTGTCATGTGTGTGTGTGTGCGTGTGTGTGTTTGTGCTTGTGTGTCTTTCTCTTCTCTCCCTCTCTCTCTCTCTCTCATTCTCTCTTTCTCTTTGTCCGTCTGTCACACTTTCTCTGTGTCTGTCTGTCTCTCACTGTTTCTCATTCCACCCCTCCCCCTCTCTTTTTTCCTCCCTGCCACAATTTCTCCTTCTCTCTATCCCCTAGTGTGTAGGACTGTCTGGTAAATTTCCTCACTGCATTTTATTTCAATCCCTTCTTTCCTCCGTCCTCAGTGCTGAACACAATCACTCTGCTGTGCAGTGCACATATTTCTCTCTCTCTCTCTCTCTCTCTCTCTCTCTCTCTCTCTTTGTCCGTCTGTCACACTTTCTCTGTGTCTTCTCTCTCTCACTGTCTCTCAGGTCTCTTTCTTTCTCTCTCATTCTCTCTTTATCTCTCTCCCTTTCTCTCTGTCTCTGTCAGTCTCTCTGTCTCTGTCAGACTCTCTCTCTCTCTCTCTCTCTCTCTCTCTCTCTCTCTCTCTCTCTCCCTCTCTTCTCCTCCCTGCCACAATTTCTCCTTCTCTCTATCCCCTAGTGTGTAGGACTGTCTGGTAAATTTCCTCACTGCACTTTATTTCGATCCCTTCTTTCCTCCCTCCCCGTGCTGAACACAATCACTCTGCCGTGCAGTGGACATATTTCACACTCTCTCTCTCTCTCTCTCTCTCTCTCTCTCTCTCTTTGTCCGTCTGTCACACTTTCTCTGTGTCTGTCTCTCTCTCACTGTCTCTCAGGTCTCTTTCTTTCTCTCTCATTCTCTCTTTCTCTCTCTCCCCCCCCCCCCCACCCCCCGCCTCTCATTTTTCCTCCCTGCCACAATTTCTCCTTCTCTCTATCCCCTAGTGTGTAGGACTGTCTGGTAAATTTCCTCACTGCACTTTATTTCAATCCCTTCTTTCCTCGTCCTCAGTGCTGAACACAATCACCCTGCCGTGCAGTGCACGTATTTCTCTCTCTCTCTCTCTCTCTCTCTCTCTCTCTCTCTCTCTCTCTCTCTCTCCCCTCCCTCTCTTCTCCTCCCTGCCACAATTTCTCCTTCTCTCTATCCCGTAGAGTGTAGGACTGTCTGGTAAATTTCCTCACTGCACTTTATTTCAATCCCTTCTTTCCTCGTCCTCAGTGCTGAACACAATCACTCTGCCGTGCAGTGCATGTATTTCCGGTCTTCCAAAGACTTCTTTGTGTGTGTGTATGCTTCAGCTGGCTTTTATACGCTGGCTTTTCATGTTCGGTCTCAAATCACTCAGCGCAGATGAATAGTAGATTTTTGATTAAAGAACGTATGTGTGTACTTGCTGACAGACACAGCACAAGATTTACTATCCCACAGTCATTCTATCTGTTTCTCTCTCTGTTTATCTCTCTCTCACTCTCTCTCTCTCTTTCAATCTGATTCTCTCTTTCACTTTCTCTCTGTTTCTCTGTCCCTGTCTCTGTCTGTCTGTCTGTCTCTCTCTCTCTCCCTTTCTCTCTATCTCTCTGTTTCAGTCTGCTTCTCTCTTTCTCTTTTTGTCTCTCTCTTCTTCTCTGTCTGTCTGTCTCACTCTCTCGCTCTCCCACCATCTCTCTCTCTCTCTCTCTCTC
The DNA here is from genome assembly GCF_041734735.1 of Babylonia areolata. Classification (NCBI taxonomy): domain Eukaryota; kingdom Metazoa; phylum Mollusca; class Gastropoda; order Neogastropoda; family Buccinidae; genus Babylonia; species Babylonia areolata. Next base: position 28,811,369 of record NC_134900.1, read on the forward strand.
TCTCTCTCTCTCTCACCCCTTTCTATATACACAAACACAAGCAGCTAGCAAAAAACAACAACAAAAACAAACAAACAAAAAAACAAAAAACACGTTCAGATGAGGATGAGGATGATTTAAAGATTGTGGTCCTAACAACAACAACAGGAAACACAACAATAACAACAGAAACAATAACGGTAATTAGAGTGATGACACGCAAGCGCCTCGTTTATCCCAGGCCTCTTTGATACCATTTGAGCGTTCATGTCAAATTCAATCAGGGAGGAAGGACATAACGTAAGAAGAACGCTGTCGGACCGACTGGCGCCCTGGGGGGGGGGGGGGGGGGGGGGGGGGGGAACGGACGGCAGTGTTTGTGTGCACATGACAGGAATACAGCAAAGGAATCGTCTCTCCTGAGCATCCAGCCATTCACAGAGAGAAGAGAAAACATTGCGTGCTGAGGAAGGCTGGATGGAGAGGATGGGGGGAAGGAGGGAGGGAGGGAGAGAGAGAAAAAAAAGAAGATGAATGTTGTCTTGATAATGTTGTAGTTGTAGATCACAGAGAGGAGGGGCGCTGGAAATGAAATACTGTGCGCAGATCCATGTTGGTAATCATCCCTTTCCTTCTTTTTTTTTCTCTCTCTCTGGCTCTGTGTGTGTGTGTGTGTGTGTGTGTGTGTGTGTGTGTGTGTGTGTGTGTGTGTGTACATGTGTGTGTGTGTATCCCTCTCTGTCTTTCTCTTTGTCTCTCTGTCTCTGTCTGTCTGTCTGTCTCTCTTCTCTCTCTCTCTCTCCCTCTCCCTCTCTCTCTCTCTCTTCTTCTTCTTCTTCTTCACTTTCTTCCTCCCTTTCTCCCTCCCTCCCTCTCTCTCTCCCTTGTGTATGGGATTGTTCGGTAAATTTTCCGAATTCACTTACTTTCAATCCCTCTTTTTCCCCTTCCCCTTGCCAAACACAATTACTTTCCCGTGCATAGCATATCTATTAGAGTTTCTCAAGACTTTTTTTTTGCGTATGCGTTTCGAGTTGGCTGTGCACTATCTTTTCATTTTCAGTCTGAAATCACTCAGTGCAGATGTGTGCACATGACAGGAATACAGCAAGTTAATCGTCTCCAGAGAGATGAGAAAACATTGTGTGCTGAGGAGGGTTAGATTAGAAAATGGATGGGGGAGGGAAGGAAATTTAGTATCACTGTCCTCTCTCTGTCTCTACCTATATCTCTCTCTCTTTCTCTTTATATATATATATATATGTGTGTGTGTGTGTGTGTGTGTGTGTGTGTTTCTCTTCCTTCTCCTCTCTCTCTCTCTCTCCACCCCCTTTCTATCTCTCCCTCCGTCCCTCTGCTCCTTCCTTTCTCCCCCCTTTCTTACTCTTGCTCCTATACATAAATGACTCTAACCCCTCTTGTCTTTTTCTCTACAATAGATATCTTAATACAAATCATTCTGTGGGAAAGCCGCGTCTTTTACATTATCTCCTGTATAAAAAAAAAAAAATCAAAACATATCTTGGCTCCACCACAAGCAGACAGAGGGCGAACGTAATGCCGACTATAATATTCCTAATTTCTGTAAAAACAGATGAAGCAGAAAAAGTAAATGAATGAATAAATCCTGATGATGATGATGATGATGACACGCGATCGTGTCACAGACCTCAAATTCCGGTTCCTTTTCAGCTTTGAAACTGAACTGGATCGTGGAGAAAGAAAACAAGAACAGCGTGCGTGTTGTCGGGCAATGTGTGTGTGTGTGTGTGTGTGTGTGTGTGTGTGTGTGTGTGTGCTTGCGTATAACTGCGCGTGTGTGTCTGTATCTGTTGTGCATCTATGTGCGTTTATATGTGTGTCAGTGCGTGTGTGTGTGTGTGTGTGTGTGTGCGTGCGTGCTTGCGTGTACGTGCGCGTATGTGTCTCTGTCTGTTGCGCATCTGTGTGTGTGTTCATATGTATGTCTCTGAGTGCATGTGTGTATGCGTGCGTGTGTGTGTGTGCGTGCGTGTGCGCGCGCGCTTGTGTGTGTGTTGTGTTGTGTTGTGTGTGCACTTGACATGGCTACAACAAAGCAATCGTTCTCAGCCATTTCGCAGAAAGGCAGAAAACACTTATTATACAGCCTGTCAAAAACTGCCGTCGGAAGTAGGATGAGCAAGGTGACCGGGGCCCGGTAGGGGGGTGGTGGTGGTGGGGGGGGGGGAACAATCTCGGAAAGCTTTAACCCCTACCCCAACCCTCAACCTCAACTCCAACCCCTCCCCCCCCCCCCCCAAAAAAAAAAAATATATATATATATAAGGAAAAAAAAAACCCAAAAAACCCAAAAAAAACCACGGGGGTTCGAGAGAAAGAAATATTATTTTTGAGTGAAAGAAAGAAAGGAACGAGGGGAGAAAAAAAAAGAGAGAAAAAAAAGAAAGGAAGCGAAAACCGCACTAATGAAAATGCGTCGTGGCCATAAATTACGATGCTGGAGGATGAATTGATTGTGCACGGATCCATGTTGAAGGTCGCTTTCTTCCTTCTCTCCCCTACCCCCACCCCCGCCCCCTTGTCTCTCCCCCACCACCCCCACCTCCTTGTCCCCCAAATTTTTACCCACCCCAACCCCTTACCTCCCACCCTCATCTTCTTCTCCATCACTGTTTCTCCCCCCCCTTCCCTCCCTCCCCACTCCTCCGCACCCCCCCCCCCCCCCAACCCCTCCCCCTCCTCCTTCCAGTCTCAGCTGCTTCCTGGTGTCAGACACAGACATACGCGTGTGTGCATGACGTGCTTACAGTTATCCTCCTGATGTTTTTATTTTATTTTATTTTATTTTTTTTTTTTTATATATATATTAAAAACCAACCCAACCCAACCCAACCCAACCCCCGAACCCCAGCCCCCCTTAAAAAAAAAAACAAAACAAAAAACACGAAATGTTACTTGTTCAGTGAAAGTGTTTTGTATGCTAGCCCTTATGAATTAATTAAAGAATAATTACATCGACAAAAGCGCAAAAAAAAAAGTTTAATGGAGAACAAAAAAAGAAAAAAAGAAAAAAAGTTGTGTTGTTTATGGCGATGGTTATATTAAACAAACTCAGAATGAAGATGGCTGTATTGACAGCTTGCAACAATCGTAGCTGTGACGGTGTCACATAACGTTAATACGTTACAAATTCGACTCTCATTTCGTCGTTGACTTGTGTCATAAGTAAAAACGGTCGTAGTGGTAATGATTGTTTTGAAGTGTTTCGTGTGTCTTTTGAATTTTGATTCGTTTTCGGGTGTTGAGATTCTGTTCCTGAAGAAAAAAAAAACAAATAAAAACAAGAGAGGCAAGGCCTTCAAGACTCACTTGTGATACACTTAAAAAAAAAAAAAAATCCAAGCTTTTTATGTATTGAGTATAATTTCAAAATGTAATGTTTAAGATGAGAAAGATCAGTTTAAAGCAAATTAAGTCCCCTAGCATTAATTACAGAGTAATTTCCCTTTTTTTACTCTCTGCACCAAAACGTTTGCAAAATAAATAAAACTTCCATGCTTAGCAAAAGAAGTTCCTGTTTAAACAAAAAATGATAATAATGACTGCTCTTGTTGTTGGGTCAGAATATCAGATCAAAGTGCCAAGTTTAGAGAATACAAAAACTATAAATATAACAGTAAATGCAGTTTGCATATAATTAGGCTTCATTTTTTTTTTTTTTTTTTTTTTTTTGTGCCCATCCCAGAGGTGCAATATTGTTTTAAACAAGATGACTGGAAAGAACTGAATTTGTCCTATTTTTATGCCAAATTTGGTATCAGCTGACAAAGTATTTGCAGAGAAAATGTCAATGTTAAAGTTTACCACGGACACGCAGACACACAGACACACGGACACACACACACAGACAACCGAACACCGGGTTAAAACATAGACTCACTTTGTTTACACAAGTGAGTCAAAAACAGCGAGGACAAACGGCGCCTGTGTGACCAGGTGGTGCCGAGTTTCTGGAAATGTTTGTGTGTGTGTGTGTGTGCGACAGGGGTGTTACTGGGGCGCTAGACCATCGAGGGACGTGAACGAGTTAAACTGCTGCGTGCAGTTGATCAGACATCTGCAGTGGTGGGTGGAATAGGGGGGCGGGGGAGGGGGGGGGCGACTTGGATGTGTCATATTATGGAGAGAGGTGGGGGGAGGAGGTTGAGGGGATGGGGGGGAGGGGGGGAATCTCGCGATATGATTGAGACAACAAAACAGACACACAGACATAAAAACAGGCACACAGACACAGATACAGACACACATAGACACATGCACACAGACAGACAGACAGACAGACGCACGCTTGCACTCACGCACGCACGCACACACGCACGCACGCACATATATACGCCCACACACCCACACACACAGACGGTAATAAATCAATGAAAATGGGTTGCTGTCATTAATTTTAGAGTCGGATATGAACAGATTGTTGAAGGTGCCTCCGTTGTCTCTGTCTCTGTCTCTCTGTCTGTCTCTCTCTCTGTCTCTCCCTTCCTCAAGGAGAAACAAATTATGACAACAATCACAATGACGATGGCGGTGGTTTTTTTGTTTTTTTTTTTTAACAACAACAAAAACAAAACCCCGATGGCACTCCGGCCTCTTGTTTAACATTAGATTTCCGTTCCATTTCAGCTTTAATTCTGGAACTTAATGACGGAGAAAACAGCCAGACAGCGAGCAGCCCTGTGCCAGCAGAGCGCTGTGCTACTGTGATGGGCATAAGGAAATTGTTCGCCAAGCAACAACAACAACAGCAAAAGAAAATAGAACGCAAAAAAAACAACAACAACCCAACAACAACACATCAACCCAGCCTCCCTTGAGTATCCAGCCAATCAGTGAAAAGAAAAGACAGCTCGTGCAGACTGTCACAAAGTTGAACATGGAGGAGAATGATAATTGTGAGAGGCGGGGGGTGGTGGGGGTGGGAAGGGTTTGTTGGGGAGTGGTCGGGGGTGGGGTTGGGGGGGACGGGGTAAGGGGGCATAGGGAAGTCTGGAGACTTTAGGGGGCAGTGGGGTGGGGTGGTGGGGGAGAAGATGGAAGATGCGTTTGCTTCTTTGGCAAATTGGGAAACGAAAAAAAACATTAACGACAACAACAACAAAAAAAAGATTATGGAGAAAATGCTTTTGTGATCGGATGTTACTCGATTTGAGGAATATTGCCAGATAACATTGCACACACACACACACACACACGAGACGGCGGCGCTGTGCTCGGAGGGGCTGTGGCCAAGTGGTTTACACGCACCTCGGCGAGTTGTGCTCGGGTTCGAGTCCCTTGTGCGGACCGTGGTTTTTACTCCTCTCCTTCGCGTCTCTCCGCTGGAACTTGAGTGGTGGTCTGGGTGCTAGTCATTCAGGTGACACGATAAACCGAGGTCGTCCAGTGTGCAGCATCCACATCGCGCACGCGTTAAAGAACACAGGTGACAAGAAAAGGGGTTGTCCCTGGCAGAATTCTGTGGGGAAAAGCCACCCACTTTTATTATAAAACAAGTACACTTGCACCAGATTTCTCTGTGTGAAATTCGGGCTGCTCTCCCTATGGAGAGCGCGTCGCTACACTACAGCGCCACCGATTTTTATGTATTTTTTTTCCTGCGTGCAGTTTTATTTGCTTTTCCTAACGAAGTGGATTTTTCTACAGTATTTTTATTTCTTTTTATCACAACAGATTTCTCTGTGTGAAATTCGGGCTGCTCTCCCTAGGGAGAGCGCGTCGCTACACTACAGCGCCACCCATTTTTATGTATTTTTTTCCTGCGTGCAGTTTTATTTGCTTTTCCTATCGAAGTGGATTTTTCTACAGAATTTTGCCAGGAACAACCCTTTTGTTGCCGTGGGTTCTTTTACGTGCGCTAAGTGCATGCTGCATACGGGACCTCGGTTTATCGTATCATCCGAATGACTAGCGTCCAGACCACCACTCAGGGTCTAGTGGAGGGGGAGACAATATCGGCAGCTGAGCCGTAATTCGAACCAGCGCGCTCAGATTCTCTCGCTTCCCAGGAGGACGCGTTACCTCTAGGCCATGACTCCACATACATAATATATAATCATATATATGTATGTGCGTGTGCACATATATATATATATATATATATAATATATATATGTGTGTGTGTGTGTGTGTGTGTGTGTGCGATACATTGTAATGCAGTACAATACAATACAATACAATAGAACACAACACAACACAACACAACACCATACCATACCATACGATGCGATACAATGTAATACAAACCAAATGGAATACAATACGTTGCAGTGCAGTGCAGTGCATTACAGTACAACACAACAAAATAACAATACAATAACAATACACTGCTGAGCATAGCAAAGTGAGTGCCCCTGACAGCAACATACCACAGCACACACACGGACCGTCCCTGCTGGAGCCAGACCCCAAGCGGCCGGTGGAAAGAAAGGAGAGAACTCGTTCAGACTGTCAGAACTGTGAACAATGAGGAGAATGATAATGTGGAGGGAGGGAGAGGGGCAGTGGGGAAACGGGGGGGAGGGGGGGGGTGTGTGCAAAGGTCAAAGGTGTAGTTAGTGCTGGTAAGGGTGGCGGCGGGGTAAAGGTGGTGGGTTGTGTGGGGGTCGGGGGGGCGGGGGGGGGGGGAGTTCTTCAATATTTTTTCTTTTGCAATACTTTGCAGTCGTGTATTGTAGAGTTTCAAAGGAAAAAAATTTTTTTTTTAAGTACAGTTCAGTTTTGGGGACGCAGTCTCTCTGTCTCTCTCTCTCTCTCTCTCTGTGTCTGTCTGTCTGTCTCTCTCTCTCTCGCTCTCTCTCTCTCTCTCTCTCTCTCTCTCTCTCTCTCTCTCTCTCACACACACACACACACACACACACACACACACACACACACACGTATTATTTCAGCCTTATAAAATCCACTTGTTTTCGTTTTTGGAGAGATAATTTCATACCTGCCCGAAAATATTCCCATTCTTACCTTGCCTTTTTCGCAGTTTCAGCCATAATCAATCAGGAATTCCACCAGACTGTGTGTGTGGGGGGGGGAGAGAGGTATTTCGGGGGGGGGGGGGGGGAGTAATTGTTCCTTCCATATGATATTCATCAAAGCTTCCAGAATTATGGTATTAATTATCAGACACTGTTCAAAAGCAACAGCAACAAAAAACATTGGCGATTGAGATCATGGCACTCGAGTGTGTCATTCATCTTGGAAATCGATTTTCATTTCAACGTCTTCACATAACATAGTCCTGGATGAAAACCGCCTCTCTGGCCAGGTGGTGTATGGCGGTGTGTGTGAGTGTGTGTATGCGCGCGCGCATGTGTGTGTGTGTGTGCGCGCGCGCATGTGTGTGTGTGTGTGTGCGTGCGCGCGCGCGTGCGTGTGCGTGTGTGTGTATGTGACAGGGATACCCAGAAGTCGGCTCTGGGGACCCCAGCCATCAGTTCCAGAATCGAGAAACCACTTCACTTCAGGTAAACTTTGGGGGAAACATTATGAAGAAGGCCGTGGGAACAATGTTGAGGCCTTGGGGAAATATAAGAAGGCCGGGGGAACATTGTGAGGCCTGGGGGAAATATAAGAAGGCCGTGGGAACAATGTTGAGGCCTGGGGGAAATATACGTAGGCCGGGGAAACATTGTAAAGAAGGCCGGGGGAACATTGTGAGGCCTGGGGGAAATATAAGAAGGCCGTGGGAACAATGTTGAGGCCTGGGGGAAATATAAGAAGGCCGTGGGAACAATGTGAGGTCTGGGGGAAATATAAGTAGGCCGGGGAAACATTGTAAAGAAGGCCGGGGGAACATTGTGAGGCCTGGGGGAAATATAAGAAGGCCGGGGGAACATTGTGAGGCCTGGGGGAAATATAAGAAGGCTGGGGGAACATTGTAAAGAAGGCCGGGGGAACATTGTGAGGCCTGGGGGAAATAAGAAGGCCGGGGGAACATTGTGAGGCCTGGGGGAAATATCAGAAGGCCGGGGGAATATTGTGAAGCCTGGGGGAAATATCAGAAGGCCGGGGGAACATTGTGAGGCCAGGGGGAAATATCAGAAGGCTGGGGGGATATGGTAAAGAAGGCTGGGGTTAACATTGTGAGGCCTGAGGGGGAATATCAGAAGGCCGGGGGAACATTGTGAGGCCTGGGGGAAATATCAGAAGGCCGGGGGAACATTGTGAGGCCTGGGGGAAATATCAGAAGGCTGGGGGAACATTGTAAAGAAGGTCTGGGGGGGGGGGGGGGGTGTCAATGACAGGAGGATAAAGTTGTGGGAGATGTGGAGGAGCGGGTATTTCTCATCAAGATGGTGTTGTTGTTGTTGTTGTTTTTTTTATTAAACAGAACCCTGATGATGAAACGTGTGTTGTGGTCATTTAAGTTGTGGAGCTCTCTTTCTCCTCTCAGTCTCTGCATCTGCCTGTCTGTCTGTCTGTCGTTCTGTGATTTTCTTTTCTTTTCTTTGCAAACAATAATAATAATAATAATGGTATTTATATAGCGCTGAATCTCGTGCATAGACAAATCAAAGCGCTTTCGCACCAGTCATTCACACGCATGCACAACTCTAAAACTGGAGAAACTGAAGACAAGGAAGAGGCAGGGAAGGGAGGCTATTTTGGGAAGAGGCGGGTTTTTAGGCCAGACTTGAAAGAGCTGAGTGTGGAGACTTGACGAAGCGAAAGAGGAAGTTCATTCCAGTTGCAAGGTCCAGTGCAAACCACTTGTGTACGTGAACTTATGTTTACAGGCTGGAGGCCCAGATATTAAAATGTGTGAATCTCTCTCTCTCTCTCTCTCTCTCTCTCTCTCTCTCTGCTCTCTCTGTCTCTCTCTCTGTCACTGTCTCTCTGTCTCTGTCTCTCTCTCTGTCTCTCTCTCTCTCTCTCTCTCTTTCAGAGCCTACATCCCAAGGTGAACAGTCTTTTTTTCTTTTGTTGCAAGAGATATCATCCACTCCTCTACATAAAGAAAATTGGGGGTTGATAAAACGGTCCTTTGACATTCAAGTATAAATAGTAGCACAAACATAGATAAAAAGATGGCACGAGAGCGATTGTTCAGATAATGTTACTGGTGGTGGGTTGGGTGGGTTGCTGCACGTATTGTCTCCCCTGCACGTACTGTCGCCGGCGATAAGACGTAGGGTGATTTAACTCACATCCGCGACACCTGTAATACAACGATAGTGGTGATTGCGACATCTAACAGACCAATACACAGGAAGAAACCGATCCCTTGCAACACGAAAGTGATGCCTCTTATTTGTATTTTTGTATTTTGTATTTCTTTTTATCACAACCGATTCCTCTGTGTGAAATTCGGGCTGCTCTCCCCAGGGAGAGCGCGTCGCTATACTACAGCGCCACCCATTTTTTGGTATTTTTCCTGCGTGCGGTTTTATTTGTTTTTCCTATTGACGTGGATTTTTCTACAGAATTTTGCCAGGAACAACCCTTTTGTTGCCGTGGGTTCTTTTACGTGCGCTAAGTGCGTGCTGCACACGGGACCTCGGTTTATCGTCTCATCCGAATGACTAGCGTCCAGACCACCACTCAAGGTCTAGTGGAGGGGGAGAAAATATCGGCGGCTGAGCCGTGATTCGAACCAGCGCGCTCAGATTCTCTCGCTTCACAGGCGGACGCGTTACCTCTTGGCCATCACTCCACTTATTCTCAGTCGTGTGGCTTTTTCAAGGATTTTTTTTTCTCTCTCTCTATCAGGGCTTGGCCAATAACAGATGGACTGGAGGACCAGAGGACATCCCTGCCATTCAAAGAAAAGGAGGGGGGAAAAAAACATCCAATGTAGAACTGTCACAAACTTCTGGAGACGGCCAGATATAAATAAGGGCCTGTGTGGTGTGAAGATGTAGCAGAGTATGTGTGTGTGGGGAGGGGGGGGGTTTGTTCTAAGAATGATACGATAAAACGAAACAAACAAGATTAAAACCAATACCAAAAAAAAAAAAAGTACAAGAGAAAACAGATACAAAATGTAATAACGTAGATGTGTTTTGGTCATTTGTATTACGGGGCTTGAGTTGTTGAGGGGGGGGGGGGGGGGGGGGGGGGGGTTATATTAGATTTATTGGTATCGATCCATATTGTTCCTCTTTATATTCTTCCCTCCCCATTCCCCCACCCCCACCCCCATTTTCTTCCCCTTCGCTAGCTCTCTCTCCCTCTCTCTTTCTGTGTGTGCGTGTGTGTGTGTGTCTCTCTCCCGGTTTACCACCCCCCTCCCACCCCCATCTCTCTCTTTCACTGTCCCTGTCTCTGTCTCTCTCTCTTTCGTCCTACCATACTCTGCCACTCTCTCTCCCGTCTCTCCATTCCTAACTCCCACATCTGTGTGTGTGTGTGTGTGTGTGTGTGTGTGTGTGTCATTCATTCATTCTCTCTGTATTACTCCCATTCTGTGTGTGTGTGTGTGTGTGTGTGTGTGTGTGTGTGTGTGTGTGTGTGTGTGTGTGTGTGATTCATTCATTCATTCATTCATTCTCTATGTATCACTCCCATCCTCTCTCTCCCTCACTCTCTCTCTCTCTCTCTCGTCCACCCCCCCCCCCCCCCTTTTTTTTTTTTTTTTTTTTTTTTGCTAACACACACACACACACACACACTTTCCTGTCATCCTTCCTTCATCCCCCCCCCACCTCCCCACCTTCCTAACTCCCTCTCTCACATCCCTCCTGTCCACCATCCAACACCCTCTCCATGCCCCCCCCCCACACACACACACACACAAAATGCAGCATCGACGACTTGTTTTCACACCAGAATTGCGTCCCATTCCGCCATTAATTCTGGAACCTAATGGCCGAGAAAAATAGCCGCAAAACAAGAGCCTGTGAGACACTGACAGACGACATGGGGTTTGACACAATGAAAGGAGCGTGCGCGCTTGATCGGAGCACGAACACACACACACACACACACACACACACACACACACACACACACCACCACCACCACCACCACCACACCACACCACACACACACACACGAAAAAAAAACACGTCCCCAAAGCATCCAGCCAATCAGTGAGAAGAATGGTGCCCCACGTGCAGTGTGCCGGAAAGCTGACTGCTAGGGATAACGACAACAATGGAGAGGGAGCAACAGGGGCATGGCTTTTGTAGACAAAGGTCTGGGCTGTGCAGAAAGCAGTAGAGTCAGGAAGTTAGAGGCCAGAGATTCTTTGGTGAATGTTTAACTCACTCAGTACGGCCAGTCCTTTCTTCTCTACACAGACCCCTCGGATGTCCAGTGGGTGTCTGAATGACCCAACCTACAGCTTTTGTCGTCAGAATTGTGGTATTATTTGTCAACATTCACCTCTTCAGTATAAGAGCCTTCCGCTTGCGATATTTTGATGATGGTAATTGGGGTGAATCGCTGTTAACGTCGTCTCTTTCGCCGTTCGTATGGAGAGAGTTAAAGAATGAATGAAAAGAAACAAACAGGGGAAAAAAGAACAACAAGAAAACATTGAATGTTTTGTGGTAAATTAAGTGCTGTCCTACATACCAGGGCGAGAGAATAGTAAGGTAAATGAATGTTTCAAGACATGTGGAACTGCTTTGTGAGAAATGGAATAAGATTTGATAGATTGTGTGACAGTTTGAGTGAAATGATATGTACAGGTCATTTTCCGTAAACTATCCCCGTCCTTCTTCCCGTCCCCCTTCTCTCTCTCTCTCTCTCTCTCTCTCTCTCTCTCTCTCTCTCTCTCTCTCTCTCTCATCTTCTCTTCTCTTCAGTATACCTCTCTCTCTTTCTGTCTCTCTCTCTCTCTTCTCTTCTCTTCACATTCTCTCTGTCTCTGGCTCTGTCTCTCTCTCTCTCTCTCTCTCTCTCTCTCTCTCTCTCTCTCTCTCTCTCTCTCTCTCAGAGAAAAAACAAACAATGTTTACGACAAAATCACGCTTGTGATGTCAAAGATGATTCCACGCATCAGCAACCAACCTGCTTTAGATTAAGATCAGGATCCCTCCCAGAACCCCTCCCCCCCTCCTCCCCTCCCGCCCATTCCATTTGGCCGTCACGGGGTCCTGGATTGAACTCATCAAGAAAAAGAGCCAGGGAGGTAGGCAGTAGTGCGTGCAGGGTAAGCTGGGTATTTGGGGGTGGGAGAGGGGGGTAGGGGGGGGGAGCGGGGGTGAGGCATGGGGTGGGTGGGGGGGAGGGATGTCAGCATGGTGGGGCAGTGTGCGTGTGCTCACGACAACACTGGTGAACACAACGCAACAAACTGACAGGTGCCATGCCCCCCCCCACCACACCCACCCCCGCCCCGCCCCCCGGAGATCCAGGCAATCAGAAGTGAGGAGAGAGAGGGGTGAGGAGGGGTTGGGGGGGGGACGGGGGGGGGGGGGTCAGCACGAGCACCACAATATCAGAACCTTATTGAATGACAGGGGATTGATAATAGAAATAAAACATGGTTAGACAAAGTATGGTTTTGCGAGGTGTTTGTAAAAGACTTGGAGGTTCTTGAACAATCTTTTCTTCTTTTTTTTTTGAAAATTTATTTTAAGAATATCTTCTTCTTCTTCTTCGTTCGTGGGCTGTAACTCCCACGTTCACTCGTATGTACACGAATGGGCTTTTACGTGTATGACCGTTTTTACCCCGCCAAGTAGGCAGCCATACTCCGCTTTCGGGGGTGTGCATGCTTGGTATGTTCTTGTTTCCATAACCCACCGAGCGCTGACATGGATGACAGGATCGTAAACGTGCCTTCTGCTTGCGTATGCACACAAAGGGGGTTCAGGCACAAGCAGGTCTGCACATAGTCTGAAGTCGTTCATGGCTTCTTTCTGTCTCTGCCTATGTCTGTCTGTGTCTATCTGTCTGTTGGTCCGTCTGTCACTCTCTGTCTTTATCTCTCTCTCTCTCTCTCTCTAACTCAGTGTCTCTCTCACACAAACTCTTATCTCTCTGTCTGTCTGTCTGTCTGTCTACGTATCTCACTCCCCACTCATCTCTCTCCCTTCCTCTCTCCCTTTTCCACTCATTCACTCCCTTCCTTCATTCTTACACACCCACCCCCTCTCTCTCTCTCTGTCTCTGCCTCTGTCTCTCTCTCTCTCTCTCTCTCTCTCTCTCTCTCTCTCTAACTCAGTGTCTCTCTCACACAAACTCTTATCTCTCTGTCTGTCTGTCTGTCTGTCTGTCTGTCTGCGTATCTCACTCCCCACTCATCTCTCTCCCTTCCTCTCTCCCTTTTACACTCATTCACTCCCTTCCTTCATCCTCACACCACCACCCCCCCCCCTTCTCTCTCTCTCTCTGTCTCTGCCTCTGTTTGTCTGTCTGTCTGTCTGTCTGTCTCTCTCTCTCTCATTCACTCACTCACTTTATGTATCTATCAACAAGCTTAGTAAGGATTTCAGAACGCATGCATCAGTGGAGCTGTGCTGATTATTTGTTGTTGCTGTTTTTTTTTTTTTGTTGTTTTTGTTGTTGTTTTTTCTCTCAAGGCCTGACTAAGCGCGTTGGGTTACGCTGCTGGTCAGGCATCTGCTTGGCAGATGTGGTGTAGCGTATATGGATTTGTCCGAACGCAGTGACGCCTCCTTGAGCTACTGATACTGATACTGTTGCTGTTTTTGTTTTGTTTTGTTTTGTTTTTGTGTTTTGGGTTGTGCTGATTAATTATTCCAGCACGCGCTAAATCTGCCTGCAGGAATCCTTATTGCGTGACAGTGCACCAAGCGTGTCACACAGCTACTGTTATTACCATCACTGCCTGAAGCTGCGGGTTGGTGTTTGGCAAGAGCTTTCTGTCTCTGTCTCTGTCTGTCTGTCTGTCTGTCCGCCTCTCTCTCTCTCTCTTTCGCTCTCTACTAAGTCCCTGTCCCTCCCTCTGTATCTCTGTTTTCTTTGTCTCTTTTTTCTGTCTGTCTGTCTGTCTGTCTGTCTCTCTCTCTCTCTCTCTCTCTCTCTCTCTCTTTCGCTCTCTACTAAGTCCCTGTCCCTCCCTCTTTATCTCTAGTTTTCTTTGCCTCTTTCTTTCTCTCTGTCTGTCTGTCTGTCTCTCTCTCTTTCGCTCTCTATTAAGTCCCTGTCCCTCCCTCTTTATCTCTGTTTTCTATGTCTTTCTTTCTCTTTGTCTGTCTGTCTGCCGCTCTCTCTCTCTCTTTCTCTCTCTCGCTCGCTCGCTCTCTACTAAGTCCCTGTCCTTCCCTCTTTATCTCTAGTTTTCTTTGTCTCTTTTTCTCTCTGTCTGTCTGTCTGTCTCTTGTCTGTCTGTCTGTCTGCCTCTCTCTCTCTTTCGCTGTCTACTAAGTCACTGCCTCTCCCTCTTTATCTCTGTTTTCTATGTCTTTCTTTCTCTTTGTCTGTCTCTGTCTGTCTGTGTCTTTCTCTCTCTCTCCCCAAAGTCTCTGTCTCTCCCTCTCTATCTCTATTATCTCTGTCCGTCACACACACACACACACACACACACACACACTTTTAAATCAACTGCTTCCCCCCCCCCCGCGCCCCCCCCACCCCTATCCCCCCACCCCCATTTTCACTTGAGATATTATAATCCAGTGCCTCTTTTAAAAACCGCACTCGCTATTTTCACCCTTTATTTAAAGTGATTTCATAAAATATCCCGCGGAAATATAATCGCAGCAATGATGATGACACGTCCCCATGCCGTAAACTTTGGGGGTGGGGGTGGGGTTGGGGGGGGGGGGGTCCATTCCAGAGCTGATGATGATGATAGAGAATTCAATCATGGAGAAAATAGAACAACTAAGAAAACGGCGCGGTGCCCAGTTCATGAAGCGTCTGTGCGCGCATGACCGGAATTCAATAACCGCGGTACCCTGCCCCTAGGGGGGGTGTGGGTGTGGGTGGGTGGGTGGGGGGGAGGGGGTCTGGGGGGGGGGTGAGGGGTGGCACCCGGCTGTTGCAAGAGAGAAAGGAGGCAGTCCATACAATAAAATGTCCCCCAACCTTGTGCAGAGGGGTGTAGGAGGGCTCGGTATGGGCAGGAAGAGGAGCGGAACATTGTTCAGACCTTTCATGTATTATAGATTTCAGCTGTCAGAATAGCGGTGTGATTGTGCATCAGCCTTGAATCTGGAGAACTTTGTTTTCTCAAGTTTTCCTTGTCGGTTGTTTGATTTTTTTTTTTTTTTTTTTTCAGATCGATGTTTTGAAATCTTCGTTGATAAGCAAGTACAGCGATTTTTATTTTTTATTTTATAGAATAGAATAGAATATGTCTTTATTACCAAATGTACCGGGATCACAAGGGATATTGGGGTGGGGGTGGGGTAGTACATAACAAGATACGAACTTAAGTCGAAAATCATACACAATTATTTATTATTGAGAATAATGAGGAAGACATAAACGATTGTATCAAGGACCAGTGCAACTGCGAGAAAGAAAAAAAAGGGAAAAGAAGTGAAGAAAAAGAAACAAAAAGAAACCATTGCATCAATGGTCACTGTAACTGCGAATTTCTGGTAAAACGCCTATACTTGAGAGAGAAGCATAGTTCTTTTCTTTCTTTCTTTCTTTCTTTCTTTCTTCCCCCCACCCTCTCTTGTTACAATGTTAATGTCTGGTTACATGACCATAGTCATCAGCTGGTCAATTAAAAAGGACTTTGGTTAAAGAGAGAGAGAGAATGGTGGTGTGTTAGAAGAACCAGCATGTTATTTTACCTCATGGTCGTTTTCCAAAAAACTGATGGTGAAAACACTGCTTTTACCGCTGGTCAATGGAACGACTGCGTATTTTTATTGTATTCTAGGGGTGTGTGTGGGGGGAGGGGGGGGGGGGGGGGGTCGGGGGGCGGGGGTTCCCTAAGTCAGCGTTAATGCAATATGCTTTGTTTTTGCCAGCATCAAGTGGGTAGATGGTGAAGAGATGCCTTCACCAGGTAAATTTAAGAGTTCTAAACGTGCACTTGAAAGTGATTTGAAGCTACCCAAAGTCCTGCATTGGGTAACAGTTGTTTTGTGACTCCAGCTATAATTACGCTTGAAGAGAAAAAAAAATCAAAAAAAAAGAAAAAAAAAGGAAGAAGAAACGGCACTGAGCTCAAACTGACCCAGGGGAGCAGAATAACAGTGAAGGCAAACCTCTCACTGAGTCTGTTCCTTCTTCCCAAAAAGCGGTGGCTGCAGGCAATGACCTAATTCCGAATCGTACTGCATCTGTTAACAGGCCTGACTGGATCATATGTAAGTGGCTGAAATGACCCCCCACCACCACCCCCTCCCCCCCGCCTCTCCCCCACCCCATACACACACCACCAGCCTCTCCCCCACCCCCCTCCCCCTCCCCCCGCCTCTCCCCCACCCCATACACACACCACCACCCTCTCCCCGTCCCCGCCCATAATCTCCCCTGACCCCATAGCTGTCCTTTGTTGATATGTTCGGGGTTTTTTGTGTGTGGTTTTTTTTTATGAACGTGAAAAAAATGTTATTCAACTTCGCATATAAGTTTATGCTTGACACATCATTTTCTGTCAGGACACTTCTGGCTATAATGCGGTGTACAGTGCTGAATGGTTTGTCTGTTGCTCTCGTAATGCATTGTCGTTTTCATCGCTTCATGAAAGGCATATCTTAACCTGCCAGTTGGTATGTGCATTGCAATGGATAGTAAGCACATTGCAAGATGTGTTTCGTATTTTGTGTGATGGAGTCTCCCGTCCGGACCGACGGATGAGTAGGCAGGCAGGCTTATCTGTCGGTGTGTGTCCTCATATGGGAGAAGAGGCCGATTCTGGGTGCGTAGCACTTCCCACAGGTGTTGCGAAGGAAAACATCTCCAGAAGTTGAATGAATCCCTGCTTCCTTCGCTCGCGCTTCTCCTTAAATGGCCAGCGTTCTCTTGTTTTCAAACGTCTTTATGCCACTAGAGCACAGCATCCTCCAGCGAGAGCGGTCAAGGACATCAGTTTCCCAGGAAACTGTTTGTCATATTTTGTGTTAAGTTACATGGAATGTGTAACATGTTCATGTACACCACGGTTGTTTTGTTGTTGTTGTTTGTTTGTTTGTTTGTTTTATTTACGTTTTGACAGAGACAAAAGCGAAAGCAGTAATAATCAAATCGACGCTCTAACTCACTGTGGATCAAACTGCAGATTAATTCAAATTGCATATTAACTGTATCGGGGTTGGCCGCATAAAGTTTCTAACGTTTCAGCATTTCCAGATCGTGGTTTGTGTTTGTTGTTTTATTATCTTCTTTTTCTTTTCTTTTTTTTCTTTCTTTTGTGTGTGTGTGTGTGTGTGTGTGTGTGTGTTTCATTTTTTTCTTCCATAAATATATTCATAGACTTCCCAGTTCCCCGAACACAGATTCTTTCGTTCGTTTATTTTTCACACTGGAGTTATCGGCTGCTGACACAAAGGTCAGATGGGGTGGGGGACAGAACTGTGATTGAGGTCAAGCCTTGTGGATGCATGGATTATCGTCCGTCCTTCCTTCCTTCCTTCCTTCCTTCCTTCGTGGGCTGTTTGTCCCAAGTGCATTCGTTTGCACGAGAGGATTTTACGTGCTTTTTTTTTTTTTTTTCTCTTTTCTCTCTCGGTATTTATGTAGTTATTCTCCTTTGTTTATTTGTGTGTGTGTGTGTGTGTGTGTGTGTGTGTGTGTGTGTGTGTGTTTGCTTTGTTGTGGTGGTGGTTGTTGTTTTCGAAGGCAGTGCATGATAGGCATTTTCGTACCTCAATCATCCAAGGGTTACATGGTCTTTTTGCTTGCGTGCTGGCCCGAAAGAGCTGCTCGATCCAGCGGGCACAACACACACCGTGTGACACCCCCCCCCCCTTCCCCAGCACCTCCCCCACCCCCCCACCTCCCCCCCAAAAAAAGAGACTGGACATGTTTTCGCTCTCTACGAACTAACACATCGGGGAAACTATAGAAAAAAAAAAACCGCAATGTATGTACTCTATGCTTTTAAAGAACATAGAAACGATCTGAATCCTCAAGGGACATGCTAATATTACGTTGCGAGTGTAAGTTTTGAACACATTATCTTCCCCCTACTGGATAAGGGGAGTGTTTGTGTTTTGCCTTTTGTCTGTTTTTTTTTTCTTTCTGTCTGTCTGTCTGTCTGTCTATACTCGACCGCAACTCTGCACCAACATTCTTAACCAGATAAACTCAACTTTGGGACGTCAGTCAGTTCCGATGTTTTCTTGGTTCGAAGCTGATCTGTGGATTGATCCAAGGATTATACAACTGATGGAGTTTTCAAATGTATGCAGCCACCCCATTAGCTGGAAAGAAATTTGGCCGGCTGTGGGGATTTTGAGACTGCACAAGTGTTCACTCTTCCAGAACGGCAGGCAGGGCTTCGCCTACCAACCCCCACCCCCATAGAAATTCAATCTACCTTTGACAGTCAGAGCTCTCTTCCTTTGAACGCCAGATGGACATCCCCACCCGGACAGACATCCAGGACTCCTCTCTCTCTGTCTCTGTCTCTTTCTCTGTCTCTGTTCCTGTCTCTGTGTCTGTGTCTGTCTGTCTGTCACACACACACACACACACACACACACACACACACACACACACACACACACACACACACTCGCTCACGGGCACACACACACACACTAACACACACACACACACACACGTACAAACACACACACACACACACACACACACACACACACACACACACACACACACACACACAACCTTCGCAGAACCAAGACCCAGGCCCTGAACAAATTGACCTAAATATGTGTTTGTTTGTTTGTTTGTTTTGTGGTTTTTTGTTTGTTTGTAAGTCATTAAAGTCCTGTTATCGGTGATCACTCTCCAATCAGGCACATTTGGGATTAGAATCCACGGACCTTCAGAAGGACTGATCTGACACACCACTCGTCCATCGCGCTTGTCATCATCATCATCATCATCATCATCACCATCATCATCATCATCATCATCATCACCATCATCATCATCATCATCATCATCATCACCATCATCATCATCATCATCACCATCATCATCATCGTCATCATCATCACCACCATCATCATCATCATCATCATCATCATCACCATCACCATCATCGTCATCATCATCATTACCATCATCATCATCATCACCATCATCATCACCGTCACCATCATCACTATCGTCATCATCACCATCATCATCATCATCATCATCATCACCATCATCATCATCATCACCGTCACCATCATCACCATCGTCATCATCATCACCATCATCATCATCATCACCATCACCATCATCATCACCATCATCATCATTCTGAAAGAATCGTCTTGCAATGAAAGGGGAATAAACTCGCTGCGTGACCATACCAGCTTTATTTTTTCTTTTTTTTTTTATCCCGTCATCATCATTCTGACAGAAATCGTGTTGCAGTAAAAAAAAAAAAAAGGAGAATCAGTACACCGCCCGCGTCTCCTCACCGTGGCCTGTGGCCAGCGTTTTATGATGCAATGATAAATGACGATCTGACAAACACTAACCACTCGGCCACGATGCTTGTCGTCATCATCATCATCATCATCATCATCACCATCATCATCATCATTATCATCACCATCATTATTTTTTTTTTCCGAAAGAATCGTCCTGCTAAGTAAAAGGAGAATCAACAACACCCCTATGTCTTTACCGTCTTGCTGTCCTCATTATCAAGAAAGAAATCGTATTACTTATAACCATGATATATACACTGTTTAGAATACTATACATATGTCATTATATTTTTGCTTTCATCGTGTTTTCATCCGTTTTGTTATTTTTCACCCATTCTTTTACATGTATTTGTGTCATTTGTCTATGGTATAATACTGGAAATTAAAAACATGTTAAAAAAAAAAGACAAAAAAAAAGACAGAAATCGTCGTGCAGCAAAAGGAGAATCAACAACACCCTATGTCTTTGCCGTCTTGCTGTCCTCGTAATTCAGAGAGAAATCGTCGTGCAGTAGATGGAGAATCAGCAATACCAAGTGTCCATACCGGCCAGCTGTCTTTATTATCAAGAAAGAAATCGTCTGACTCATAAACATGATATGTACACTGTTTAGGACACTATGCATATGTCATTATATTTTGCTTTCATCGTGTTTTCATCCGTTTTTGTCATTTCGCCCCCCCCTTTCTTTTACACGTATGTGTGTCAGTTGTTTATGTTATAAAACTGGAAATTAAAAACATGTTTAAAAAAAAAAAAGAAAGTAAGAAAAGACAGAAATAGTCGTGGAGTAAATGGAGAATGAACAACACCCTCTGTCTTTACCTATCTTGCTGTCCTAATAATTCAGAATGAAATTGTCGTGCAGCAGAAGGAGAATGAACAACACCTTATTATGTCTTTACCGTCTCGTTGTCCTAATAATTCAGAATGAAATTGTCGTGCAGCAGAAGGAGAATGAACAACACCTTATTATGTCTTTACCGTCTCGTTGTCCTCATAATTCAGAATGAAACTGCCGTGCAGTAAAAAGAAGAATCAACACGCCTTATGTCCTTACCGGCTTCTTGTCCTCATCATTCTGACAGAAGTTGTTGCGTAGTGAAAGAAGAATCGACACACCCTATGTCTGTCCCGTCTCGCTGCCCTCATCCTTAAGACAGAAATGGTTGTACAGTAAGAGAAGAATCAACTCATCGTATGTCCTTACCGTCTTGCTGTTCTCATGATTCGGTTACAGAAAAATGACGGGCGCAATAGCCGAATTGTTCAAGCGTTGGACTTTCAGTCTGAGGGTCCCGGGTTCGAATCTCGGTAACAGCGCCTGGTGGGTAAAGGGTGGAGATTTTTCCGATCTCCCAGGTCAACATATGTGCAGACCTTCTGGTGTCTAAACCCCATTCGTGTGTAAACGCAAGCGGAAGATCAAAATACGCACGTTAAAGATCCTAAAATCCATGGCATCGTTCGGTGGGTTATGGAAACAAGACCATATCCAGCATGGCTGCCTACATGGCGGGGTAAAAACGGTCATACACGTAAAAGCCCACTCGTGTACATACGAGTGGACGTGGGAGTTGCAGCCCACGAACGCAGAAGAAGAAGAAGAAGAAGAAACGAACGAAGAAGAAGAAGGAGGAGGAGGAGGAGGAGACAGAAAATGAATTGCCGTGCAGTAAAAGAAGAAACGACACACCTTATGTCCTTACCGGCTTGCTGTCCTCATAATTGTGAGACAGAAATCGTCCTGCAGTAAAAGAAGAAACGACACACCTTATGTCCGTCGTGCAGTAAAAGAAGAAACGACACACCTTATGTCCTTACCGGCTTGCTGTCCTCATAATTGTGAGACAGAAACCGTCGTGCAGTAAAAGAAGAAACGACACACCTTATGTCCTTACCGGCTTGCTGTCCTCATAATTGTGACACAGAAATCGTCGTGCAGTAAAAAAAAGAATCTACACGCCGCTTGTCCTTCACCCTGGCCTGTGGCCAGCGTTTAATGACGTCCTGACATCCCACTTTCTCGCCGCAGCGCCATCTTTGGCTGTGTCCTTTAGCCTGCCTGCTGTCATTATCAGGACGTTCCGGTATCGGCTTCCCTGTGGGCAACTTCTCGGTCTGCAGTTATGTTCGAAGCAAGGGTTTTTCGCTGGTGTGTGTGTGTGTGTGTGTGTGTGTGTGTGTGTGTGTGTGTGTGTTTTTAATCTGTTTCGCTCGCACGCTCCTTCGGGCGCGCGCGCGCGCGCGCGTGTGTGTGTGTGTGTGTGTGTTTGAGGATATATATATATATATATATATAGTCTGTGTGTTTTCGAGCGTGTATATAAAAATTATGTTTTAGGTTTCGGGTTCAGTTTCTTAATGAGGCGTCACTGCGTCCTGGCAAATCCATACACGCTACACCACATCTTGCTAGGCAGATGCCTGACAGTAGCTTAACCCAGAGCGCTAGACAGTCCTTGCATGCCTATTATTTGTATTTCCTATCAGAGTAGATTTCTCCTCACAGAATCTTGCCGGAGGACAACATGTTTGTTGCCATGAGCTCTTTTTCTCAGTGCGCCAAGTGCCTGCTGCAGTGATGGGGGGTGGGGGGTGGGGGGATCATGGTTTATCGTTTCATCCCATTAATAATGATAATAATAATGGATACTTATATAGCACACTATCCAGAAATCTGCTCTAGGTGCTTTACAAAAACGCTTTTGTTAACATAAAACATCATATCTATGTTACATACACACACCAAAATGTGACTACACACACACACACACACACACACACACACGCACGCACGCGCGCACGCACACACACACACACACACACACACACACACACACACACACACACACACACACACACACACACACACACACACACACACACGCTGCATACATACATTTTAACATACATGTGTATCTAACAGCTACCCTAACACATACGCACACATAGGCAGGCACAAACTTACATAAACACACGCACACGCACACACAATACACATTCATATACATGCATGTAGTTATGTACACATACATATGTATACACACATAGTCAAGCACAGCGAACGCAAAGGAAGTGGACCTGCCACAATTGAACTTGTGTCCATTGACTGGACGTTCAGTTTGAATCTCCAGCAAAACTTGGGAGAAAACGGGGGCAGAGTGGGAATCGAACCCAGGCCCTCACGGACACAGCATTGGGCAGGTGAACGTCTTAACCATTCAGCCACCTTTATCCTCTGTGTGTGTGTGGGGGGGGGGGGGGGGGGGGGGGGGGAGGGGGGAGAGAGAGAGAGGAAACACAGCACGCCTCATGAGTAATCCAGTCAGTCCATTAATAAAATTAATAAAACGGTGCGCTGTGTATGTAAGCCGATACTGACCTGGTGTGTGTGTGCCTCCTGAAAGCTTCAGGTATGTTACGGTAAAATTATTTAATGTGATCTAAAGAGACACAGGACAGAGAAAGGCATCTCTGTCTGTCTCTGTCTCTTCCTCTCTCTCTCTCTCTTCCTCTTCCTCTCTGTCTCTGTCTGTCTATCTGCCTCTCTCTCTCTCTGTCTCTCTCTCTCTTCCTCTTCCCCTCTCTGTCTGTCTGTCTGTCTCTCTCCCTCTCTCTCCCTCTCTCTCCCCTCTTCTCTCTCTCTGTATCTGCCCCTCTCTCTCTGTTTGTCTCTATCTGTCTTTCTCTCTCCCTGTGTGTGTGTGTGTGTGCGTGTGTGTATGTGTGTGTGTGTGTGTGTGTGTGTATTCCTCTGTCTGTGCCTCTCTCTGTGTCTGTCTGTCTGTCTCTTTGTCGCTCTCTCTGTCTCTTTGTCTCTCTATCTCTCTGTCTGTCTGTCTGTCGCTCTCTCTGTCTCTCTCTCTCTCTGCCAGCTTCCCTCGCTCCTTTCTATTGTCTGCGTCGCAACGATGGGAATCAGATAATACAACAGTCACTCTCTGGTTTCACAAGAAAAGAATCGATATTGAAAAAAATAAAATAAAATAAAATAGAATAAAATAAAAAACACATAAAGGGGAAGAAGAAAAGTTTCTCGCTCTCTTGAAAAAAACCAGGGGGAGTCATTAGTTCCGCAAATGTAAGGACGGACCGATAGGCCACGATTAAATAAGAAATAATTACAATAATCATCCGTCTTAGCCGATGTCGGAGGAGTTCGATTCTGGGTGCCTTGCTGTAGTAGTAAAAGTCCGGGGCTCAATCAGGGAGGAAATAGCCTGGAAATAGTGCCCCCGGGGCCCTGCTGGCTCCGCTGTCATTATCAAATTGCTGTCTGTCTGTCTGTCTGTCTGTCTGTCTCTTTCTACCTCTCTCTCTCTCTCTCTCTCGATTTATCTCTGTCTGTCTCTCTCTCTCCGTCTCTCTCGTTTCTGTCTTTTTCTGTCTCTTTCTCTGTCTCTCTGTCCGTCCGTCTGTCTGTGTCTGTCTCTGTCTCTGTCTCTCTCTTCCTTTTCCTCTCTGTCTCTGTCTGTCTTCCTTTCTGTCTCTGTCTCTGTCTCTCTCTCTCTCCCTTCTTCTTCCTCTCTCTCTCTCTCTCTCTCTGTATCTGTCTGTCTTTTTGACGCTTTGACATTTTTCAAGCGTCAAAGCGTGTCTGTCTTTTTCTACCCCTCTCTCTCTCGGTTTATCTGTCTGTCTGTCTCTCTGTCTCTGTTTCTCTCTCCGTCTCTCTCGTTTCTGTCTTTTTCTCTGTCTGCCTGTCTGTTTGTCTGTCTGTATGTCTCTGTCTCTGTCTCTCTCTCTCTCTCTCTCTCTCTCTCTCTCTCTCCGTACCGCTGTCCCTGTCTGTATGTCTGTCTGTCAATCCCCCTCTCTCTCCCTCAGTCTCTGTCTCTCTCACATTCTCTATCTCTCTGTCTCTGTCTCCCCCCCCCCCCCTCCTATTTCTCTTCCTCTGTCTCTCCGTCTTTTTGTACGTGTATCTGTGTTTGTTTTGTTGTGCATGGATGTTTCTGCGCATTTATTTATGTTTGTTTGTGTGTACATATGGCTATGCCCTCCTCGTGTGTGTGTGTGTGTGTGTGTGTGTGTGTGTGTGTGTGTGTGTAGGTGCGCGCGTGCGTGCGTGCATGCGTGTGTGACAAGAAACACAACACGTCCCATGAGTATCCAGCCAGTCATTCGATAAAACGGTGAGCGGGGGAATCCGATGCTGATGTGGGGATGTGGAGCTGCCTGGAAACATGAGGATGGGGCGGTGTGCAGTGGGGAAGGGTAGGGGGGGGGGAGCTGGGCGGGGAGAGTGGCGAGAGGTAGGGGGGGGTGGGGGGGGGGGGCGGGGGGATACGGATTTGTAGAGAATGGCAGGGGCGTTGATGCATTGGAGTGTGTTTGTCTGTTGTCTCTCGTGCTGGTGGTTTTTTGTTGTTGTTGTTGTTGTTGTTTTTTTAATACCAAGATTTGTTTTAGTGGTAGAGGTACGCGGCAGAATCGGTTAGCGCGTATTACTAGTAAGACTTCTGATCGAGTGTGTTCACCAGTGATCATCGGGATTTTGAGGTGCCCCCGTTTCGGCCTGGCCGTACAGTGCCCATGGGAAAGGCACTTTACTCTGTTTTCGCCTCCTCCTCATCCTCCTTCTACTTCTTCTTCTTCTTCTCCTCCTCCTCCTCCTCCTTCTTCTCCTTCTCCTTCTACTTCTTCTTCTCTCTCTCTCTCTCTCTCTCTCTCTCTCTCTCTCTCTCTCTCTCCCTCTCTCTCTCTCTCCCTCCTTCCCCCCTTTCTTTGTCTAATATGTACGTAATGTGCGCGTGAGAGTGAGAGACATAGAGAGAAAAAATGAGTGTGTGTGTGTGTGTGTATGCGCGCGCGCGCTCGCGCGCGCACGCGCGCTATGTGTCACGTGTGCCTGTGTGTTGATGCGTGCGTGCTTCTGTGGTATTGCTTCCACATGTTTCTGAAAGACGTGACCACTGATTAATCCCCTCCCTCCCTCCCTTCCTCCCTCCCGACAGCACCAACACCAACAAGTGAACATTATATGATCTCTCTCTCTCTCCTTCTCTCTCTCTCTCGGGTAAAGAAGATAAATTGCATTTTTTGTTATGTTGCCCTGCTTTGTGTGACCTTAGACAAAAACTTATTCAACCGAAATATTATAGAGATCCGTCTAATTTTAGGTTCAGTTTACTCATGTCTTCAAGACAGGAATGTACTCTGCATAACTTAGCCATATATATATATATGAAGGATTGAAGAGACTAAGTACAGTTATCTCGTGAATGTTGTTGAATATTTGTGTTGACTATTTTGGGTGATATGGTTGATATTGTGCTAACAATTTTTGGTTGATTTGAATTGTCTATTTACTGCGTCATGTCATTTTGTAATTATTATTTATCAATGATTCCCCCTTCAGTAAGGGGCTCTGGCCTTATCTGAATAAAACATTCATTCGTTCGTTCGTTCGTTCGTTCGTTCTCTCTCTCTCACTCCCTCCCTCTCCCCCCTCTCTCTATCTCTCACCACTCCCTCTCTCTCTCTCTCTGAACCTCGTAAAATGAAATTTCGTTCGTTCGTTCGTTCGTTCGTTCCCTCTCTCCCTCTCCCTCTCTCTCCCTCCCCTCTCCCCCCCCCCCCCCCCCCCCCTCTCTCTCTCTCTCTTATCCACCACCACCACCACCACCACCACCACCAATAACACGTGATCTCATCTCCGCTGTGCATGCCCCGTCCAAAAGCAGCATGGTGATGGAGAATTCTATTAAAAAGGCGGGATGGATGATTGGGATGAGGGAGGGCGGAGGGGGGGTGGGGTTGGGCATGCCTGGATCTGCTTCCTCCCCACCCCCCTCTCCCTCCTCCTCTCCCTCCTCCCACCCTGCTTCCTCGTGACTTTCTTCCACGTGCCACCACCTCCCCCCCCCCCCCACCACCAACACACACACACACGCACACACGCACTCACGCGCGCACACACACACGCATGCACGCACGGACGGACGCTTGCGCGCGCACCCCCCTCCCCCCCCCCACACACACACACACACACACATCCCCCCCACACACATACACACACATCCCCCCACACACATACACACACACGCACACATACACACACACACACACACACACACACACACACTCACGCCCCTCCTCTCCTCCCCCACCTTCCCCCTCATTTCCCCCCTCGCATCCGTCCCCGCTCCCGCTCCCGTACCCCACACTCCCTAGCCAACTGCCCCCCACACGCACACGCCGCCCCCTTTTTTTTTCTTTTTCTTTTTTTTTCTCCTCTCTCTGGGCCATTGTCTGATATGATGGAGATTTTCACAATGAAGTCAGTGTCAGTTTCTGTTAACTGTTTGGAAGGAGGGAGTGAGAGAGCGCGCGCACGCGTGTATGTGTGTGTGTGTGTGTGTGTGTGTGTGTGTGAGGGGTGTGGGGATGTGGGTGCAGTTTGAAATAATAATCATGATCATTATAATAATGATAATAACAACAACAACAGTCGTCGTCATCATCATCATCATCGTCGTCGTCGTCGTCGTCATCATCATCATCATCATCATCATCATCATCATCATCAATATGACAAGGTGATGATAAAAGGCCAGACTGTTGCCATACTGTTATCTTTCCTTCTGTCCATTGCTTTTGAAATCCATTGAGACAATAATTTATGTCGCTGTTTATTTCCTAACTCTTTTCCCCTCCGTAATTAGAATTTTCGGGTCGTCCCCATTTTTGTCTTCCCCATGCCGCAATCTGTGATATGCTGTTTATATAGGTTGTTCTGATATGACGATTATTGATGACGGGCGCAATAGCCGAGTGGTTAAAGCGTTGGACTTTCAATCTGAGTGTCCCGGGTTCGAATCTCGGTGGCGCCTGGTTGGTAAAGGGTGGAGAGTTTTTCCGATCTCCCAGGTCAACATTTGTGCAGACCTGCCTAGTGCCTGACCCCCACCCCCCACCCCACCCCACCCCTTCGTGTGTATACACACGCAGAAGATCAAATACGCACGTTAAATATTCTGCAATCCATGTCAGCGTTCGGTGGGTTATGGAAACAAGAACATACCCAGCATGCACACCCCCAAAAACGGAGTATGGCTGCCTACATAGCGGGGTAAATAAACAAAACGGTCATGCACGTAAAATGTTAAATGTTACGTGTTTGTCTGAGTGTGTAGGTGTGCGTGCCTGAAATCTGATTGAATGACACAGGAAACGAATGATGAGCGCCCAATGGCAGCCGTCAGTCGGCTCTACCCAGGTGGGCAGCCTGTTGTGTAAATGACTCCGTGTGTGTAAAGCGCTTTGAGCTTGGTCTCCGACCTAGGATAGGCGCTATATAAGTATCCATATCAATCAATCAGTCAATGAAAGGAGCTGCGAACCGTGCTTTGTGATCCTCTGAAAGCTTCTTCAGTGTATATGTATGATAGTCGTGTTACGACTGTGACCATTAGAACAGCAGAGGAGGTAACTGCTCTGTGTGTGTGTGTGTGTGTGTGTGTGAGTGAGTGTGTGTGTGTGTGTGTGTGTGAGTGTGTGTGTGTGTGTGTGTGTGTGTGTGTGTGTGTGTGTGTTTGCGCGTGCATCTGCTGGTCAAATTTTGCTGTGGGCAGATGTGTGTGTGTGTGTGTGTGTGTGTGTGTGTGTGTGTGTTTGTGTGTGTGTGTCCCGGTCAAATTTCAGTGCATCATATGTGTGTGCATGTGTGTGTATGTGTGTGTACGCACGCGCGCCCATTTGTGTGTGTGTGTGTGTGTGTGTCTGTCTGTCAGCCTGTCTGTCTGTCTGTCTGTCTATTTGTATCTCCTAGTAAACTTGTGAGTGAATCTGGTGGTCAGATTTCAGTACGTTAGTGTGAGTGTGCATGTGTGTGTTTGTGTGTGTACGCGCGCATATGTGTATGTGTGTGTGTCGCACGTGTGTGTGTGTGTGTGTGTGAAAAAGCAGCATGGCCTGGGGCTTCTCATGCCGCCGAATCATTAGAAGCAGTTGACAGCAGAAAGTGGGGGCGTGGACAGCGAAATGACGGTGACAAGGCCAGAGGGGATGGTCATCAAAACAAAAACACACAACAAACAACACATAAAGTAGCAAAGAAGAAGAGACAGAGACAGCACAGAGAGAGACAGAGACACAGAGAGTTGGGGCAGGTACGGTGGTGGACCAGGGAAGGAAACATCAGAGCTCTGTGTGTCTGTCTGTGCCTTGTTTCTGCAGAGCTCTGTGTGTCTGTCTGTGTCTGTTTCGGCAGAGCTCTGTGTGTCTGTCTGTGTCTGTTTCTGCAGAGCTCTGTGTGTCTGTCTGTGTCTGTTTCTGCAGAGCTCTGTGTGTCTGTCTGTGTCTGTTTCTGCAGAGCTCTGTGTGTCTGTCTGTTTCTGTTTCTGCAGAGCTCTGTGTGTCTGTCTGTTTCTACAGAGCTCTGTGTGTCTGTCTGTGTCTGTTTCTGCAGAGCTCTGTGTGTCTGTCTGTGTCTGTTTCTGCAGAGCTCTGTGTGTCTGTTTCTGCAGAGCTCTGTGTGTCTGTCTGTTTCTGCAGAGCTGTGTGTGTCTGTCTGTGTCTGTTTCTGCAGAGCTCTGTGTGTCTGTCTGGGTCTGTTTCTGCAGAGCTCTGTGTGTCTGTCTGTGTCTGTTTCTGCAGAGCTCTGTGTGTCTGTCTGTTTCTGCAGAGCTCTGTGTGTCTGTCTGTGTCTGTTTCTGCAGAGCTCTGTGTGTCTGTCTGTTTCTGCAGAGCTCTGTGTGTCTGTCTGGGTCTGTTTCTGCAGAGCTCTGTGTGTCTGTCTGGGTCTGTTTCTGCAGAGCTCTGTGTGTCTGTCTGTTTCTGCAGAGCTCTGTGTGTCTGTCTGTTTCTGCAGAGCTCTGTGTGTCTGTTTCTGCAGAGCTCTGTGTGTCTGTCTGTTTCTGCAGAGCTCTGTGTGTCTGTCTGTTTCTGCAGAGCTCTGTGTGTCTGTCTGTGTCTGTTTCTGCAGAGCTCTGTGTGTCTGTCTGTGTCTGTTTCTGCAGAGCTCTGTGTGTCTGTCTGTTTCTGCAGAGCTCTGTGTGTCTGTCTGGGTCTGTTTCTGCAGAGCTCTGTGTGTCTGTCTGTGTCTGTTTCTGCAGAGCTCTGTGTGTCTGTCTGTTTCTGCAGAGCTCTGTGTGTCTGTCTGGGTCTGTTTCTGCAGAGCTCTGTGTGTCTGTCTGGGTCTGTTTCTGCAGATCACAATTCAGTGAGCGTGGGTGTATGTATGTGTTTTGTGTATCTGCTGGTCACAGTTTCACTCTGTGTTGTGTGTGTGTGTGTGTTTGTGTGCGTGTGTGTGTATGTGTGTGTTTGTGTGCGTGCGTGTGTGTGTGTGCGCGCGCGCGCGTGTGTGTGTGTGTGTGTGTGTGTGTGTACAAAGTGAGAGCTATATGATCAACGGTTTCTCCAGTGCAATGGGAAGTCGTGTACGGCTTGGACTTTGAAAGTAGGAGGCAGGATTGTTGCACTGGCTCCTTGTGCTGCAGCCTCCTTTGGGGCTGGTTGGCCTTGGAGGACCCCCCCCCCCCCCCCCCCCCCCCCCCCAACGCCAGCTGTCCTAATAGAACCCTCTTGTCCGAGAGAGTGGGGATGTAACCTGGGCATACATGCGTGTGTGTGTGTGTGTGTGTGCGTGTCTGTACAAAGTGAGAGCTGTGTGATCAACGGTTTTCTCCAGTGTAATGGGAAGTCGTGTACGGCTTGGACTTTGAAAGTAGGAGGCAGGATTGTTGCTCTGGCTCCTTGTGCTGAAGCCTTCTTTGGGGCTGGTTGGCCTTGGAGGACCACCCCAACACCGACTGTCCTAAAAAAACAACTAAAAACAACAACCTCGTGTGGAGATGTAACTTGGGCAAGACACTTTCCACTGTAATCAGTTTCTGGCCCAGATAGTCAGGACAGCAGTTGCCTCCTCTGCTGTCTTGGTGGTCATAGTCGAACATGATTGGCTATCATACACAGTATAGTATAGTAGGCCTCCTTCGGTCATGGCTGAGCATGGATAGAGTATATCCGACCTAATGTCTAATTGGGCTGTCTGCTTGGACCAAGCAGCGTCGCCTGTGACTGTAGAGACCGATGCGAGAGAGACAGTCTCTGTCGCAGCGGCCACATGTGTAAGCTGATGCTGGTCTGTTGGCTGCCGTCCCTTTTCTGCGAGCTCGCTTTTCTGCTGCAGCAGCTGAGTTTGTCCTCACCAATCCGTAGCTGATTCTTGAGAGTGCTTCTCCAGCTGTTGCGGTCATCTGCAAGGTCCTCCCAGGACTCAGTGTTGATCTCAAGCGCCTTCATGTCACGTTTGCAAACGTCTTTGTATCTCAGCTGTGGGCGGCCGATGCTTCTCTGCCCCGTGGCCAGCACTCCATAAAGGATGTCTTTTGGGATGCGACCATCTTCCATGCGGCGAACGTGGCCCAGCCAGCGCAGCCGACGCTGTCTCAGCATGGTATGCATGGTCGGGAGGCCGCATAAGACAGCAACAAAAGACATTGGAGACAGTTGGTGATGTGCTCCAGCAGTCCTACGCCTTAAACGACCAAGCCAGGTCATATGGGACTTGCTGACAGTGTCAGTGATAGCTGAAAATGTCCATAGTGCAATAACAATGAAATCGACAGGCTTAGAAATGAATAATTTCAAGTCGTGCTGTCGTTCGGCATTTCTCTGTCTTTCTCTCTGTCTCTGTCTTTGTCTGTCTGCCTGTCTGTCTGTCTGTCTGTCTGTCTGTCTCTCTCTCTCTCTCTCTCTCTCTCTCTCTCTCTGTCTCATCTCTCATCTTTCTACCTCTCTTCTTGTCTCTGTTTTTCCTCTCTTCATTTACCTCTCTCTTCCTCTCTCTCTTCCTCTCTCTCTTTCTCTCTCTTCCTCTCTCATCCTCTCTCTCTCTCTCTTCCACTCTCTCTTCCTTCTTCTTCCCTCTTTTTCTTCTCTCTCTCTTCCTCTCTTTTTCTCTCCCTCTCATCCTTTCTCTCTCTTCCTCTCATCCTCTCTTTCGTTTCCTCTTTCTTTCTCATCCTTTCTCTCTTCCTCTCTCTCTCTCGCTTCCTCTCTCTTCCTGTCTCTCTCTCTCTCTCTCTCTTACTCTCTTTCTTTCTCTCTTTTCCTCTCTCATCCTCCCCCTCTCTCTCTTCCTCTCTCTTCCTCTCTCCTCCCTCTCTCATCCTCTCTTCCTCTCATCGTCTCTTCCTATCTCTCTCTTCCTCTCTCTCTGTCATCTCTCTCTCTCTCTCCCTCTCTCTCTCTCTCTCTCTCTCTCTCTCCCTCTCTATTTCCCTTCTCTCTCATATTTCTTTTGTCTCCACCTAATCCTTTTTATACACGCTCCCCACCACCACTCGTGTCAAAGGGACGTGGAATTATTCAATGCATTCTTTTTTTCCTGCCTTCCTCAGATTTCCTCAAAATGAAAAACTGAACAGGGTCCACAGAAAGCGTTCCTTGATTCAAACGCCGTCACTCTCCAGAGGCTCATTAGTCCCGACAGGATTCTGCCAGCCACTCTGGGAGATGCAGAGACGAAAACGTGGCAGGCACATTCACACTGGCAAGTTTCAACCACCGCAACAACAAGAAACAACAACAACAAATAGAACAGCAGAAAAGTTCAATTGGAAACAAAAACCTGGCCATCATATTTCAGGCCGGAATTCGATCCTCTGTTGGTTTTAAGCCAGAGAGAATCATCATAGAGCAAATAACTTGAAAAGTGTGCCCTCGGGGTCGTGTGTGGCTGTGTTGCCATTATAAGATTGGAGGAAGTGGGGAGATAGGGGGTGGGGAGGGGAGAGGAGGAGAGAAAGAGGGAGGGAGAGAAATGTGTTTCTCTGTTTGCATGTATCTCTGCGTCTGCTTGTTTCTTCTCTCCCTATTTCCTTGTGTGTGTGTGTGTGTGTGTGTGATACCCAATGTGTGTGTGTGTCTGTCTGTCTGTCTGTCTGTCTGTTGATTGACTATCGCCTTCTCTTTAAAGCGATTTTAAGCAGGGAAGAAATATGAAACTATAATGTGTGTGTGCTTGTGCATGCACTCGTGTGAAGACACACACAGTTAGAATGACAAGGAACAAACCCTATCCAAGAATTCCATGAGACGCAATCAAATTCCTGAAATATTTTTCTATCTATCTATCTATCTATCTATCTCTGTCTATCTTCATGTTTCTGTTCCCCCGTCCTCTCTCTCTCTCTCTCTTGCTCGCTCTCTCTCTCTCTCCATTCATCCCTCTCTGTCTGTCCCTCCCCCTTCCTCTTTTCCTCTCTCTTTCTCCCTGTCTGTCTCTGACTCTCTCACTCTCTCCTGTCTGTCTATCGGTCTCTCCCTTCCTCTCTGTCTCCATTTTCCCCCATTTCTCTCTCTCTCTCTTTCTCACCTTCTCTTTCTCATACATCCTTTGTCTCCAACTAACCCTTTTCTACAAGCTCTCCACCACCCCCACCACCACTCATCCCCTCCCCCGCCCCCCCTCCTTCCTGTCTCACTCCTTTACCTCGTGTCAAAGGGACGTGGAATTATTCAATGCATTCTTTTTTTCCTGCCTTCCTCAGATTTCCTCAAAATGAAAAACTGAACAGGGTCCACAGAAAGCGTTCCTTGATTCAAACGCCGTCACTCTCCAGAGGCTCATTAGTCCCGACAGGATTCTGCCAGCCACTCTGGGAGATGCAGAGACGAAAACGTGGCAGGCACATTCACACTGGCAAGTTTCAACCGCAACAAGTAAGTAGAACAGCAAAAAAGTTCGATTGGAAACAAAAACCTGGCCATCATATTTCAGGCCGGAATTCGATCCTCTGTTGGTTTTAAGCCAGAGAGAATCATCATAGAGCAAATAACTTGAAAAGTGTGCCCTCGGGGTCGTGTGTGGCTGTGTTGCCATTATAAGATTGGAGGAAGTGAGGGGATAGGGGGGGTGGGGAGGGGAGGGGAGGGGAGGAGAGAAAGAGGGAGGGAGAGAAATGTGTTTCTCTATTTGCATGTGTCTCTGCGTCTGCTTGTTTCTTCTCTCCCTATTTCCTTGTGTGTGTGTGTGTGTGTGTGTGTGTGTGTGTCTGTTGATTGACTATCGCCTTCTCTTTCAAGCGATTTTAAGCAGGGAAGAAATATGAAACTATAATGTGTGTGTGCTTGTGCATGCACTCGTGTGAAGACACACACAGTTAGAATGACAAGGAACAAACCCTATCCAAGAATTCCATGAGACGCATGATCAAATTCCTGAAATATTTTGCACTCTCTCTGTCCCTCCCCCTTCCTCTTTTCCTCTCTCTTTCTCCCTCTGTGTCTCTGACTCTCTCACTCTCTCCTGTCTGTCTATCAGTCTCTCCCTTCCTCTCTGTCTCCATTTCCCCCCATTTCTCTCTCTCTCTCTCTTTCTCACCTTCTCTTTCTCATACATCCTTTGTCTCCAACTAACCCTTTTCTACAAGCTCTCCACCACCCCCACCACCACTCATCCCCCACCCCCTCCTCCCTGTCTCACTCCTTTACCTCGTGTCAAAGGGACGTGGAATTATTCAATGCATTCTTTTTTTCCTGCCTTCCTCAGATTTCCTCAAAATGAAAAACTGAACAGGGTCCACAGAAAGCGTTCCTTGATTCAAACGCCGTCACTCTCCAGAGGCTCATTAGTCCCGACAGGATTCTGCCAGCCACTCTGGGAGATGCAGAGACGAAAACGTGGCAGGCACATTCACACTGGCAAGTTTCAACCACCGCAACAACAAGTAGAACAGCAAAAAAGTTCGATTGGAAACAAAAACCTGGCCATCATATTTCAGGCCGGAATTCGATCCTCTGTTGGTTTCAAACCAGAGAGAATCATCATGGAGCAAATAACTTGAAAAGTGTGCCCTCGGGGTCGCGTGTGGCTGTGTTGCCATTATAAGATTGGAGGAAGTGAGGGGATAGGGGGTGGGGAGGGGAGGGGAGGAGAGAAAGAGGGAGGGAGAGAAATGTGTTTCTCTATTTGCATGTGTCTCTGCGTCTGCTTGTTTCTTCTCTCCCTATTTCCTTGTGTGTGTGTGTGTGTGTGTGTGATACCCAATGTGTGTGTGTGTCTGTCTGTCTGTCTGTCTGTCTGTTGATTGACTATCGCCTTCTCTTTAAAGCGATTTTAAGCAGGGAAGAAATATGAAACTACAATGCGTGTGTGCTTGTGCATGCACTCGTGTGAAGACACACACAGTTAGAATGACAAGGAACAGACCCTATCCAAGGATCCCATGAGACGCAATCAAATTCCTGAAATATTTTTCTATCTATCTATCTATCTATCTATCTATCTCTATCTATCTTCATGTTTCTGTTCCCCCGTCCTCTCTCTCTCTCTCTCTCTATTGCTCGCTCTCTCTCTCTCTCTCCATTCATCCCTCTCTGTCTGTCCCTCCCCCTTCCTCTTTTCCTCTCTCTTTCTCCCTGTCTGTCTCTGACTCTCTCACTCTCTCCTGTCTGTCTATCGGTCTCTCCCTTCCTCTCTGTCTCCATTTTCCCCCATTTCTCTCTCTCTCTCTCTTTCTCACCTTCTCTTTCTCATACATCCTTTGTCTCCAACTAACCCTTTTCTACAAGCTCTCCACCACTCCCACCACCACTCATCCCCCCCCTCCTTCCTGTCTCACTCCTTTACCTCGTGTCAAAGGGACGTGGAATTATTCAATGCATTCTTTTCCTGCCTTCCTCAGATTTCCTCAAAATGAAAAACTGAACAGGGTCCACAGAAAGCGTTCCTTGATTCAAACGCCGTCACTCTCCAGAGGCTCATTAGTCCCGACAGGATTCTGCCAGCCACTCTGGGAGATGCAGAGACGGAAACGTGGCAGGCACATTCACACTGGCAAGTTTCAACCGCAACAACATGAAATAACAACAACAACAAATAGAACAGCAGAAAAGTTCAATTGGAAACAAAAACCTGGCCATCATATTTCAGGCCGGAATTCGATCCTCTGTTGGTTTTAAGCCGGAGAGAATCATCATGGAGCAAATAACTTGAAAAGTGTGCCCTCGGGGTCGTGTGTGGCTGTGTTGCCATTATAGTATTGGAGGAAGTGGGGAGATAGGGGGTGGGGAGGGGAGGGGAGGGAAGGAGAGAAAGAGGGAGGCAGAGAAATGTATTTCTCTGTTTGCATGTATCTCCGCATCTGCTTGTTTCTTCTCTCCCTATTTCCTTGTGTGTGTGTGTGTGTGTGTGTGTGTGTCTGTTGATTGACTATCGCCTTCTCTTTAAAGCGATTTTAAGCAGGGAAGAAATATGAAACTACAATGTGTGTGTGCTTGTGCATGCACTCGTGTGAAGACACACACAGTTAGAATGACAAGGAACAGACCCTATCCAAGGATCCCATGAGACGCAATCAAATTCCTGAAATATTTTTCTATCTATCTATCTCTATCTATCTTCATGTTTCTGTTCCCCCGTCCTCTCTCTCTCTCTCTCTTGCTCGCTCTCTCTCTCTCTCTCCATTCATCCCTCTCTGTCTGTCCCTCCCCCTTCCTCTTTTCCTCTCTCTTTCTCCCTCTCTGTCTCTGACTCTCTCATTCTCTCCTGTCTGTCTATCAGTCTCTCCCTTCCTCTCTGTCTCCATTTTCCCCCATTTCTCTCTCTCTCTCTCTTTCTCACCTTCTCTTTCTCATACATCTTTTGTCTCCAACTAACCCTTTTCTACAAGCTCTCCACCACCCCCACCACCACTCATCCCCCCCCCCCCCGCCCCCCCTCCTTCCTGTCTCACTCCTTTACATCGTGTCAAAGGGACGTGGAATTATTCAATGCATTCTTTTCCTGCCTTCCTCAGATTTCCTCAAAATGAAAAACTGAACAGGGTCCACAGAAAGCGTTCCTTGATTCAAACGCCGTCACTCTCCAGAGGCTCATTAGTCCCGACAGGATTCTGCCAGCCACTCTGGGAGATGCAGAGACGAAAACGTGGCAGGCACATTCACACTGGCAAGTTTCAACCACCGCAACAACAAGTAGAACAGCAAAAAAGTTCGATTGGAAACAAAAACCTGGCCATCATATTTCAGGCCGGAATTCGATCCTCTGTTGGTTTCAAACCAGAGAGAATCATCATGGAGCAAATAACTTGAAAAGTGTGCCCTCTGGGGGTCGTGTGTGGCTGTGTTGCCATTATAACATTGGAGGAAGTGGGGAGATAGGGGGTGGGGAGGGGAGGGGAGGGAAGGAGAGAAAGAGGGAGGGAGAGAAATGTGTTTCTCTGTTTGCATGTATCTCTGCGTCTGCTTGTTTCCTCTCTCCCTATTTCCTTGTGTGTGTGTGTGTGTGTGTGTGTGTGTGTGTGTGTGTGTGTGTGTGTGTGGCTATGATGCCATTATAACATTGGAGGAAGTGGGGAAGGGGGAGTAAGGGTGTGGGAAAAGGAGGGAAGGAGAGAAGGGGGGGGGGGGCGAGAGAAAGAGAAATGTCTTTCTCTGTCTGTATGTATGTCTGTATCTGGTTGTCTGTTCTCTCCCTTCTTCTGTGTGTGTGTGAGTAAGTGAGTGTGTGTGTGTGAGTGTGTGCATGATAGCCGATGTGATTGTGTGTGTGTGTGTGAGAGAGAGAGAGAGAGTGATTGTGTGTGTGTGTGTGTGTATGTGTGTGTGTGTATGTGCTGGTCGGTTGTTAATTTAATGCATTTTCTTTAGAGTGATTTTTGGCAGGGAAGAAATGTGTAACTGCAATGTGTGTGTGTGTGTGTGTGTGTGTGTGTGCTTGCGCATGCGTTCGTGCGCATGTGCATCATTGTTGTGTGAAGTCGCACGCATTATAGTGCAGTTGGCATGACAAGGAATAGACCGTATCCCAGGATCCCAAGAGACACATTCTCAATTTCCTGAAATATTTTGCCGAAGACCGAA
>NC_134900.1:28856140-28903640 GCF_041734735.1 Babylonia areolata
GACACACACACACACACACACACACACACACACACACACACACACACACTCACTCACTTACTCACTCACAGTCTCTCTCTCTCTCTCTCTCTCTCTCACACACACACACACACACACACACACACACACACACACACTCACTCACTCACTCACTCACTCACTCACACACATACACACACATACACACACACACACGCACGCACGCACGGACGCACGCAGCACACACACACACACACACACACACACACACACAGAGAGAGAACATTTTATCGTAGAAGTATTATTTCAGTCATACGTACAACAAAAACTTTCTATTCATTGACTGTGAATCTGAGCAAACATTGATTTATAGTTATGACAGTCGTGTGCATGTGTGTGTGTGTGTGTGAATCTGAGCAAACATTGATTTATAGTTATGACAGTCGTGTGCATGTGTGTGTGTGTGTGTGTGTGTGTGTGTATGCGCGTATGTGTCTGTGTGTGCATGCATGTCTCTTCTCTCTCTCTCTCTCTCTCTCTCTCTCTCTCTCTCTCTCTCTGTCTGTTTCTTATGCTGTTCCATCATCAGCACCGTTTCAGTGGCATTACTCCCACGCCGCTCATTCCGAGACCTCCCAGGCTGGTCTGTCGCAAGTCCCAGCATCGACAGTCCACAGGGAACATTCGAGGTTAGGTCGCCAAGAGACCACACGCCAGAGGAGACCCTGCACTGCACTGCTGCTGAGTCACTTCGGTGGCGTTCGGTAGTGCCTGTTGTGATTTGACGTGCTTAGGAGGACACCACCTGTTAAACTCCCTTGCATGTCTCTATTGTGTGTGTGTGTGTGTGTGTGTGTGTGTGTCGGCGCACAGGACTTCGTGG
This sequence comes from Babylonia areolata, assembly GCF_041734735.1. NCBI lineage: Eukaryota > Metazoa > Mollusca > Gastropoda > Neogastropoda > Buccinidae > Babylonia > Babylonia areolata. The sequence continues at coordinate 28,857,003 of NC_134900.1, forward strand.
CGTCAGTGGTGCTGACGGCCCTGTGGCTGGTCTCCTCCGCCGTGTGGGCTGCCGGCGTGGTGGCGGTGAAGGGGGTGACGGACCCCGTTCAGGGGGGCCTCTTCGACCACCCCCGCTTCCCGGACTGCCTGCCTGCCGCCCACAGGTGCTACCTCACCGTGCCGGGCAACTTCGGCAGTCTCAACGCCTCCGTGGTGAGTCTGAGTCTGAGTCAGTGTGTGTGTGTGTGTGTGTGTGTGTGTGTGTGTGTGTGTGTGTGTGTGTGTGTGTGTGTGTGTCCTTTCCCCTCACAGACTCTGCATCTGATGTCCAGTGTCTGACTAGCCCGGCCCTTTTGCTTTTGTCTTTAGGAATGTGGTGTTCTTTGTCTTCTATCTCTCTCTCTCTCTCTGTCTCTGTCTCTCTCTCTCAAAGAAGAAGCAAGGTGGTATTCCGCCGTTTTGTCAATACAGTGTCCGTCCGTCGTGAGGTTGTGGGTTTGAATCTCGCTCTCGCCGCCCTCAAGTTTCTCCCCCACACACCCCTCAAGTTTGACTGGAAAATCAAACTGATCGTCTTGTCATTCAGATGAGGCGATAAACCGAGGTCCTGCATGTTGCACTGAGCACGCACTTTGCGCACTGAAATAGAACCCGTGGCAACAAACGTGTTGTCCTCTGGCAAAATTCTGTTAAAGAAATCCACGCTGATAGGTTCACAAGTATATATATATATATAGGTATGCACTCAAGGCCTGACTTGTGCGTTGGGTCATGCTGCTGTGAGGCATCTGCGTAACAGATATGTATTTGTACGGGCGCAATAGCCGAGTGGTTAAAGCGTTGGACTGTCAATCTGAGGGTCCCGGGTTCGAATCACGGTGACGGCGCCTGGTGGGTGAAGGGTGGAGATTTTTACGATCTCCCAGGTCAACATATGTGCAGACCTGCCTAGTGCCTAAACCCCCCACCCCCCCCCCCCCCCCCCCCCCCCCCCCCCTCCGTGTGTAGCACGCAGAAGATCAAATACGCACGTTAAAGATCCTGTAATCCATGTCAGCGTTCGGTGGGTTATGGAAACAAGAACATACCCAGCATGCACAACCCCGAAAGCGGAGTATGGCTGCCTACATGGCGGGGTAAAAACGGTCATACACGTAAAAGCCCACTCGTGTACATACGAGTGAACGTGGGAGTTGCAGCCCACGAACGAAGAAGAAGAAGAAGATATGTATTTGTATTTCTTTTTTTTATCACAACAGATTTCTCTGTGTGAAATTCGGGCTGCTCTCCCCAGGGAGAGCGCGTCGCAAAACGACAGCGCCACCCACTTTTTTGTATTTTTTCCTGCGTGCATTTTTATTTGTTTTTTCCTATCAAAGTGGATTTTTCTGAAGAATTTTGCCAGGAACAACCCTTTTGTTGCCGTGGGTTCTTTTACGTGCATGCTGCATACGGGACCTCGGCTTATCGTCTCATCCGAATGACTAGCGTCCAGACCACCACTCAAGGTCTAGTGGAGGGGGAGAAAATATTGGCGGCTGAGCCGTGATTGGAACCAGCGCGCTCAGATTCTCTCGCTTCCTAGGCGGACGCGTTACCTCTAGGCCATCACTCCACTTTCTGTGGTGTCGCGTATGATGGTACGGATTTGCCCGAACACGGTGACGTGTTTTTTGAGAAACTGAAACTGCATGACGCCCGCGTGTGTTCCGTGTGTGTGTGTGTGTGTGCAGATCTTTGGCTTCTTCAACATGCTGGTGTGGCTGGGCAACCTGTGGTTCCTCTACAAGGAGACCCCCTGGTTCAAGATCCAGTCCAAGCCCCCAGCCGGCGGTCTCCGGAGGCCTTCCGACCTTCCCCTTCAGCTGGACATTGACCTTGACCCACATAAAGTATGAGCTCTCCTTCTCTTCCTCGGTGTTTGCAGAGAGAGTCTGTGTGATTTTTTTTTTTTTTTTTTTTTTTTTTTTACGAAGAGTTCTTTGAAGTGCGTGATTTTCTCTTCTTTTTTTTTTCCAACCGATACCTGTCATATCGCTGATATGAGGACAGATACTTCTATCTCCATGGAACTAGAACTTGCCACTGACGAAAAGCAACAAGAACTTCCTCGTTTTGAAGTGGCTTTACTATCCCCTTTTTCTTTCCGGATGTGACAAGAGTTCTGGCGTTTATCTGAGTTGGACGCTCATGACACGGCCCTGTGCAGTCAGCCGGCTGGATTATGATTATATATATATATATATATATGTATAAGCTACAACGTCAAATGTCTTCATGTACTTTATGACGACGGGAGTTGGCGTCATGATAAATGGATACAGAAAACATACTTTTCGTTGTTGTTTTTCTCCCAGTTGACGTGTTGGGGAAACGTATTACTATTGCTCTGTTTTTCTGTTGAAAATTGTGATTCCATATATTTTTGAAACGTGTAGAATCCATTACTTTTTTTTTTTCTTTTTTTTCTTTTTTTAATCTGTGCTGTCATCAGCGTAACTGCCACGAAAGCTTGAAACAGGAATGATGGTGACAAAGTAATGTGTAGCGAAATGTGGCGGTACGGGTGAGACTCGTGTCCATCAGTTGTGAAAATCAGTCCCAGAAAGTGTGAGAAATCGACATCCGCGTACACATTGTTGAACACGTTTACTCGACCTTCACATCCGCGTGATTATCATGTTGAATGTGTTTTCGACGGGCGCAATAGCCTAGTGGTTAAAGCGTTGGACTGTCAATCTGAGGGTCCCGGGTTCGAATCACGGTGACGGCGCCTGGTGGGTAAAGGGTGGAGATTTTTACGATCTCCCAGGTCAACATATGTGCAGACCTGCTAGTGCCTGAACCCCCTTCGTGTGTATATGCAAGCAGAAGATCAAATACGTACGTTAAAGATCCTGTAATCCATGTCAGCGTTCGGTGGGTTATGGAAACAAGAACATACCCAGCATGCACACCCCCGAAAACGGAGTATGGCTGCCTACATGGCGGGGTAAAAACGGTCATACACGTAAAAGCCCACTCGTGTGCATACGAGTGAACGTGGGAGTTGCAGCCCACGAACGCAAAAGAAAAAAAGAAGAAAGAAGAATGTGTTTTCTACGATCTGGACATCCGCGTAGACATGTTGAATGTGTTTGCTGCCGCCTTGATGTACAGTCAGGGTCAGCAGGGAAGGACGACCTCAGCTTTGTAAACTCTCCGCAGTGTGTTTGGTTCGTCAAGTTTCATTGACTTTGACCATCAGTTTCTGTGTCGATCAGGCTTCAGAACACGTGGACTTATGCTCCACACACTCAGCACCACATTTGTTTGGGGGGGGGGGGGGATATATATATATATATATACACACACAGCCAGCAAATGCCTGACTAATACAGAGACTCAAAATTAACACCCAGTCAGATCTTAACGTCGGTTAAGGTTAATGAAGAAATAAGTACAAACAGTGAATTATGGCCCTTAAACCTGTGACCATGAACTATGATCAATGTTTAGATTACGTCCCCCCCCCCACCCCCACCCCCCTCTCACTCCCCATCTCCCCACCCCCGCCCCCACCACTGTTCCAAAACACCAGAGTCAGTCCAGTTGAAATCAATGTCCACGCTGATGCATATATAATATTCATGTTGTGAAGGTGGCAGAATGGTTAAGACGTTCATCTGCCAACACAGTGTCCGTGGGGGGGTCTGGGTTCCACTCCCGCTCTCTCGCCCTTTCTCCCAAGTTTGACTGGAAAAATCAAACTAAGTGTCTAGCCATTCAATTGAGGGTGTAAACCGAGCTCCCATGTGCGGCACCCACTTAGCGCACTGAAAAAGAACCCACAGCAACAAAAATTGTTGTCCTCTGGCAAACTCCAGTGGAAGAAACCCACTCAGATAGGTACATGAATGCGTTATGCACGCTCTCAAGGCCTGACTAGCACATTGAGTTATGCTTCTGTCAGGTTTCTGCACAACAGATGTAGTGAGGTGTACAAATAGATTTGTCCGAATGCAGTGACGCCTGCTTGAGAAACTGAAACTTTATAATTACACACATGCATGTGTTCCTCGGGCTCTCCTTCCTTGTCATGACTGCTGTTTCCCTGCGGTTGGAAGAACTGAAAAAAAAAAAAAAAAAAACTACATGTATGCACACTATCGTGTTTTGCACTGTGTTTTGCCCCTTCCTTCAGTTCAGTGTTTTAACTCACTCACTGGGGGCGGCCAGTCTTCTCCCTTTCTTTCCCCCTCACAGAGACCCCATCTGATGTCCAGTTGCTGTCTGAATGGCCCAGAATATAGTGTTGTCCTTTCCCCTCACAGAGACCCCATCTGATGTCCAGTGTCTGAATAGCCCGGACTTTTGCTTTTGTCGTTAGAAATGCGGTGTTCTTTGTCTTCACTCACCTCTTCAACGCGAGAATCTACGGTTCGTAACACTTTAAAATGATGTTGACGGCTGTGAGGCGCGGTCGTCGTCGCCTTTTTTGTCATTCGTTCAGGAGAGAGTTAATGATGACATTGTACTGTGGCGTTTTGGTTTTGGTTTTCATGGGAGCATACATATACAGTATAACAGGTGTTGAAGAAGCTTGTAAAATATTTATTTGACTTCTTTTTTTTTCGTGAGAACGCAGCTTCTTTTGTTTTTCTCGGGTTAGAAGGTCCCAAGCTGAAACAATGAGTCTGGATTTATTTTGATTTGTTGTACTCTTTTAATCACAACAGATTTCTCTGTGTGAAGTCCAGGGACAGCGTGTTGTGACAGTGAGAGCGCCACCCTTTTTTTTCTGCTGCTCGCAGCTGTGTTTGTTTTCCAAATCAAACTGGGTTTTTCTACATAATTTTGCCGTCGATTGATTTCCCCCTTTTGTTGCCGTGGGTTCTTTTAGGTTCGCCAAGTGGCTTGGAAATAAAAACGCGTTCACATACAAGAAGGTAGTGCCTGGCATTGTAAGGAGATTGGCAGCTCCTCACAGGTCTGTGGACATTGCACTTCAGAGAATTTTCCGTGTGGACTGCTGAGTAAACAGTGCTGACAAACATTGTGTCAGATATCAGTGTTGTAAGGGTGAAGCAAGATCCATGTCAGTCAGTCGTGTCAGACTAGAGCCATCAGAACAGCAGAGGAGGCAAGTGCTGTCCCTACCAACTAAACTTAGCTTATAGTGGAGAGTGTCTTGTCCAAGTTACATCCCCACTCGCTCGGCCAAGAGGACTTTTTGGACAAAAAAATTATTGGAGTTGGGGTGGTTCCCAAAGGCCGACAAGCCCTTAAGACTGCAGCACTAAGAGCCAGTGCAATCTTGCCTCCTAGTTTGAAAGTCATAGTCCTTCGAAAAAGACAAAGTAGGAAATGATTTCCACAAAAATTCAGTTGCAGTGGAGAAACTATTGATTGTACAGATCTCACTTTGCGAAGTTGTATTCAAACTACTTTCGTTTCTGGGACCTGTAATTATTTGTGTGCACTGGAACTTGCTCCAGATTCACAACTTTGTATCCCCCAGTCATGATGTGTCGGTAATCACAAAGGTGGGTAAGGGGGCTGGGGGTGGGGGGTTAAAGCACAGCCGAGTTTTGATGGCATTTTCCTCGTTTTGCGGCGCTACCTATTTTTCAACTCCATGTCCGGATTGTAACCACTGAGCTGAATGGCAGTAGCCTCCAGCTGCTGGCGCGCGGCCGGCCTCCCTTCTTCCCCTCCACACTATTGAGCTCGATGACTGTAACCTGTAAAACTTCATGAAGGGAAATAACCTTACAATTCTTTAAGTCAGCTACACATCAGGAGTACTCTCCCTTTGGAACTTTTGTTGTTTTGTTTTATCAGGTTTTGTTTTGGGGGGTTTTTTTTTGTCATTTTTGTGCGAGTTCCTTGTGTAAATATGTGGGAACAATTTTTCAGCAAAGATGTTTATTTCCGCTGGTTTTTGGGTGTTTTTTTTCTGGTTTGATTGCATATGTGTATGTATGCTAGACAGTAAGGTATGCTGGCGTATTTCTATATTAACAAAGAAACTATGATGTGATCAGTTCATTTTCATCATTGTCTCATTTTGTTTTGGTCTCCCATGATTTCCTGTCTGCCTTTCATGATTTTTTTTTTCTCTTTTTTAAAATAATCTTCCAAACATATTCTAGTCTTGTGTATTCTTCCACAACCCTTTCATTAAAGGCAAAAATGGATATCACGAGTATGGCCGATTCAAGCAGAAAGTGCAGAAACAGTTACCACTCTTTACTATTTGTTAATCATTTCATCTCCTGGCCTCATTGTTTGTTTGTTAATTTCCACCGAGGCAACCATGTGTTTGTTCTGTATTGTCCATGTGTTCCGTGTGGCTTGTTCAGGATTAAAGAGGCTATGCCAGTCTTGAATAAAAGCTAATTTGTGTTTGCACATTTCTTCTGTCTTTGCTGCTGTGTGCACATGTCAAATGATCGGTATAAGGACAGGCCCGGCGCTTCCTTTTTTGAGGAAGTGTCTGGGTTTGTTCCAATGTACCTTTATTTTTTACCTGTGTGCTAGCTGAATCGGTAGCGTAAGCAGCACTGACTTGAAGTTGTGTACCTTTGTGCATGGAGAGAGTTACCACTCTTTACTATTTGTTAATCATTTCATCTCCTGGCCTCATTGTTAATTTCCTTTTTTTCTTACAGTTATTCTTCAGGTAAACTTAGTTTGATTCACATTTGAGTCCAGAAGGCTTTGCCTCTTTTTTTTTTTCTTTTTTCCTTTTTTTTTTCTTTTTTTTTCCTTCTTTTTCTCTCTCTCTCTCTCTCTCTTACTAGTCTTGAGATTTTTTTTTCATTCAGAAGCAGAGATTACATCATGGTTCCGTCTTCACGGACCACAGCATTGAACATCTGTCTACCATCGACAAAAGACATCTGTGGACATCTGTCCAGAACAACTTGACTTTAAGGGCGTTATGCCGGTAGGTCGTTAAACTCCACTTTGTCATAGTTCTGTCACTCCTTTTTTTTTCCCTCAATGTACGTTATTCGGGTGGGGTTTTTTTTTTTTTAAAACACTCTACAGAGTTGCCTGTTTGCTTTTGGATGAGGTCACATCAGGATGAACAGTATGGACTGAATGGTTTTGACAGACACTCAGAAAATGTGGCAACATTAGACTGATGTTGCGTTTTACTAAGCATAAAGCAATGATAACACACACACAATCAGCCTAAAAAACATTTAATGTGTTAGGTTGTTGTGTTTTTTGGGTTTTTTTTTTTTTTTTTTTTGCTTTCTTGTTTGTTTTTTTTGGTTGTTGTTGTTGTTTTGGGGGTTTTTTTGTAAAAGAGGGAGAGAGAGTGTGTGAGAATTTCTAGGTGTTTTGTGGATACTTTGATCTTGAAACTGCTATTGTAAATTTATGACTAAATCATGAATGCTTTTAAATGTGATTGAAATGTTGAACATGCTTTTTTTTTCTTTCTTTTTTTTGTCAGCAACAGTGACATGTAAGATTTATCACATACATGCTTATGACAGCAGCAATCAGGATGTTATCAAGCTGAATTATTGATGCACACACTTACTTTAAAAAAAAAAAAAAATCGTCAATATTTATTAGGTCTACTTTGGTATTAATATTTATGATTTTCAGTGATTTCAGATGAAGAGAAACCTTCCACTTTTTGTAAGTTGAATTCTCTCTCTCTCCCTCTCTCCCACACACACACACACACACACACACCCTCGTCACCCTCTCCACCTCCCTCTGTCTGAACTGGGTTTTGAGAGTGGGGGTGTGGGGGAGATGTAAAGATATATACATATTTTTTTGTGGGCATTGATTGTTTATCTACATGTTTGTTGTTCCACCTTATTGTCTGCTGGTGACATATGGGATTGGGGGGGTGGAGGGGTGTGTGAAGGGAGGGTACAAACTATTAAATCACTGCTCGAAATAAAACCAGCTTTGTGGTGTCGCCAATATTTGGACAGGAAATGTGCTTGTAGTGAACATGCTGTAAGCATGTTCTGGAATGTTGATGCCAGTTTCCTATTTCCACCAGAAATTGACTTCAGCACATCTTACAAGGAAAAGGTGCAGGTTTCTGGAGTGTGTGTGTGTGTGTGTGTGTGTGTGTGAGAGATCAAGAGAGAGAGTCCGTCTCTGTGTGTTCATGCCAGAATAGACTTTGGATTTGGCCCAGACATGTGTCTCTGAATTTCTATTTTCTATTAACATACTAAAGATTTCTACCTTCTATTAAAAAAATAAATAAATAAATTTAAAAAAAATAAAATAAAATAAAATTTACTGGTACTGTAAATGGTCAGGCTTCCCCATGGTTCTTCATCGAAAGAGGGTCCAGACAAGGTGACCTTACTCTTTTTTGACTTGGTGTTGAAATTCTTGGAAATTACGATAAAGGAAAAAGACCACATCAAAGGCATTGATGCGCTTAACGTTGAGCATCAATCCGATCAGTTTGCAGAAGACACCCGGTACCCAAACCATGTCTGTAGGTGATACAGTCTCTTTCGGACAATAAGCAATAAACACAGTCAACTTGTTTGACAGCAAGTCTGGTTTATGTGTGAATACAAGTAAATCTGGTTGATTAATGAAAACAAAGGAAACACAAGCCATCTGCTTAAAGCTGTGAGACATTAAAAGATCAAATGCTTACCCCATATAAAGATGGACTGGGTTTTGGTTTTAAGATCCTTGTGGTGTGGTTCTTAGCTGACTAAACTTATTGTGAAGACCTACGTTATGATTAAAAAGAATAAATGATTAAAAGCATAATCTCAAAAACTAGGATTTTATGCAGGATTTGGAGAAAAGGGGTTGATAACTCCACTGGGAAAAAATCTCAGTTTTGAAATCGTTTAGATCATCAATAATTGTTCATTTTTTTGTGGACGCTCCTTCCAAATCAACCTGACAATTCCGTGAGAAAGTTGCAAATTCTTCGTTTTAAATTCATATGTCACAGTAAACAGGACAAAATGGGCAGAGAAACTGTTAATAAAAACGTAAATAATGGAGGAATAGTTTTGCCAGACCTAAATGTAAAGACTAAAACTGCCATAGGTCCAGAAATTGAAAACCTCTGATATATGTAAATATAGCATCATCAAAGCAAGGCATTAATGAACTATATGGACTATGTTTACCCCCCAAAATCACACAGAATGGCAGAAAATCGCTTTTGGTCTGATGTATTTTGACAAATGCTACAGAATTAACTTTGGAACTAATCTTCAGTAATGAAAATACCAAAGTTGCAAATAAACCTATCATGTACAGGAGATGGGTTAGCCAGATAGTACAATCTATAACTCATCTTTTTAGATACTAACAGGGTTTTACTGACCTACGGAGATTTTAAGAAAAAAAAATTATGTAATTCAGACAGGTTTTCTCACACACCATGGTTGTGTTCAAGCAATAAAGAACAGTATCAAGAAATACAACTTTAATAATAGTAATGAAAATAATAATAATAAAAAGATAATCTTCTTCTTTGTTCGTGGGCTGCAACTCCCTTGTTCACTTGTATGTACACGATTGGGCTTTTACGTGTATGACCATTTTTTACCCCACCATGTAGGCAGCCATACTCTGTTTTGGGGGGTTAAATTTTTTTTTTTTTTAAATGTACATTTGTATTGCGATTTTTTTTTTTTTTTTCCAGAAATACTGCTCAAAGTGCTTTACATTTCATTTCCCCCTCCCCCTCCTCCCCCCCATCCCCTTCATACCCTCCCCTCACACACACACACACACACACACACACACACACACACACAAACACATACTAGCCAGAATACACTGGCACAATTGAACATCAGAAACCACCCACCCACCCATGACGCCCTCTCGAAAACACATCCCTGCAACACACACACTCATGCATGCGCAAGACACTCGCGAGCACCCCGCCACAAACAACTGGCAAACGGCTTCCCAACAATAAATCATGCATTTGTGACCTGACCACGCCAAGACCAGCAATGGAAAATGACTGTTGTCGGAAAAGATGTGTTTTCAGAGCAGGCTTAAAAGCATTCAGCAAGACAGAATATCAAAACACCAGAGTAGGGTCTGCACTGCTGAAAGCCTCACGAACTGTCTCCACTTCTGGCGGTCATGCGATAGGGCCCGAGTTTCAGCAGAGCTCCTCTCTGTCCACTCAGTAATGTTGTCTGCCCCACTTCTTTCGCAGTCTGCCTCGTTCGTCTCCTTTACCCCTGCACTGTTCCCCTAAGGGATGGACTTAGATGAGGGCCCATCAGATCTTATCATGCTGCCATACTATCTGATTTTTCCTGTTGTGTTTTTTTTTTTTTTTCACTGTGGTCATTCAGTCCTACTGACACATGTGATGTCTGACGGTTCTTCTTTATTTCACTGATTGATGTCAGTGCTGCCTGATCAGTGATGGTCATTCTTTTCAACACTAACTGTTCTTCCTTTCAACACCAACTGCCATCAATGCTGTCTGACGGTTCTTCTTTTCAACACTAACTGCCATCAGTGCTGTCTGACGGTTCTTCTTTTCAACACTAACTGCCATCAATGCTGTCTGACGGTTCTTCTTTTCAACACTAACTGCCATCAATGCTGTCTGGTGGTTCTTTTCAACACTAACTGCCATCAATGCTGTCTGACGGTTCTTCTTTTCAACACTAACTGCCATCAATGCTGTCTGACGGTTCTTCTTTTCAACACTAACTGCCATCAATGCTGTCTGACGGTTCTTCTTTTCAACACTAACTGCCATCAGTGCTGTCTGACAGTTCTTCTTTTCAACACTAACTGCCATCAATGCTGTCTGGCGGTTCTTTTCAACACTAACTGCCATCAATGCTGTCTGACGGTTCTTCTTTTCAACACTAACTGTCATCAATGCTGTCTGACGGTTCTTCCTTTCAACACTAACTGCCATCAATGCTGTCTGACGGTTCTTTTCAATACTAACTGCCATCAATGCTGTCTGACAGTTCTTTTCAACACTAACTGCCATCAATGCTGTCTGATGGTTCTTCTTTTCAACACTAACTGCCATCAATGCTGTCTCACGGTTCTTCTTTTCAACACTAACAGCCATCAATGCTGTCTCACGGTTCTTCTTTTCAACACTAACAGCCATCAATGCTGTCTCACGGTTCTTCTTTTCAACACTAACAGCCATCAATGCTGTCTCACGGTTCTTCTTTTCAACACTAACTGCCATCAATGCTGTCTGATGGTTCTTCTTTTCAACACTAACTGCCATCAATGCTGTCTCACGGTTCTTCTTTTCAACACTAACAGCCATCAATGCTGTCTCACGGTTCTTCTTTTCAACACTAACTGCCATCAATGCTGTCTGACGGTTCTTCTTTTCAACACTAACTGCCATCAATGCTGTCTGACGGTTCTTCTTTTCAACACTAACTGCCATCAATGCTGTCTGGCGGTTCTTTTCAACACTAACAGCCATCAATGCTGTCTGACAGTTCTTTTCAACACTAACAGCCATCAATGCTGTCTGACGGTTCTTTTCAACACCAACTGCCATCAATGCTGTCTGATGGTTCTTCTTTTCAACACTAACTGCCATCAATGCTGTCTGACGGTTCTTCTTTTCAACACTAACTGCCATCAATGCTGTCTGACGGTTCTTTTCAACACTAACTGCCATCAATGCTGTCTGACGGTTCTTCTTTTCAACACTAACTGCCATCAATGCTGTCTGACAGTTCTTCTTTTCAACACTAACTGCCATCAATGCTGTCTGATGGTTCTTCTTTTCAACACTAACTGCCATCAGTGCTGTTCAGACTGCTGACTGTCCACAGTGCGTAAGTGACAGAACCTCTCCCTGCAACCACAGGCACCTGCATTCAGTTCTCTGTAAACATGGTCATCACTGAGAACAATATCCAAATCATGCCATAAAAATCATGTGGGGTTTTTAAAATTTTTTTTTTAATTTGTTTTGTAGTGTCTATAAACAAGCAGACAAGCATAAATACATACATCTGAAACCATCAAAACTAATTGCAAAATGATTCATAAAATGCCTATAAAATTACCATCATTGATAGTCAACAAATAAATAAAATAATTCTTGATTCATACATCTGACACCATAAAAAAAAAAGAAAAAAAAAGATTTATGAATGCCCCAAAACTTAACGTCATTGGCAGTCAACCACAAGGGGAAAGTGTTCTAAATACTACCTTATATGGGTGTGTTCAGGTAATTGCTAATGTTGATATGTTGACTTGAATGTTAATAAGCATCACATACATGCTCACGCACTCACACACACACTCACACACACACACACACACACACACACATTGATGCATACACATGCACAAAGATGGTCTTGGGGGTGAAAGATCTACAGTATAAAATGTCATTGGGTTATGACGGGCGCAATAGCCGAGTGGTTAAAGCGTTGGATTGTCAATCTGAGGATCCCAGGTTCGAATCAAGGTGACGGCAAGGTGACACACAAATATACATATGCAAGCACTCAAGGCTTGACCAAGCACGTTTGCTTATGACGCTGGTGGGACATTGATCTGCTTAGCTGATGTGGTGTAGTGTACATGGATTACAGTTGTGATTCAATGAGTATGTACTGTTATCATATCCTCCAAACCCCGAAAGGGGCAAAAGGATTAAATATCTTTGAATCTTGAATTGGACCAAACTCAGTTATGCCTCTTTCAGAAACTGAAACTGAAACTACTGTGTCCAGTTCTCAAGGGAGATTGTAAAAAGCTACAAAAAACAACAACAACCAAATAATACTAATGATGATGATAGGAAATTTTCTTCCTAAAATTACGTTTAAGTAACCTACTTACTAGCCGTATGCAGAGCACAGGAACAGGAGTCAAGATGGCTGCCGGAAAAAGAGGGCGCTAGTCAGGGATGCAATGGGGAGGTCACCTACTACAAAAGGTTATCGGCCGTAGCTACTTTCGTTTTCTCCGCATAAGCGGGTAGTAGTTTGCACAGGACAGGAATCAGACCCCTGTCGGAGTCTGTACTAGTGGGTCACGGCTAAGCATGTCTAATTGAAATAAATTTTAAAATCCCCCAGCCCAGGCCCTCACTTGTGATGGTGGTCGAGGTGAGTCGCCAGGAACTGCAGTCTGCGGGGACTCATGGCCTTCACCCTGTCCTCAATCAGCTTGGGCTGGCCTGACTGAATCTCAAGTACAATGTCACTGAAAACAGCAAGGTGATCCAAATGATAAAACACAATGTCACTGAAAACAGCTAGGTGATCCAAATGATAAAACACGATGTCACTGAAAACAGCAAGGTGATCCAAATGATAAAACACAATGTCACTGAAAACAGCTAGGTGATTCACATGATAAAACACGATGTCACTGAAAACAGCAAGGTGATCCACATGATAACACACGATGTCACTGAAAACTGCAAGGTGATCCACATGATAACACACGATGTCACTGAAAACAGCAAGGTGATCCACATGATAACACACGATGTCACTGAAAACAGCAAGGTGATCCACATGATAACACACGATGTCACTGAAAACAGCTAGGTGATCCAAATGGTAAAACACGATGTCACTGAAAACAGCTAGGTGATCCAAATGGTAAAACACGATGTCACTGAAAACAGCAAGGTGATCCACATGATAACACACGATGTCACTGAAAACAGCAAGGTGATCCACATGATAACACACGATGTCACTGAAAACAGCTAGGTGATCCAAATGGTAAAACACGATGTCACTGAAAACAGCTAGGTGATCCAAATGGTAAAACACGATGTCACTGAAAACAGCTAGGTGATCCAAATGATAAAACACGATGTCACTGAAAACAGCTAGGTGATCCAAATGGTAAAACACGATGTCACTGAAAACAGCAAGGTCATCCAAATGGTAAAACATGATGTCACTGAAAACAGCAAGGTGATCCAAATGATAAAACATGATGTCACTGAAAACAGCAAGGTCATCCAAATGATAACACACGATGTCACTGAAAACAGCAAGGTGATCCAAATGATAAAACATGATGTCACTGAAAACAGCAAGGTCATCCAAATGATAACACATGATGTCACTGAAAACAGCAAGGTGATCCAAGTGATAAAACACGATGTCACTGAAAACAGCAAGGTGATCCAAGTGATAAAACATGATGTCACTGAAAACAGCAAGGTGATCCAAAATGATACAACATGATGTCACTGAAAACAGCAAGGTGATCCAAAATGATACAACATGATGTCACTGAAAACAGCAAGGTGATCCAAAATGATACAACATGATGCCTCTGAAAACAGCAAGGTGATCCAAAATGATAAAACATGATGTCACTGAAAACAGCTAGGTGATCCAAATGATAACACACGATGTCACTGAAAACAGCAAGGTGATCCAAGTGATAAAACACGATGTCACTGAAAACAGCAAGGTGATCCAAGTGATAACACACGATGTCACTGAAAACAGCAAGGTGATCCAAGTGATAAAACACGATGTCACTGAAAACAGCAAGGTGATCGAAGTGATAAAACATGATGTCAGTGAAAACAGCTAGGTGATCCAAATGATAAAACACAATGTCACTGAAAACAGCAAGGTGATCCAAATGATAAAACACGATGTCACTGAAAACAGCTAGGTGATCCAAATGATAAAACACGATGTCACTGAAAACAGCTAGGTGATCCAAATGATAACACACAATGTCACTGAAAACAGCTAGGTGATCCAAATGATAACACACAATGTCACTGAAAACAGCTAGGTGATCCAAATGATAACACACGATGTCACTGAAAACAGCAAGGTGATCCGAAATGATAAAACACGATGTCACTGAAAACAGCTAGGTGATCCAAGTGATAAAACACGATGTCAATGAAAACACAAGGTGATCCAAAATGATAACACACGATGTCACTGAAAACAGCAAGGTGATCCAAATGATAACACACGATGTCACTGAAAACAGCAAGGTGATCCGAAATGATAAAACACGATGTCACTGAAAACAGCTAGGTGATCCAAGTGATAAAACACGATGTCAATGAAAACACAAGGTGAACCACTGCCACCTGTGTGATGTTTCATGTGTCCAATAACTCACACACACACACACAGGAGTGAGACACTGAAATGCTGCAGATGATGTGTCAGCAAAAAACAACAACAAAACAACAACAAAAAACAAAAAACACAAAAAAAAGCAAGGAAAATACAAAGTGTCCAGGCAGTCTGGTGACCAGCCTTTCTTCAGTATCTTCCCCTGCTGCTGTTCAGGGGAATCTGTGGGCATCGAGATGCCGATGCCTTGCATTCTAAACAAAGTGGACAAAAACACATCAATACATCAACATATGATAAACAAGAGAGGCAAGGCCTTCAAGACTCACTTGTGATAAATTAAGTCCCCTAGCGTTAATTACAGAGTAATTTTCCTTCTTTACTATCTGCACCAAAACGTTTGCAAAATAAATAAAAATTCCATGCTTAGCAAAAGAAGTTCCTGTTTGAACAAAAAATGATAATAATGACTCCTCTTGTTGTTGTGTCAGAATAAGAGGTCAAAGTGCCAAGTTTACAGAATACAAAAAATATAAATATAACAGTAAATGCAGTTTGCATATAAGTAGGCTTCTTTTTTTAATTTTTTTGTGCCCATCCCAGAGGTGCAATATTGTTTTAAACAAGATGACTGGAAAGAACTGAATTTTTCCTATTTTTATGCCTAATTTGGTGTCAACTGACAAAGTATTTGCAGAGAAAATGTCAATGTTAAAGTTTACCACAGACACACGGACACACACACACACGCACACACACACACAGACAACTGAACACCGGGTTAAAACATAGACTCACTTTCTTTACACAAGTGAGTAAAAAAATGAAAGATGCTGCAGAAGACAAAGTGATGGAAGTGAAATAAAATGCCCACAAGTACACTGACAAACATCTGTTGTAAAATAATACATCAAAATACAATACAATGAAAGATACTATTCTTCTTCTTCTTCTTCTTCTTCTTCTTCGTTTGTGGGCTGCAACTCCCACATTCATTCGTATGTGCATGAGTGGGTTTTGACAAGTATGATCATTTTTAACCCTGCCATGTAGGCAGCCATACTCTGTTTTTGGGGGTGAAAGATACTATAACAAGCTTTCTGTTGTAAGTCAGTGAATACAATGAAATATAATGAAATGAAAGATACCATAGACGGCAAATGATTGAAATGAAATACTGACTGGCGCAATAGCTGAGTGGTTAAAGCGTTGGACTTTCAATCTGAGGGTCCCGGGTTCGAATCATGGTGACGGCGCCTGGTGGGTAAAGGGTGGGGATTTTTACGATCTCCCAGGTCAACATATGTGCAGACCTGCTAGTGCCTGAACCCCCTTCGTGTGTAAATGCATGCAGAAGATCAAATAAGCACGTTAAAGATCCTGTAATCCATGTCAGCATTCGGTGGGTTATGGAAACAAGAACATACCCAGCATGCACACCCCCGAAAGCGGAGTATGGCTGCCTACATGGCGGGGTAAAAACGGTCATGCACGTAAAAGCCCACTCGTGTACATGCGAGTGAACGTGGGAGTTGCAGCCCACGAACGCAGAAGAAGAAGAAATGAAATAAAATACACACAAGTACTTGGGGGGAAAGCTGTTGTTGACAAGCCTCACCGGTCCACAGTACATTGGGGCTGCACCCATGTTCCGTGCCAACAAGAAATGGCCATGCTACATCTTCCATTCACTGATCCTCTTCTTCTTCTTCTTCTTCTGCGTTCACTCGTATGCACACAAGTGGGCTTTTACGTGTATGACCGTTTTTTTTTCAGTGGATTCATTCCCACCAGTGCGTTAGAAGCTGTTCATTACTTAGTGAGGCCTCCTAAGGGTTCCTTCTGGAGAGCATGTAAGAAGCAAGTTAGTACTTAGTGAGGCCCTCAGTGGGTTCATTTCCAAGAAAGTCTAAGGCCTTTGCGAGGCCTCCTAAGGGTTCCTTCTTGACAGCATGTAAGAAGCAAGTTAGTACTTAGTGAGGCCCTCAGTGGGTTCATTTCCAATAAAGTCTAAAGGCCCTGAAGGGGTTAATTCCCAGAAATGTGGAAGGCCCTCAATGGGCTCATTCTCAGCAGTGTGCTAAAAAACAAAACAAAAAAAACCAAACAAAAAAAACCCACCAGTCAGACAAGGCCCTTGCGCACTGACACAAACAAAAGTTGAAGGACAGGTTTTTTGGAAGGAGAGAAGAGAGAGGGACACGGGTGAAAAGAGTGTCCAGACGTCAGTTCTCACCTGTCGGCGTGGAGCAGGTCTGGGGCCTGGAGCAGGATGTCTGTGTGGATGTCCACTCCCTCCTCACCCCCGTTCATAGCTCTCAGGTCTTCATACCTGTAGAGGACATCTGCACTATCACTTCATACCTGTAGAATACACACTGCACTATCAACACTCCTTCGTCACTTCCGTTCATAGCTCTCAGGTCTTCATACCTGTAGAGTAGAGGACATCTGCAATATCACTTCATACCTGTAGAGTACACACTGCACAATCAACACTCCTTCCTCACTTCCGTTCATAGCTCTCAGGTCTTCATACCTGTAGAGTAGAGGACATCTGCACTATCACTTCATACCTGTAGAGTACACACTGCACTATCAACACTCCTTCGTCACTTCCATTCATAGCTCTCAGGTCTTTATTCTTGTAGAGTAGAGGACATCTGCACTATCGCTTCATACCTGTAGAGTACACACTGCACTATCAACACTCCTTCGTCACTTCCGTTCATAGCTCTCAAGTCTTCATACCTGTAGAGTAGAGGACATCTGCACTATCACTTCATACCTGTAGAGTACATCTGCACAATCAACACTCCTTCCTCACCCCCGTTCATAGCTCTCAGGTCTTCATACCTGTAGAGTACACACTGCACTATCAACATTCCTTCCGTTCATAGCTCTCAGGTCTTCATACCTGTAGAGTACATCTGCACTATCAACACTCCCTCTTCACCCCCTGTAACAAGTCCAGCACACATTCCATCATTACTGTAACAAGTCCAGCACGCATTCCATCGTTACTGTAACAAGTCCAGCACACATTCCATCGTTGCTGTAACAAGTCCAGCACACATTCAATCGTTGCTGTAACAAGTCCAGCACACATTCAATCGTTGCTGTTACAAGTCCAGCACACATTCCAACATTACTGAAACAAGTCCGGAACACATTCCAACATTACTGAAACAAGTCCAGAACACATTCCAACATTAATGAAACAAGTCCAGAACACATTCCATCGTTACTGTAACAAGTCCGGAACACATTCTATCGTTCCTGTAACAAGTCAGGAACACATTCTATCGTTCCTGTAACAAGTCCAGCACGCATTCCATGATACTGAAATAAGTGCGGCACACATTCCATCATTACCATAAACAAGTTCAGCACGCATTCCATGATACTGAAATAAGTGCGGCACACACTCCCAGCCCCTTCCTTACAGCAGAGTGTCTGGGTCCATGGAGGACAGCTCGTGGGTGCACATGTTGGGGGGGGGTTGCTGACCAGGAGGTCAAAGGGCGCTGCAGCCTTCAGTCTCTCCTGCGCTGTGGACAGTCAGTCCTTCATTATCTCCACATTATCATATTAATATCATGGAGGGTGTGTAGCCCGATTTTTATCGTGTGCTTTTTGTCACTCGCCGAGCGAGAAGCAGGTCATATGATGACATGCACAGCCCACCACCGTGACCGGCTTCTCTGGGTGTGCGCTGCTTTTGTTCGGACAACTTTTTGACCGAGTTTATGAGTGGATCAGTTTGAATACGTAATGGCAGACACATGGGCAAGAAACACGCTCAAACTAAACATCGAAGACTAAAGCAAATGATGGGTGTGATTATAAAACCAAATATACCATGTAAACCTGCCAAAAAATAGTCACCGAAAATGTTCAAAATCCTTTCATCAGAACAGCGACTTCCACAATGAAATTTTACCCTTTTGCTGACCTGGGGTAAAAAAAAAAAAAAAAAAAAAAAGGAAATGGATATGCGCACGCAGCACGCGGTTCTTGCTAAAAATGACCAGGGAACCCCAATTAAAATCTGACGAAAGCGGGCCTGCACATCATGCCTATTACCACTCATTCCATTGTTAACAAGCCTGGCACACACTCCCAGCACCCTCCTTACAGTACAATGTCTGGGTCCATGGAGGGCATCTCGTGGGTGCGAACGTAAGGGGGGGTTGCTGACCAGGAGGTCAAAGGGCACTGCAGCCTTCAGTCTCTCCTGCACTGTGGACAGTCAGTCCTTCATTATCTCCACATTATCATATTAATATCAGGGAGGGTGTGCAACCCGATTTTTATCGTGTACTTTTCGTCACTTGCTGAGCGAGAAGCAGGCCATATGACGACATGCACAGCCCACCACCGTGACCGGCTTCTCTGGGTGTGCGCTGCTTTTGTTCGGACAACTTTTCATCCGAGTTTATAAGTGGATCAGTTCGAATACGTAATGGCAGACACATGGGCAAGAAACACGCTCAAACTAAACATCGAAGACTAAAGCAAATGATGGGTGTGATTATAAAACCAAATATACCGTGTAAACTTGCCAAAAAATAGTCACCGAAAATGTTCAAAATCCTTTCGTCAGAACAGCGACTTCCACAATGAAATTTTACCCTTTCGCTGACCTGGGGTAAAATTTAAAAAAAAAAAAGGAAATGGATATGCACACGCAGCACACGGTGACCAGGGAACCCCGATGAAAATCTGATGAAAGTGGGACCGCACATCATGCCTATTACCACACATTCTATTGTTAACAAGCCCGGCACACACTCCCACCACCCTCCTTACAGTACAATGTCTGGGTCCATGGAGGGCATCTCGTGGGTGCGAACGTAGGGGGGGTTGCTGACCAGGAGGTCAAAGGGCGCCGCAGCCTTCAGTCTCTCCTGCACTGTGGACAGCCAGCCCTACGTTATCTCACACATGTTAATGACGACTGAAAATTGATATTATTATTATTATATAAATCTTTTGTCACAACAGATTTCTCTAAGTGAAATTCAGACTGCTCTCGCCCGGGAGAGTGCATTGCTAAAGTGTAGCGCCAAACTTGATAATTGTGAACCACACTCTCAAAATCCCTCTGCAATTTTGGGGGGGGAGTTAGATCCTCAGTCCTTTTAGATGTGTGGGTCACTACTTCACTGTTTTGTATTCAGAAATTCTTGCACTGTAATGGTTCAATTCTGTGCTGTCATGAACACAAGCAGGATCTGGGTTTGACATGTTGGATGTTAGGAGCCTTGGACGGTCAGTCTGAAGGTCCTGGGTTTGATCCCTGTATCAAAAGCCTGAGGGATTAAGAGTGGAGATGTTTCCAGTCTCCCAGGTCCTGCAGACCTGATAGTGCAGCAGATGTTTAGTGAGATATGCTAACACAAACATAGCCAGCACACACACACCCTACCACCCCCACCCCACACACACACACCCACCCACACCCCAACACACACACACCCACCCCACCCCCCTACACACACACACCCACACCCCCACACACACGTCCCCCCTACCCCCACACACCCACACACACGTCCCACCCCCACCCCCACCCCCCCACACAAACCCATACACACACACACCCACACACACAACAACCACAACAACCACCACCAACACCAACACCACCATCGCAACAACAACAGAGATAAACCGATGGATAGACAAGACACTGTCAAAAACACCACAAATAACGACACACAACAAAACACACACAAGTTGTTTGTGCAAAACACTCGCAAAACAAGACACCTGCGGAGTCGGTCAGATCCCCCTGCACGACCGTGATCCTGTCCGACAGCCCCAGTCGCTGGGCATTCTCCTCCGAAAGGCCGCAGGCCTCTGGTGAAATGTCCACAGCCACAGCATGTGCCTGTCACACAGTTCATCGACATAATGAGACACGCTTACTCTGATTGACGGTTTTGTATCTTTTGTGGAGCGTCATCGGCCTGGTGGTAGCACGTACGCCCAGGAAGGGAGAGAATCGGAGTGCACGCAACGGGCGCAATAGCCGAGTGGTTAAAGCGTTGGACTGTCAATCTGAGGGTCCCGGGTTCGAATCACAGTGATGGCGCCTGGTGGGTAAAGGGTGGAGATTTTTACGATCTCCCAGGTCAACATATGTGCAGACCTGCTAGTGCCTGAACCCCCTTCGTGTGTATATGCAAGCAGAAGATCAAATACGCACGTTAAAGATCCTGTAATCCATGTCAGCATTCGGTGGGTTATGGAAACAAGAACATACCCAGCATGCACACCCCCGAAAACAGAGTATGGCTGCCTACACAGCGGGGTAAAAACGGTCATACACGTAAAAGCCCACTCGTGTGCATACAAGTGAACGTGGGAGTTGCAGCCGACAAACGCAGAAGAAGAAGAAGAAAGAAGGAGTGCACGGAATCAAATCCCAACACCAGAATTCTGGCCAGGCACCAAAATGTCAGTAAACACTATTTTATTTGATTCGGATGAAAGTAAATTCTACTGAATTGTATAATCACCACACAACACAGTTCAAACAAGAAAGGCAAGGCCTTCAAGACTCACTTGTGATACACTTTTTAAAAAATCCAAGTTATTATGTATTGAGTATAATGCATTTACTGTTATATTTATATTTTTTGTATTCTCTAAACTTGGCACTTTGATCTGATATTCGACCCAACAAAGGATCTGTCATTATTATCATTTTTTGTTCAAACAGGAACTTCTTTTGCTAAGCATGGAAGTTTTATTTATTGCAAACGTTTTGGTGAAGATAGCAGAACAAGGGAAATTACTCTGCTGGGGAACTTAGTTTGCTTTAAACTGATCTTTCTCATCTTAAACATTACATTTTGAAATTATACTCAATACATAAAAAGCTTGGATTTTTTTTTTAAAGTGCATCACAAGTGAGTCTTGAAGGCCTTGCCTCTCTTGTTTCAAAATGTAATGTTTAAGATGAGAAAGATCAGTTTAAAGCAAATTAACTCCACTAGCATTACAGAGTAATTTCCCCTTTTTACTATCTGAACCAAAACGTTTGCAAAATAAATAAAAATTCCATGCTTAGCAAAAGAAGTTCCTGTTTGAACAAAAAATGATAATAATGACTGCTCTAGCTGTTGGGTCAGAATATCAGATCAAAGTGCCAAGTTTAGAGAATACAAAAAATATAAATATAACAGTAAATGCAGTTTGCATACAATTAGGCTTCATTCTTTATTTTTTTGTGCCAATCCCAGAAGCGCAATATTGTTTTAAACAAGATGACTGGAAAGAACTGGATTTTTCCTATTTTTATGCCAAATTTGGTGTCAACTGACAAAGTAGTTGCAGAGAAAATGTCAATGTTAAAGTTTACCACGGACACACACACACACACACACACACACACACACACACACAACCGAACACCGGGTTAAAACATAGACTCACTTTGTTTACACAAGTGAGTCAATAATACTATATGTAAAAAAAAAAATATAATAATCTAAGTGCTTTTCCCAGCTGCATTACCTGGTTCAAACTGCAGTCAATCCTTGTAAAGAACTGGTCAAGTCTGAACACACTGGATAAACTAAAGCTGAACTATTACACCTTTTTTTCCATTATATATATATATATCTTAATTACATAAAAGAAATAAAGCATCCTACCTGTGGAAACTTATGCAGCAGTGACAGGCTGATGGCCCCTGAACCACAACAAAAGTCCAAGAAGCGTCCAGTATGTAGATTTTTGCTCTCCACCATTTGGATGGCCAGCGCCACCAACCCCTGCGTAACACGTATAACAACAACATATTAGTCTATATGATCAACATGACACATGGCACACAGAGCATGGAAAGGGGAATGACAGTCAACCGTGTCCAACTGTCACCATCAGAAGGGGCCAACTAGTTCCTCAAGGCTGCAGCACTTAGAGCCAGTGCAGTCTTGCCTCCCAAGTCTGAGAGTCACAGCCCTTCAGGCTGTACATGAATATTCCGAACTGTCCATTCATTGGCAAAAACAATAGAGGACAGAAATCAAACTGAAGACTGCACTAGACTCCCTGTTCTATTTGGTGTTTTTTAGCTTTCATCCGAATGTGGAGTGATGGCCTAGAGGTAACGCGTCCGCCTAGGAAGCGAGAGAATCTGAGTGCGTTGGTTCGAATCACAGCTCAGCTGCCGATATTTTCTCCACCTCCACTAGACCTTGAGAGGTGGTCTGGACGCTAGTCATTTGGATGAGACAGTAAAACAAGGTCCCGTGTGCAGCATGCACTTAGCGCATGTAAAAGAACCCACGGCAACAAAAGGGCTTGTTCCTGGAAAAATTCTGTAGAAAAATCCACTTTGATAGGAAAAACAAATAAAACTGCTCGCAGGAAAAAATACGAAATAAATGGGTGGCGCTGTAGTGTAGCGACGCGCTGTCCCTGGGGAGAGCAGCCCACATTTAACACAGAGAAATCTGTTGTGATAAAAAGAAATACAAATACAAAATACAAATACGAATATTATTGTATGTTGTATACCTACAGTATACTTATATACATGTGTATTAATCACTTTTGTGTAAACTGGTGAAGGACTAGATATGTTGCCACATACAATATGCCAAGAGGAACAGGTCTGTTTTACACATGTGTACTGATGTCTTGGTAAATATGAAAAATATGTCACCACACAGACCAAAATGATGCAAATAATATCAGCACTGAATAAAGACCAATAACAATGTATATTGTTCTCTCACTTTAAAACTGAACACATGACCCCAGATTCTAAATTATGAACTTATAAAATACATGGAAATGAACAAACAATTTGGCACGGAGATGAAATGATTAACAAACAGTAAAGAGCGTTAACTCTCCATTCACAAGGTACACAACTTCAAGTCAGTGCTGCTTACACTACCGATTCTGCTAGCGCACAGGTAAATAAAAGGTACACTTCCTAAAAAGGAAGACCAGGCCTGTCCTTATACTGATTATCTGACATGTGCACACAGCAACAAAGACAATACATGTTAATAAACATGTACACTGTTCCACCACCCCCACCCAACAACCCCCTCTCACCCACACACACACACATATCTACACAATGTTGTCCTTACACACCCATAGCTACTTCTTTTCGGCTGTATTTCAGTCCCTTTCTTGTGTCAGTTGTCATGCAAACAGCTAATAACGAAATGAAAAACACACAAGTACCTCCGTTTCTGGGCGAGGAATGAAGACTGGAGGTTTCACTTTCACTTCGATGTCACAAAAGTCCCACGTTCCCAGGATGTACTGCACTGGTTTACTACACACAAAATAAACATATGTGCATACGCACACACACACACACACACACACACACACACACACACACAATTTGATGCATTGGATAAATAAGGTTCTTTGGAATAAATTTCTAGAAGATTGATTTAAAGTTTTAAAATGTCTGTACAATTAATATAAGTTTGTTTGTTTTTAATCATCTGCATTTCATTTTTACTGGTCAGTTTCCCTATATATGTTTATATGATTGCGTTTTGAGTGTATGTGCAGGCAATTAAAACTACAAGAAAACACAATGTGTACTTCTTCTTCTTGGTTCGTTGGCTGCAACTCCCATATTCACTCATATGTACACGACTGGGCTTTTATGTGTATGACCGTTTTTTTACCCCACCATGTAGGCAGCCATACTCCGTTTTCAGGGGTGTGCATGCTGGGTGGGTATGTTCTTGTTTCCATAACCCACCAAACACTGACATGGATTACACGATCTTTAACGTGTGTATCTGATCTTCTGCTTGCGTATACACACGAAGGGGGTTCAGGCACAAGCAGGTCTGCGCATATGTTGACCTAGGAGACTGGAAAAATCTCCACCCTTTACCCACCAGGCGCCGTTACCGAGATTCGAACCCAGGACCCTCAGATTGAAAGTCCAACACTTTAACCACTCAGCTATTGCACCCGTCACACTATGTGTACAACAAAAGCTAAGTAGTAAGTATGTTTATTTTCCTATTCAGGAAAGCATTCTTCTTAATACTTTATGACACCCATTCAATCTGAAGAAAAACTGACAGTTTCAGGGCATACAATGAAGGCAACTTGAAGGACAAAATTTATGGTGCCTAGTTTAAGTAAAGATGAACACATATCTTCCCTGAAACTCCCAAGTTAAACTGCCAACAAAACAAGTAAGGTAGAGGCTCCATTAAATGGTATTATATTCATTGTTTGTTTTTTTTAAGCTGAGATTTGAGTATACCAGGAGGTTCTAGAATCTGGGAGAGCATATTGCTAGCAGAAAAGGGATATCCTTAATAGGTCAGAATGCATCCGGTAGACTTGGCAGGCAATTAGTTCAGGAACTAGGTATATAGGCACATGAAAAGATTCAATTTTTATACCAGCACAATACATTCATTCCTACTCATAATAGAACAGAATAGAATATGTCTTTATTACCAAGGGTACTGGGGTCACAAGGAATATTGGGAGGGGATAGTACATAAAAAGGTATGAACATAAATCGAAAATCATGCACAAACACAGCTATCCCCGTGTCGCCATTGGTCGGCGCCATCTTGAGCAATCACCATGATTCCATGTCGGCATGAAAACAAAGTGAAGAGAAAAGGAACCAATACTCACTGTGTCAGTCTCTGCTGACACATTGCATTCACTTCCTCCATCTGCTGTTGACTCAGTTCTTGCCATCCAGAGATGCCGTGCATCTGCATGAGACATGACAGGTTATCATCTGAATTAACGTCCATGACAGTGGCTTCATCATACATGACATATGTCTGCATTTTGTGAGCTCATAACTTTTGTGCTATGAGATAGCGTCCTGCATGAAAAAAATTATGAAAGTCATGCAGTTTTCTAATTTCTTGTAAGTTTTCCTCCATATCTCAATCATAACTATAATTTTTTTTTAAATACAACAGTTGTTATTTTCTGCAACACAAAATTATGTTCAGCTGTGAGGTGTAATAAAAACTAATATAAAAAAAAGAAAAATGATTAATACTAAAAATACTGACACACAATGTTTCCTGCATTTTTAAATTGGTAAATCACAAACACACACACACAAAAAAGACTGGTACAAATAAGATGATCTGAGAAATTATTACAAACAACCATCAGTTAAATAACCTGTTAAATGAAATAGCTACTATAGTAATGCTAGTCAACTTACACACACACACATGCACGCACACATGCGTACACACACACACACACACACACACACACACAAACAACACCCTGTCTAAAAACTTTACGCCAGGCGTCTCTGGCCGTAATAATAATGATAATATGTGAGAAACGTACAGTTTTTCTGCCGAGAACATGGGCCACGATGTAACCCACGCCGACACTCGCCTCCCGCACTCCTTTCTCCTCCATAGTCTTGGTCCACTGTGCACACACTTTCTCCACCGTGTTAATCTGTCTGCTCTGCTGGTCCGCCATGCCTCGGACAAATGGCTGACACTGGCGTTGCTGTAGTAAAAGCTGCCTCTGACAAATTATGCCGGCAAGCGATCCCGCGCTCAAGCTGAATGGTTTCGATTCTTTCCGTGCGACCGGCTGTGTGAAGAGCGTCGTGGAACGTGAGGCTGTTAAATTCACAACGCTGCGTGCAAGCTTTGATAGATTGCAATTACACGGTGTGCGGAACGAATGAAGGTGTGTCAGTGACATTTGGGTGGCTGGCCGATTCTGCCGCGTGTGCCCCCTGAACTTTTAAACTTTAATCTTTGACCGAACGTAGTGATGCCTCCTTGAGCAAATGAATTTAAGTGACAGAATAAGCAACTAGCTGATTGTGGTCGCTGCCAAGGAAGAAGAAGAAGAATTGCACTGAACTTAAAACCGCGTCATTTACATTCTCAAACGGAAGTGAACAAAACAAAACTAAGAAGAGCGCATGCGCGGAGAGGAGACCACCCCCACCACCTTTTTTGTTTTTGTTTTCCTTCCCTTTACTTTTTCTTTTCTTCATTTCTTTTTCTTCTTCTTCCCCCCCCCCCCCCCCCCCCCCCCCCCCCCCCCCCGGTCTGGGCGCTATAATCATTTCTGGATAATAATGTTTTTTCGTGGATTTTGTCATCTATACTTCCCTGTTTCATCATTGAGACGTTCAAGCTTGTCTGCATCGATCCGCTCTTCTCTCTCTCTCTCTCTAATACGAGTACAGCAAGAGAAAGAGATGCGAAGTAGACTGGTATGGACGTATATCTCTTCAGTTTGTCGGGGGAAACCTAAACGGTGCCCTGGGTTTGGTTGTTGTTGTTTTTTTGTTGTTGTTGTTGTTTGTTTGTTTTTTTTGTTGTTGTTTTGTTGTTGTTGTTGTTGTTGTTGGGTTTTTTCGTTGGTTTGTTTGTTGTTTTTATTTTTGTTTTTTGTTGTTTTTTTTGGTTGTTGTTGTTGTTTTTGTTTTTGTGTTTTTTTGTTTGTTTGTTTGTTGTTGTTGTTTTTGTTTGTTTGTTTTTGGGGGGGGGTGTTTGTTTGTACCTTTCAAGCTATATCTAATTCGGGAAGGAGAGAATTTGAAGACCTCAGTAGCCCAGGACAGATTTACTGATCAACTCATGCAGTTTTCCGATATAATTGAAAGGAGGCGGAGGACAAAAGTCCAATGTCCCTGCTTAGAAACAGATATGCTCATTGCAACAACTTGAATTAGGAAGAACAATCAACAGTGAAGAAGGCATGCAGACGCACCAAACATAAACTGGGGCAAAAAGAGAGAGAGAGAGAGAGAGAGAGAGAGAAGAGAGAGAGAGACGGAAAAAGAAAAGAAAAACAGGGTGTTACATGACCTGCATACAAACGAAGGAGGAAAACACACACACACACACACACACACACACACACACACACATCATAAGCTGACACACCGGTTGAACTGCCCGGGATTCAAACTGAAACTGACGACCTCCCATGACTCGGATGAAGCCCAACACGATCAAGCCGGTATTCGGTGTCAGTGTCAGCTGGGCCCATCCTCACGTTGCCCATTCGTGGTTGGGGGCCTCGGCTGACAGCACACCGGGAAAAAAACAACAACAAAAAACCCACAAAACATACACGCGCACACACACACACACACGACACACACGAGCTGCCCGTGCAACAGGCCGTGAGAGATACAAGTTTGTGAACTCGGTCCACAAGCTCAGAGGACAGAAGCCATTTTGAAAGGAAACAGTGGAGTTACGGTGAACAAGAAGCTATAGACTTTTTTTTTTTTTAAGATATATAGTAGTATAAGAGATGGGGGGTTCTATATACAACTTTTTGGGGCGTATTAGCTTGTGTTTAAGGCCCTCAAGCAGTAAAAAAAATTTGCCAAAACCTGTGGTATTGTTGGAGTAATTGACCCTCAAGCATAAAAAAAATATATAGAGTTAAAACAAGTTATATGTGTATGGAGAGCCAAATCACAAGATAGAAAAAAAAAAATATGATGGTTGGATATGTTATGGGGGGAGCGAAACGTCATGGGGTTCTATATACAACCGACCCCAGCCCAAAACCGCGCAATACCGCCCTCAAAGCATAAAAAGAGCGAAAAACCGGGCTTAAATAGTGTGTATGGAGAGCCAAATGGTCCTTAAAGAGAGGAGGTTTGGAGTCAACCGTTCACAGATGAACGTTTGACCATTAGCATTTGGATGTTTACCATCTGAATACAAATTGATGTTTCTTAACACTGATTTTTTTTTTCGATTTTATGTATGTTTCATTGCATTGATTTTTTCAACTTCCGCCAGAATTACTAAATTCTTCATCCTATTTATCAGCATCTAATCTTTTGATATAAGATCATTTAGAGTGTTCATTTTGACTCGGCACACCGAATCTCGTTTTTTTTCTAGCGTGTATATTAATTTTTTTATGAATAAATTTTCAATTAAGCCAACCACTCAAGGAACACTCCCTCATCTACCAATAGCACGGGAGCAGTTCGGCGACACACAACATAATCCAACCCCCCGATGGCCCACCATCGAGACTATATCGTCAGCGTTGAAATCCAGGCTGTAGCGTTATTTAACACCCGTGTATTTTGGTTATAAAATAAATTCTTTCTCACGCTCTTTTTCGAGGTTGTTTTTTATATTCGATATCACTCGTAGGCGAAAACGAATCCATTATTCTATAGTAACTTTTTTTTAATATGTATCAGGATATGAAGTACGCAGTCTGATAATCTGAAATCCGATTGAATAAAGTCAGAGAGTTGATCTAACACTGACGTTTGATACACTTCGGCGAGAATTCTATAGAGGGATCGGGTTGATCAGATGGTCAACCACTGGGAATTTTGATGGTAATTCTCAAGAGTTTATTTTTAAGATTTCCAGGCCATTTTAATCTGCAACCCTGTTTAAAACTTCTACAATAATCATCTGGCACCCCACTAAGGAGTATATCTAAAACGATAGTTGACCCCTGAATAGGCGAGCTTAAAATCAAACTCTTTAATTAACCGCAGTGTACCAGTCCTTTTTACCTTTCATACCAATAACATATCCGAGAGTCGTCGCTGTTAACGACGATTAGATCTTTACGCGTATGATAGGAAGCCAACAGTTTTTACCACATTTTGTATTTTTGTAGAGCGTGATTTCTTCCAATACTAACAGAGGGTTGTGCTTTATTTCAAAATCTAAATCCCAGTTATCCACCGGATAAGGTACCCATGTTCATCGGTCGGAAAGAACAAGATGATGTGGGTTTGTTCACAACAACACCGTCAACTTTCACGTCTGCAAGTTCGCTGAATTTGTTGACACCACCACCATTACTCGTTATTTCTTTTTCTTTGTACGTTCCTTCAGAAGTTTGGGAAGGCGTACAACTGAGTTTCTTTTCCTGACACATCAAATCCGTCTGTATCTCCGAGATCACCCTATACCACGTATGCAGTTGGATATTATGGTGCTGGCCCAACCGGATCAACCATTTTCTAATATTAGAGTAATATTCTACATATGAAATTGATGCAACGTAGTCTTCTTAATGAAAATTTTGAGAAGACATGATCCACAAACTCTGTGTTTCCGTGTTTGGGCAATACCTCAGCAAATTCTAGATGACTACCCTTGGTAAATAATATCATAGGGCATAGCCCATCATCTTGTATTCAATGGATTCTCAGTTATTTGCAAGATTTTTGGCTAGTTAATGTAATACCCTTGAAAAACTTCTACAAAATCATCAGCCTTCGACCAGAATTAACATCCTGAACTAATACGGAGACAAGCCCACTAAGCAGTAGATCATAAAAATTTATTTGAAATATAGATCAACCATCGAAGGTTTCTTAAGCACATAACACCTCCTCCTGGTATATTACTAAATCTACATCAAACGCTCTTAAATCAGCGAGACATCCAGCCACCTGGTTTTTTATCTAAATTATTATTTTCGTCTCTTTGTAAGTAAGTGATTCAATTTTAAAAAATCCATTGACCAGTTGTCGAGGTTTTAGGCTGCCATGTACCGTTTAAACGAACAAGTTATAGGGCTCATCATTACAACAATAATTCTACACCACGATATCACGCAATTTTTTACCTTCTTTCTTTTGTACGTGTCCTTCAGAAAAGCTGATCACTACTTATATTCTTTTCCCCACATCAATGCCCTCTGTATCTCCGAATCACTAAACTGGATCGAGTGGCAGTTCAACCTATCTTATATGTACTTAATATTTGAAATAATCTATAGAAACGATTTAATTTTGAATCTACCATAGAAAGTGTTAAACGTGGATATCTCCGTGAGAAAGTCTTTTGTATTGGTTTGTCCACGTTTGTTCGACCACCCCCCTGTCTTTCATTTTCTACTGGGATTGCGATTGTACAAGTAGAAGCATCCGTTATAGAAATTATCGTGATACAAATTTAGAGAGGGAAGGTAAAGTGCTTTAATTACGCGACCGCATCCTGTTTCCTATCACCATTATTCCCGCGCGATGATTTTTTTTGGAACACCAATATGTTCAAACGCTCAGAAATCATCGATTTGGGCACTATATTCTCAAACCAACTCGACCGTGCAGAGTCTAACTCTGCACCGGGGGTGATCACTTCTTTATTCAATCACACACATTATAATAATCCATCTTGATTAAATTATCTTACGACGTAGTAGAAGAAATTGTTCCGACTCTATCACTGATATATTTCCAGTTGGAAATAAGTATATTGTCACGCATGACGCATTTATATCTTCCACTTTATAGATATGCAACCGAATTCGACTTTTGAATACGGTGTTATTAGATACATACTATATTAAGAAAAATTACAGCTTTCAACAAGGACGCGTCCTTACAACCGGTATCAAGAAAAAAAATAGCTGTACTCAGTGATCTACGAACAGCGAATATTCTTTAACCGCCAAGTTTCCGTTGTTTTCATCTTATGCGAACCCACTATGACTGGATGAATCCAGCCTCTTGCGTGAGAAACAAGACCCAGATATGTGTGCAGAATCAAATCAATTTGTGTATAGCAAACCGCCGGGTGTGATAACGAAAACTTTTCAAGCTTCTGATCCTTATATATTCGACCGTGTAGATTTTCTATTTTTACTATCAGATTCGAGGTTATTGACAGTTTAAAATCCCGCTACCCACCGACCATACTTACATGTATAATAATCCTTTGATAAACATTATCAGCGTTGTGTCCGAAGTTGGCAAGGATTGAGACAGAAATTAGAAAACATGGCTTGGTTGATATTTATCAGGCGGAACCCCCGTGGCTCACGACTCAATGAGAATCAGAGAGAGGGACCTGTGTTCTTAGCCCCCACGGATAAATTCAACAGACGGACATCACCCGGCGTGGACAACATTTATTCTTGAAGGTTGTTTACACATGCATATTTCGCTCTACATAGCATTTCCGCACTTATGTTGGCTCGAAATATCACAAGCCAAACGCCACGATATAACTACTAAAGAACTATGTCTGCCTAAAACAATTTTTAGCCTATTTGAGAGATCATTAATGCCCCCGAAAACCTACAAACGGCGATAAAAAATTACCAGACGTTTCTCCAGTACCAGATCGAAGTAAACTTTGCATTTGGTGTTGCCATTATATGCCACCATCTGAGTATCTATTGGAGGTTTACAACAGCATTGAATTAATTAATATAATTTCGATTGCGACTGAAGAACAGAATATTGGTGTTAATATGGATTAAACAACTACACACTTTGTACAACCTACCCAAGTTTTCCACCTACTCAAAGTGGATCCACCTACCCAAAGTGTAACTCTTACTATTTTTGCCCCATCAGGAAAAGCTCTTCAATGCCTAAGGTCACTGCTCTGTCCCACCTTCTGAGCTGACTTGGCAATGCCTTGATGCTGTAATAACGTGCTCGATTAAAATCACACAACCTTTGACAACACCGATACATACGGTGAAACGAAGTTTGTTAGGCATTCGCGTGTTCACGACTTACCTCTAATATAAAATATTAATACAAACACTCGACCAGATTTGCAATACTACGCGGTGCTGGTGATAACCCTTTCATGTATGGTGCATCTTCGATAACAAATTTAAACTCAAACAGCGGATAAGTATCGACGAAGAAAGCCAACAACCCACAAAGACTATAATGGTGCGCGACTGTACTTTAGATGTGATAGTGGTATTTCTTTCTCTTCTTAAATAAATCAAACAGTAGAGGCAACACCGCCCGAGTGCCCCGCCTTTATTACCCAACGTGCTTTTAATAACCACGAAACAAACCCCAATGACGCCTTAGGGCATCAATCGCCTTAAACCTAATTTTTGTAAAGTAAGTCTCCCAAATCTTTAAGTCTTTTTCTTAGCCAGTCTTTCAGCTTTTTTTACCCGAGTGCCCCCTCCCCACCCGACTCATAACATAGTCTATATCATAACCAAAGCTTAAGAAATGGAAACATAGTAATGGCCTTGTTCTCTAAAAAGCGTTCGAATACGTTCCGCTAGGGTGTCCTCCTCAAGAATTCTGTGTACTTTCACCAGTCGCCTGATTTAGATCGCAACTGGCGCTTCTTAGTTGTGGTTGATATCGCATCTAGCTGCAGCACGCTCGATTTGTAGATCGCTAATTGAAACGGCAAAGGTTTGATTTCGCTTTCATCTTTATCACTATTCGAAGACTGAATCTTATTTAAAGTTGACATTTCTTCATCCGGAGAGAGTTTTGAAGGTTGTCTAAAAATTACCGCCTGTCCTTCATGGGCTTGTCTAACCTTGAGTTCAACGAATATACCCACCCATTCATCGGAGAGGATCATCTTAGTTTTAAGTACTTCATCGTGTGTTTTTGCGAGAAAGCATCCATCTCAATTTCTTCCCCATTTTGGTTCAACGCTTTGGAGAATGCCCGCGAACCGTTTTGGGGTGTCCTCTCCTCCAGTCAACAAAACCAAGTTTCCTCCGAATAATTTTGCTCCACCATTTTCCTTCCCCCCTATGTTGAAAGTGCTATTGTTCGCGACGTTATAGATATTAATATAGAATTATTTTTTAAGCTTGGTACCTCTACTATCAATTCAAAATTGTATAATTTCGCCCAACATCGCTTCATGTCCAAAATGCATCAAGATTAATCATCACCCTCTCTTTAATAATCTTTTCAAGAAACCAATTCTAGTATAACAACCTTCTCGAACCCTTCCGCAATCTCACCACCTCCGCCATTTTAAACTTAAATAATAAATTATATCATTAATATCTAGTCAGATACCAAAAAAAATTGTGAAAAAGCTTAATCCAATGAAAGTTTGCGACCCAGCGGGATAAGGGCTCGCAGACTGTCGGATTACAACAATCCGTCAACATCGAGCAGAAATCAACAACTTCTTGTACCTTTCCTAATTTAGGTGTTGACATTGATCGTTCCGAGTGTCGACTACATTCAATATTTCTTTACTTCTACCACTGATGTAACAGAACTCCGGGTAATATTGGTAGAGCAGAGTACGTAAAAACATCCATTCGCATTTCCCGTAATGAAATCTGAGCGTTGAAATAGTATGTAATTTAGACTTATGGAGATCTTCGAACTTCGATCAAGAACGAAGAAACCCCGTTTATCAGGTTTTACTGAAACTACAAACCGAATTGTCACGATTTGCGTATTAACGCGGATAATGGAGATACCTATCGCTAGAGATCCGCCGATCGGAGCTTATGGGTAATCATTTTGTAAATCCCGCTGGATTTCGAATTGCTAGAATCTCAGCCCATGTGATCAAGAGTGCTCCTCTGGCGATCCCTGAGTATGAACTTACCTTAACGCTTTGAGAACAAGTTATCCCACACAACAGACTCCGATGCATCCTAATACATAGAAATTAGCTCGATTTGAGAAATCACACAACCCAACTTTCAACTGATTGCCATATATTCGTAGGCTCGCTATTTTAAGTTGATAGAATACTACGACATCGAAATTCCCTGGGTACAAATCGGACACACACTGGAATATTAATCTCAACGTCCGCAAAAATAATAAGGGTGTACGGCTGTTTTTATTTGTACTAGCCTAAATAGATAAGTAGAAGGAGAACGATCGAAGGTGCCAATCCTCTTGTATCAAGTATCTTCCTATCACAATGAAGAAATCAGAAAGTTTTTCGAACGCAAAAACGCGACCCCGAAGTAACAAAGTTAAAAGGATTTAGAACTAGCGATTCCACAGTCCCGCTAATATTCACGAATAATATGCTCTATGGTTGAAATGCCCACCACAATAACATAACTCTCTCACGATGGACGTCTATCGAAATTGCCCGTCGAAGCATTTCATTCAGATTCAGAAAAAAGCTGAAAACGGCAAACCGCTAAATGCGTAAGTATGTGAAATCTGATGACAATAAATTAAAGAGGAAAGTTTTCCGACTGTTACCGAAAGAAGCTCATTCCCAATTATTGCGGCAAACCTGTGCGTAAGACCGAATATATTTTATAATTTATTACAATCACATATCGTGGTGTGTTCGAGAAGTTTGTAATCTAGCCCTACTCTCGAATATATAAAGCCTATCATCCGCTGTGTAAAAAACCGCGGTATACACCGTTAATCCGTATAAACTTCACGAATGCTTGCTGTTTTTGAAATATTTGCCGGAGCCAACTTGGACATCATCCGATGACGTAAGACTTAAAGCTCTTACTCAAAAAAGCAAAATTTTAGTAAACTCCATTTTCTGGAAGACACGCAAACAGTCTGTGTGGTGAGACTCAAAATACAAACTCGTTCTACAGACCTTCGCGAACAAACAAAATGGTGGCTTTATTTCACTGTAAGATAGGGAGCTCGTGTTATGGTGTTTAAGAGAAAACGATGTCATTCCCACAAAAAATGAACGTAAAGAGGTTAAACATTGGCAAATGCCAAACACTCCAAGTTGATATGAAAAACTATCAACCATTGCATATAAAATTTTGCTAGTTTAACAATGCTTAACAATTTCTACACTGCTAACAGTTCCTTAGCACGGTTAGCAATTTCTTAACACTTTTAGTCGTTGGATTTGTAGTTTTTTTATTATTTAAACTTAAAAGGAAGGTATATAGAATATAAGAAGAAGAATGGACCATTACTATCCGAGGATCCCAAACGCGACAGGCTTATGGCGGTGGTCTCAGCCGGTGGAGCAAAAGAATATTTAGGGGAAAGAGTTTAGTGTTGATAAAATCGAAGCGATGAAAGATGTGGATATAGACAAGCTTTATACGAGATACGAAGCGAGTTTAGGATCGATGATTACAAAATCACTCGGTAATACAATTATACAACTGTATACCAGAGCAGTTTGTATGTATCTCCCAATTGATGACCAAACAAAATTAAATAGTGATCTTGAGCAAGATCCATTCCTGGACATGCGCTTAACAGTTTTACTTGCGAACTATATCACAGATTTGGCATGTTCTTAGCTCCGCTCACCACAGCTGTAACTACTGTTAAACATTGTCAATTTAATAATAAAAAGGAGGAAGTAACGAAACCGAAGAATCAGAAGAAAGTTGAAGCGGGTCGAAAAGGTGCTGCTGCTAGAAAAGCAAAACATGAAGAACTCTCGAAAAACTTCGAAAGCGAAAGATGAACAAGAAGAAGAACCATCATCATCGAGGAGACCAGATCACGTTTTTATCAATCCCTTGTACATTGCTGCTACGCTGATAATAGGTTGTGGTGTTTACATATATTTTAATCGGTCGAAAAAACCACCACCACCTGTGGTAACAAAACCCAAACCCATTTATTATGTTTTGAACATTAATTTGCACACTATTTATAAACAACAATGGCAACACCAAATATAAACGGTAAAGAAATTGCAAACACTGTATACCACGCGGTTGTGGTCAGCGCATTGGCCGCTGGTTACTCGAGATTGACAAAATTAATATTTACGAAAGCCCCGACACCTAGACTGGCTTTCAACCTCGAAGATATCGGGATGGTCACTTTGGATATAGCCCTCGCTATGGCTACGAAGGATATGTTGGAAAAACAAGGTATTCTCCCACATGATATTTTGAAGTAATAATAATATCATCATTATAGTATGGCATCAGTAGCGTTACTCGTTGGTGGGGCAGTAGTAAACGCTTTAGCATTTACCGGAAGTAATTTTTTATTTAGTAAACTGGGGTCTTCAGACGCGTTAGAAGAACAGAAACGACACAACAAAGCGCAAGAACAACTTCAGGGCAGCGACCGCAGAATGGCAGAAAGAGAGGATTCAACGTTTAGATTATATCAATGAAAAACTAAGACAGCAACAACATGCTGTGAACACGTTTAAGGATGTGGATATGGCTATGCAAGAATATTATAAAGTGATGGGGGAGCCACTACCCCCTCTTCTCAAAAACCCCAACTTTCAGATTTTTTATACACCCTCAGAGGGACAAAAAGATCGAGAATACGTATTTATTATCATGACCATGGTCATTTTTGGCGTTGCGATTTCAAAATATTAAAACATTTACTTTCTTAAATAAAAATGGAAAAGATCTATTACAGCCCAAGCGGTTATTGGAAGGGTTATTCGGCGATTAAAAAACTCGCGAAAGCAGCCAAGGTGTCTGAGGATGAGGCTAGAAAATGGTTACAAAAACAAGCTATATGGCAAATTTATCTACCCCCTCCAAGTATATTCCGAGAGCAAAATTTGATATTACTATCCAAATGAGGTTCATCAGGCTGACCTTTTATTTTTACCCTATGACAGAATCAGGCGTAAGACGTATAAGTATGCGCTGACTGTCGTTGATGTTGCGAGTCGATATAAAGAAGCCGAACCCCTAACAACGAAAGACAGCGTCGAAGTGGCGGCCGCTTTTTTACGTATTTATGACCGTAGCCCTTTGAAGGTATAGGTAAGAAACCGTCGGTCGCAATAAGGCCAAATCGGTAGAAGCCGAATCCTCTGCACCGACTAAAGATGATAAAGGAGAGTTACCGCCTGATGCGCAAGTTCGGTACTTGTATGAGCCCGGTGAGCTCGAGGGTGGAGCTCGCAAACGAGCAACGGATCCCGTTTGGTCTCTTAAAGTTTATAATATTAAGCGTATGATGCCCGGCGATCCTATTCTTTATTATTTACAAAATGGCCCATCCAGAGGGTTTGTACACGAAGAGCTTATGGTTGTTCCTCACGATACAGAATACCATATGCCCGTAGGCGTAAGAGGTAATTACCATCATCTAGCCAATAGCGTTTGGAATCGTACGGTGAGAGTGATGTCTTCATTTGCTTGATCGTGTACATCTTGTGCTTATACGATCTCAACGTTCTCATACAATTAGTAAATTGAACAGATCGATCAATAACTCCTTATACATATCGGGTTCAATGTCATCCTTCACACACATTTTTTTATGCCCTTGGCTTTCTTGATAACTGATCCATCATCCGCTACAACCCGAAATACATCTTTGAGCGCAAGCCGCAGAATTGTCGGATCGGTTTACATCCGAGCTCACCTTTTCATGTATCCTGGCACTTTCTCTATCGATTTATCGTACAATGGATGATCTTTTGGAAAATTACTGCGGTCATGTACATTATCATCCATACCAGCGGATTTAAAATCCTCGCATTCTACGTGGAGAATGAATGAATCGGTATCGATATAAACAACCTGCATCCATATTTTTTCTTGTAGTGGTTGTAATACAAATCATACATGAGATACTTTGATAGGTCGAGAATGGCCATCCCGATATAGATAGGTTTATTGAGCACAAGCTTATTTTTTTTGTAGTGAATCGCTAGAAGTTTCTCGTTGATGATCATATGATCGACATAAGCCGGTTTGTTTATTAGTTTGCGTGCCTTGTCCTCTTCATCTAACTTGAATAATTTGATATTCGTTCTCATTCTGATAGTTTCCATAGTTTTACCAAATACCGAGTTGTTCATTAATTTATACAGATCTTTATCGGCATCGTTAGTAGCGGCTTGTCTCAGTTTGGTGTTCATCATTATATAGGGCGCCATCCAGGGACTTGATTAAACTTTAACACTTTTGTGATTTTAGTTACTTTCATGCCAAGTTGCGTGTATAGCTTGAGATTTCTATAGTGAACGACATAACCAACCTTATTCCATAGATTCGGAACTAATTTCTCGTTTCCTTTCCGCGCATCTGAGTTTTTCACGAAGGCGTCGTTGATAGGGTGAGAGGTTTTCGAGTTTTATTTCTATTTTCTCAGGAGCTAGGGGATAATCGTTATGTTCGTCGTGTAATTCCTCAGGGTACTCGATATCACACTCCACAATATATCCCGTCTCATCATCGTCGGGGTGATTTAGAATCTTTTCGAGATTGGCATCGTTATCCCAGATAAATCCACCCGTGGGTAAAGCTTGTAACATCGCCCAACCATACAAGTTGTTCGCGTCGAGATACATGATATACGAATCCGTTTTTTCAGGCCTGTAATCTTTCATATACTTGTTATTAGCCTCCGCGTATCTTCTTACAGTCATACTGATTCCACCGCGTATTCCCGCCTCTATCATGTTATATTGTTATATTGTTCGATATCCGTCAACAGTTCGAGTTCTATTCCCGTACTCTTGAGTAAAGCATCCCAAGACATTCCGGGAAGCGTGTAATAATGAACAGGATCGAGATTATGAGTTCGCAAACACGTATTTCTAAATTCTGGAACACATCGGCAAGTAACAGCACATCAGTGACTAAGTACAGATCGTTATAATCACCTAGATTCTTACATTTAAACTTCTTCCACACATTCTTGGCATGCTTGTGGTCACTTTCTGATATATCCGTGTTGTTAAGTTTACTAAAGAAAATGACTTTTCTTTGGTAGTTTCGTATCTTCGTATTTACTCCAATCGGTAATATATTCGTACGGAAAGACTCCTTTTCTCGTAACGAGCTTGAACTCCTCCTCATCTGTGAAATGTTTTGCGCGTTAAAAACTTCTTATCATCCGGAAGGTTCTTCGCAAGCTGGTCGAGACTCGAACTCAAGAATGCGAAACTATCTAAAAACTTCAACCTTCCCCAACTGAATGTGATGTACTTCTCTTTATTATTCGCGATACACGTAATTCTACCACCACCTTTGTTCGCGAGCTCCGAAATGATCGCGTGAGAGTCGTAACTTTGAGGTTGTGAAATAATATCGACAACACAAATTCGTCGGGTTTTATTCTCAATTTAAGATTACACGATGCATGCGCGGCACCTCTATAGTTCCCTGTGATATGGTCATGATCTCTTACTTATCATTTGCGGGTAGTTCCCCTCTACATATCCAACAAACTCGTTCGTTTTCAAACGATTTGTTATCTTTTTTGGTCATCTTTATTGGAACTGGTTTTTTTCAATTCCTTGACAGTATGATAATATATTATTCGAAGTTTATCGAGAAAATGACTGACCGCATTCTCACCACGAAATAGTTGCGGTTTGTACGCCCTTCCATCAGACCTAACATGCACAAACCCGTATGACGAGATGATGTGTTCGCTTTCTTTGATGGTCCTTATTCGATCGTCTTTTATTTCTTTACAAATCGCCTCAAAATCAGCATATATCACATCACTAACTTGCATTTGTTTTTGAAAATTGGTAAATTTGATCATTTTTGTCTTCTCCGATGGCATCTCAACGCGAGAATAGTTCTTGTGGTTGATCTGCGCGCATCGCTTAATATGTTCTTCTAAAAGTTCTGATGATGTTGTACCTGTCAAGCAATACTCACAAAAGTACATGGCTGCTTTGTGTTTGTTTGTATTACTCAGTAGTCTGTTAAAATTCTTAATATAAGTATAATGTTGTCCACCATTTTCATTTTCTATAATAAGAAGTTTAATACGCTCCATGTTGGTGGGTTGTTTTGATATTCTTGCGCGTTCAATCGTTTTATTTTTTAAATAGTATACATTAATAGCAATATTATTTTGAGTCTCAATCCTTGTAATTTGTTTTTATTGGTGTAGGAAAGTCAATATTTTCAAAATTAAACCCATCATCAGAAGGATAGGAATAAGTTAAATTAGAATTCGCTTTTGCTGGAAACTTGTGTGCACGTAAACAATGTCTTATACATTGATCATCTTTATTTTTAATATTAATCACAGCTCTTTTATTTTTTAACCACTGTGGTGATTCAATAAAGGATCCTGGAGATGTAATAGAAACTCTATTCACCCATAAACTAAAGATTCTTTTAATGAACCATCCTGAACCTTCATTTGTAAAATTTTCTATTTTAACAAAATCTGTTTTATTTGTTTTTCAATATCTTGATCATCAACAACATCAATAATACTTTGATATTCCGATCGAAATACAGCTACAGTAGTATCATCATTTTTAATTTGACCAAACTCCACCGTTAAAACAATATTTTGTTTGGTCAGTGGAATAGCTCTTTGGTTAATAGTGTCCACTTTACTCATCATAAACGAAAGCGGATCTATTTCATTTGGAAGAGCTGCAAGTTTATAATTTTTAATAATACTTACCAAACTCCTCCGTGGATTCAGCTTTATGTTGTAGTTTACGTATATTTTTTAATAAGTTCATCTTTTTTCATTCTACTAAAACCACGAATTTTGAGCTTTCGTGCAATATCTTTAAGCGTAGCATTGGTCTCCCCCTCCAAAGCATCAAACCCCAGTGCTTTAATCAACTCAGTTTTATTCATAGATTCATGATTAGGAATCTCTTTTTTAGAAGCGAGATCACGGTAATATTTTTCAGATACCGTTGCAACCATTTTTCTCTCTATATATACTATTATATTTTTTTCTCTAATAGGATTTTTTTTTACAAGTTGATCAATCTCTGAATCCAATGATTACTCCACCAAAGGGTGGAATATACCCTCTTGAATAAGTTTCAAAAGTGTCAATTTCATCATCATCAGAAATATAACCCTCAGAGTCGCTTGAATGTTCTCCACAATCGGGTATAGGATCAATCTTTTTCTCCATGGGAGGAGGCTTCTCTTTTTTATGCTTACATTTACAACAAATAACATACTTCGTACGTACATAAAGGTTGCATTTTATACAAAGTACTGGAAGTGACATTCCTTTTCCATGACATTTAATATGATCTTTACAATAGAGCCCCATGCAAGCTCGACCGCATACTCTATTTGTTTTAACTTGGGGGTACTCACAAATGTTATGTGGAAAAGGCATTATTTTTTCTATATATACAATATAATCTTTTCTCTAATAGGGTGATCACAATCTTCGCGCGCGCGGGAGGCAGGCTGTGCGCGGGACCACTCCCACTACACACGCCGTGCGGTCGCTTGCCAGCACACACACACGGGGAACGGGGCGACCGTTTCGCTCTCCATACACATAACTGGTTTTAACTAGATTTTTTTTTATGCTTGAGGGCGGTATTGCGCGGTTTTGGGCTGGGGTCGGTTGTATATAGAACCCCCATGACCGTTTCGCTCCCCCCATACACATATCCAACCATCATATTTTTTTTTTTATCTTGTGATTTGGCTCTCCATACACATATAACTTGTTTTAACTATATATTTTTTTTTTATGCTTGAGGGTCATATTACTCCAACATACACAGGTTTTGGCTAAATTTTTTTTATGCTTGAGGGCCTTAACACAAGCTAATACGCCCAAAAAAGTTGTATATAGAACCCCCATCTCTTATACTACTTATATATATATATATATATATATATATATATATATACTTTAAAATGGGATCTTTTTTATGCACTGCGGAGATAAACAAATTCAGACGACCATTCAAAACTGAAAACGGATTCCAAGATAGAATTCGGCCAACATTTTGTGTGGAAGAAAAACTAGGCTGAGAACGAAAAATGACGGGTATCCGGATTCACGTTTCTTGAACCTCGTCATCAGCTGTTTCACTGAATTCATCATTCATTGTGTGAACTAACATGCAGTAGAAAGTTGTGTACGACTGAGTTGCCACCGTGACGGTATAGTCTTCAGTCTCAGTGAACAGCGTTAATTGTGTGTGTTAAGTGAAGTGGACCTGCACAGTACGTGTTAGTTCATAGCCTGCTGAGCGCAGTGGGAAAAAATGCAAAAATTATACGACACCGCGGACACTGAAGCATTGCGTTCACCGATATGATTTCCGCGGTCAATTCCGCGGTTATTCAAATACCTCCATGGACATTACGATGTACAGAGGCCAGTATTCCAGCCGTCACTCAGTGGAAACCTCAGAGGCAACGCCTTAAAGCTCCAGAAAAAAACGCTCTCGTCGCGATGTCAGGGGGAACTACTTCTCAAACAGAGTGGTGACACAGTGGAACAGTCTCCCAGACTCCGTGGTCCTGGCGCCGTCTGTCAACGCCTTCAAGAGCCGTCTGGATAAGCATTGGAGGGACCTACCTCGTCTGTACAACCCATCTTGCCAGAGTAGCTGATTTGGCTTAGCCGCGCTCGTCACGCATGCAATCAATTCAGTGACCAGTCTTTGGAACACGAACAGGCCTCGGGAAGAGGCCTAAATCGTTGACCGTCAAAGTCAAGAACAGGATTTGTTGACTGAGACGTTGTGCGCTTATTACGGAAAGTACGTGCCGATGTCAACTTTCAACTGACACAGAATATTAATTTTGCCCATGGACGTCGCGGCGGAAAGGTGAGGTTATTATTCACAGTCAATGTCCCGGGCCTCATGTATAGTGCGGCCCACAGTTCTAGTATTAACCCTTTCACCGCCAGTCAATTTAGAGTGCAAAATTTCCCTTGTGCTATAAACACAGAAAATATGGTGTCTAAGAATAGCTGGGGATTTCCTCTGTCATGTGTAGAAAATATGACCAATCCTACCACTGAACATAAAGAGCAGTAGGTTCATGGATAACAGACCCATGATCTGGTCACCCTTCAGTGACATGGGTCCTCTGCCTAGCTCCGGCTGCATAAATGCGAGTTTGGCAGTGAAAGGGTTAAATCCCCCTGCCCGTTCAGGTTGTGTGTTTTGGCTAAAATTTTACACTGACGCAGACTTTCGTAATTTGTTTCTCAGTATCTTCTGGTTGTATAGGTTATTCATCAGAAACCCTTGGACGGTCTCAGTTTTATATCCGGCAGTAATACTCACTGTGGCCGGAACCTGAGCCGCGGTATGTTTATGATATAATTCAAAATTTTTTAAGTGTAATCACATAAAATTATAATTTCTGCACTATAGTGCAATGGCTTATACATATGGGTATTTGCAATACTCTCCTCTACCGAGCTTTGAATAACAAGGGAACACTTCGCGACAGGCTGCCCGCCGCGAGCGAGGATCGCCGCTCGCGTAGTGCTGTTGAGTGAGTCGTGACCACTGTCCAGCCTGTGTCATTGGGCGTGCGACCTCCCAGCATGCATCGCAGCCCTGAACAGAGCCTACATTGTAGGTTTTGGTGAGCCGCGGTATGTTTATCATAAAATTTATCATGACGAGTGCGACGTACGTGTCGGTGTGTATATGTGTGTGTGTGTGTGTGTGATCTCTTTTTGTTTCTTCCCCATATCTTCTGTCAAAATAAAGTTGTAAAGGGAACTCCCACCTACGCACGTCGATCGATGTATTTTCAGTACATGGATTAATTTTGTTCATGTTCAGATCACAAATTTCGCTTCCGTTGTCAGAGGCGGTAACAACGAATAATTTTATGTAATACATCGGAACATCAAGGGGAGTTCAAGGCTGTGAGTGTGTGTGTGTGTGTGTGTGTGGGGGTGTGTGTATATATATATATATATATATATATATATATATATATATA
Source organism: Babylonia areolata (assembly GCF_041734735.1). Lineage (NCBI taxonomy): Eukaryota > Metazoa > Mollusca > Gastropoda > Neogastropoda > Buccinidae > Babylonia > Babylonia areolata. The sequence continues at coordinate 28,901,395 of NC_134900.1, forward strand.
TCTACATACATAAACAAACAAAAAACCAGGTCTCAGCTTTTTCTTCCGAAGACTTAATGTGTATATTTGCATCGCTGGAAAAAAAAAGTATTCAGCATATTAACTTTTGTTATACAGTTGAACGAGGTTTTGAGCGTGAAAACGATTTCAAGACTTTATTTTCGCGTTATTTTCTTCAGTGTCGGCGTCAGTCGGACCTCAGTTGTGTACATTGCCAGCGTATGGTCCAAACCTGGTGAATGAAATCCCTATTTTACTGTCATAGGAAAATGTGTGTCAGCCATGCCGGCAAAATTTTGCTGTCCAAGGTTCACAGCGTGGCAACTGAACTACCATTCATCAGTTGCTCATTGTCACGTATCTTTTTTATTTATTTATTTTTTTTAATTAGTTAATTATTCTTTATACACATGCATGTGATGTGACAATAAAATTTAGTGTTTGATGAGATACTTTTTTTTCATCTCCTAATGAGTCTCGGAACGTAAACACATTACACTGAGGACTGACGTAACACCCGGCACTGCAGTAACTTGTTTTCAGTATTCAACTTGAAAATGAATATCTATAGCTCACAGTTACCACTGGTAGACAAATTTGGAATGACAGGCCACCATGATAAATACATTGGATAGGAGAGTCTGGCTTTGTAAACGTAGAAATTTTCGCGCGTAAAAAGGGGACATTTCAACGGACATCCGGAACAATTGAAGGGAATTTAAAAACAGAAGAAGAAAACAAAAGAAAAAGAAAAAAAACACCGCTATCATTCTACTTTTTGAACAGGAACTAGTATGATAAGGGTTAATCTTAACATTGCATCTTGTACATATCCAAGGGTATATGCATGATCATGCCTGCACCCTTTTTATCCTGTATATCCTAAGCCAGCTGCAGTATTATTGGCAAATGGGTATAAAATAACAACTTATTGTGTATCATATTTTGTTAAACCATGCCATTGTTATTGCTACTCTCCAACTGACCCCTCGGTTCCCTTGTCAGGCACAGCCTTGTCAGTCAGATACAGAGCCCAGCACTTCATTTACAATTTTTGTGATTTTAAGTTGTGACCTGTGCGTTTGACTATGTATATAATTATGAGAATACCATCATGCTCATTTTCTCCAGTGATAGGATAAGTCCAGTGTCTACTATAAAATAAATTAATTCTACTTTGCGCTCAAACTTTCTTTGCATAGTTCAAAACCCTAACTGGGGTATTGCATTAATTTCATCGTCACTTTCATCGGCAAACAGTTATCAGCGAACTGTGATAAAATTGTATATTATGATAATTCCTTCGGTAGAACTTCTGATATGTTAACACACCTCCCCTTCCAAATGTGGAGTGAGGCATTCCGACGTGGTCAGCCAATGTACGCGGCTCTAGCTTTCACTTGCAAAATCAGAATCTTTCAGGAACCTAATTTCAGACTCCTTTTCACAGCATCTCAAGTGTTGGGTTTATCATTTTCCACTGACTCGGCTGCTCAGGTTGCTGTACATTGCAATTGGTTTGCAAGACTGCTTTGTTTTTTTGTTGTTGGTTTTTTTGTTTTTGTTTTTGTTTTTCCCGCCTCCACTGAGTTCAGCTGCTCTGCAGTAGAGGAGTGTGTGTGGAGGAGGGGGGTAGAGGAGATGCAGGGTAATGTGTGGTGTTTGTGTGTGTGTGTGTGTGTGTTGGAGCTCATGTACGTTTATATGTATTTGACTGTGCTTTCATATCTGTGAAACTGCATGTTAGGTGCATATCTGTTATGCATGTGTGGGTGTATGTGTGAATGTGTGTCTTCATGTTTTACATTTATTTGCTTATTTATCATCATTGTTGTCTTATTTATTTTATTTTATTATTATCATTACTACTACCTTTTTATATCATAATATTTATTTATTTATGTAAGCTTATCTATTATTTATTCACCTTTTTTTCTCAAGGCCTGACTAAGCGCGTTGGGTTACGCTGCTGGTCAGGCATCTGCTTGGCACTGATGTGGTGTAGCGTATATGGATTTGTCCGAACGCAGTGACGCCCCCTTGAGCTACTGAAACTGAAACTGCAGTCGAGTCGGCCATGTCACCAAAGTTTCGAATCGGGCTTACCTCAATTGTCACCTGCACTCACAAACGTTTTGCCTGATTTCATTTCGCTTGTCTAAATCACATCAGTAGACTAGCTATCGTTTGCGGGCCAATGATGGCATGCGAAGTTTTGAATCTTTTTGTCTATATATTAAAGCTAG
>NC_134900.1:28913640-28923640 GCF_041734735.1 Babylonia areolata
GGACGTCATGTATATTTGATATTTTGTACTCTCTCTCTCTCTAACGACAAGTTAGGGTATTTAGATGAAAAGGGAAAGAACTGCTGGTTTACACAAATAAGAGAAATTTTATGTCAAACTGGTTTCGGTATTGTGTGGCTACATCAAAGGGATTGGGGATGTTAAATTGTTCCTGAATATATTCAACGAACCTGGTCTGGGGCTATTCGAGAGATAAGGAGACAGAAGATCGTACCCCTCCGACCCCCCCCCCCCCCAACCCCCCCCCCCCCCCCAACTCCGCCCCGCCCCACCACCCCGACCCCCGACCGCACCAGACCCTGCCCCCCACCCATCCACTCTCCCCCTACACCGCCCCTTCCCATGTGTTTGTTTTATGGCTTGAGGCCGATGTACAATAAACCACTTGTCTTTGTCTTTCTCTCAGTACACGTACATTCGTCATCACACACACACACACACACACACACACACACACACAGAGTCACACAAATGCACAGACATAGGCAAGCACGCATAAGTTCACACTCGCACGTATATGAAAGAGAGAGAGAGACAGACAGACATAATACAGACAGAGACAGAAGCTGGAGAGGAAGGGGGAGAGAAAGAGAGGGGGAGGGGGGGGGAGTGGGTATGGGAAAACAAATGGAAAGTCAGATGAACAAAAGAAAGAAAGAAAGAAAAAGTTAGATTTTTTTTTTTTTCATATTAAGAGAAAGAGACAAAATGTAGGCTACGAGTGCAAAACAATCACATTCCAGAACATATTTACAAAATATGGGTCACAACATTTTACTGCCGACAGACAGCACGGCATCAAATACGCACGAAAATTGCCGTTAAACTACTAGCTCCCTGAATTTGGGACGCTCACTCGAGTAGGAAATTACCCTGTGAAAGATAGCATCTAAAGTGGTGAAGGCCCACCCGGCCAGATCAAAACGAACGTATTTCAGTGACATTCTGGTGCCAGCTAAAAAAAAAAAAGTGGTGCTGTGGCACAGGCAGTGAGGCGGTGGCCTTTTTTTTTTCTTTTTTTTTTCTTTTCTTTTTTTGATCCAGTGTCATTCACCAGTGATCAAGAGTTCGAGGCCAGTGTTCACCAGTGATCAAGAGTTCGAGGCCAGTGTTGTTCACCAGCGATCAAGAGTTCGAGGCCAGTGATCAAGAGTTCGAGGCCAGTGTTCACCAGAGATCAAGAGTTCGAGGCCGGTGATCACCAGCGATCAAGAGTTCGAGGCCGGTGTTCACCAGCGATCAAAAGTTCGAGGCCGGTGATCACCAGCTATCAAGAGTTCGAGGCCAGTGTTCACCAGAGATCAAGAGTTCGAGGCCAGTGTTCACCAGTGATCAAGAGTTCGAGGCCAGTGTTCACCAGAGATCAAGAGTTCGAGGCCAGTGTTCACCAGTGATCAAGAGTTCGAGGCCAGTGTTCACCAGTGATCAAGAGTTCGAGGCCGGTGTTCACCAGTCAAGAGTTCGAGGCCAGTGTTCACCAGTGATCAAGAGTTCAAGGCCAGTGATTCACCAGTGATCAAGAGTTCGAGGCCAGTGATTCACCAGTGATCAAGAGTTCGAGGCCAGTGATTCACCAGTGATCAAGAGTTCGAGGCCCCGTTTCGGCCTGGTGTTGTGTACCTTGGGAAAGGCACTATTCTCCAATTCTCTCACTCCACTCGGGGTGTGAATGAACGGTGGTTACCTTGCTTGACTTCAACTGTTATACCTGTTACCTATCTCTTGACTTCTGCTGATGTCTCTGGGACACCACTGAAGACATCGCCACCACTCTCCTCCACCTGTCTCTGTCCTGCACCGCTCTCTGGGATTCCGCCAGGTTCATGTCTGTCCATTCTTGGGTATTGTCTTCCCACTTCTTTCTCCATCTTCCTCGTCTTCGGCTTCGTCCGACTGTCCCTTGGAAGGTAGTCTTTGCAAGTTATATGGAGCGGGAAACATGTCCACGCCATTGACATCATTTTCCGTTTCTTGACGACTGTGAGGCGGCCACCGTGAGGTCGTATTGCTTGTTGGATTCTCTTTGTTTGTCACAATTATGATCTGTGCAGTTGATGACAAAGACCTTCATGTAGGCATTTGCTGTCCAGTTCTGTTCTGTTCTGTTACTCAAAGAGGCGCCACTGGGTTCTGACATATTCTTATACACTAAGCAGATACCTGCCTGAGCAGCGCATTTCTTTCTTCTTTTTTTTTCTCCTTTTTTTTAATCTGAAAACTTTAATCCAGGAAGCATAAATCAGTTCTCCAGATAACATTGTCTGTGTGATAGCTAAATCATGGACACTCTTTTGCACGCTTTAATGTTAAGTGATTGTGACGAAATGTCTGGGTTTTTCCAGTGAACTACTGTATGTGCATCTTTGTCAGTGCGGTGATGGAGTCTCCCGTCGGACCGACGGATGAGCAGGCAGGCAGGCAGGCTTATCTGTCGGTGTGTGTCCTCGTATGGGAGAAGAGGCCGATTCTGGATGCGCAGCACCGTTTCCCACAACAGGTGTTGCAAGGGAAAACGTCTCCAGAAGTTGAGCCCTGCTTCCTTCGCTCACGCTTCTCCCAGTGCGGCGTGACGTGTACAAGAGACAGTGGCATTGCATTCAAAAGTTAATCGTTCCTTGTATAAGATAATGAATAAATCAATTAACTCTCTCCATACGAACGGCGAAAGAGACGACGTTAACAGCGTTTCACCCCAATTACCATCATCAAAATATTGCGAGCGGAACGCTCTTATACTGAAGAGGTGAATGTTGACAAAGAATACCACAGTTCTGACGACGGAAGCTAAAGGTTGGCTCGTTCAGACACCCACTGGACATCCGAGGGGTCTGTGTAGAGGAGAAGAGAAGACTGGCCGTACTGAGTGAGTTAACCACGCTTCGTGAGTTGACCAGCGCATTTCTTTGCATGTCTGCTGAGAGTGGCCAAGTTTCGCAGGCAAAGATGAAGACTGACGAAACAATCAGGCACTGGAGCACAACAGGTGCGTCCTGGCGCGTGCACCGATGTTCTTGTCTCTCCACATGAGTTGGAGTCTGTCTTGCTATCGCAGCTGTTGTTTGTGCAGTCTTTTCCACGATCTCAGGTTTTGAACCTTCATCCGATGTGATGCTTTCTGGTTTCGTCTTTCTACGTGGTGAGGTATTTCACCGCTTAATTGATGTGTCTTCTGGATGCTATTTCTGTTCAGGGTTTCTTCAGTCAGTGTACACTGGTGCTCAGATCAGGTTTTTTTCTCTCTCCTTCTTCGTCTTCTTCCTGACTTCGTTGTTTGATTTTCTGTACTTCTGTGCGCCTTCTGGGTCACCTTGTCCTTTCTTCAGTTGGCGTCTCTTGTCACACAGCTCTGAGATCTCCGTTCTGACCCAGCTTGACTGAGGATTTTTGAGGCGCTGATGTTTTCCATTCTTCTTCTTCTTCTTCTGCGTTCGATGTTTTGGCTGCGTCAGACGGTCACCCCTGTCGCCACGATGTAACCCACGGTCTTCTCCAGGTCGTGGCGGTCTCCCCAAAGCTGCGCCTGTAGCTCTGTGCCCCCTGGCCAGGTTTGACGCCGTAGAGCTTCATGGGTTGGGCAGTGTTGGAGGATGTGTTCAGGGGTCTGGGGTCCAGTGCCACATGGACACTCATCAGTGTGGGCGATCTTCATACGGTGAAGGTGACTCAGTAGTCGGCAGTGGCCAGTTCTCAGTCTGAAGAGGACTGTCTGCTGGTGTCTCTGGAGCTGGTGGATTGGATCGACACCACTGTTTGCACCCAGCCTTCTCTTCCACTGGTTCTGGTAACGGATGTGGATGATGGTCCTGGCCTCTCTGTAAGTCACGGGGTGGCTGAACTGCTTCATTTTGCTGCCTGCCTTGGAGAGAGCATCGGCCTTTTCGTTCCCCGTGACCCCACAGTGAGAAGGAACCCACTGAACAGTGACAGTCGACCGTTTTGAAAGGTCATGAAGGGCTGCTTTGATGTTTGTCAGCTGCTGTTCGTTTCGATGTTTTCCATTGATTTCATTGGTTGTTTCAAGTACTGCTGTGTTGTACGCGTTGACTGCAGACTTCAGGAGCCAGTTACATTGCTTGGTTCTAACTTTTTGACAGTTACACGTGACTAAATGCCTACGTTGACCGAACTACGCCATTGGTCAGTTCCATACTACACACAGTTAGTAGCGGGTTACGACCATGCTAGGCTCTTCCGTCCGAGCAATGCAACTGGCTCCTATTGTTCTCATCTAGAGTTCCCAGAAGTGTAAACTTCCTTTCAATAAATGCTTTGAACTATCACCTTACTGCAGGGTTCTGAATTTCTTCAAGCTGAACCACAATCTTGTAAACTGATTTGCTGATCTTCTTAAGAGGCAATCTGAATGTCATCATCACCAGACCAAGGTCGTTTCGTGTATCTGCCCCCGGAGAATTGCGGGTGCGTGCGATGTTAACTCTTGATCATAAGCGTTCGCGATTCGGGTACCAGGGTGTAATCAATCTGCTTGTGGGGTATACTGTCTTGGATGTGTCGTGTCCATCTTCTTGTAGTTTGGTGGACACCAGGAGCCAGTTGCATTGCTTGGTTCTAACTTTTTGACAGTTACACGTGACCAAATGCCTACGTTGACCGAACTACGCCATTGGTCAGTTCCATACTACACACAGTCAGTAGCGGGTTACGACCATACTAGGCCCTTACGTCCGAGCAATGCAACTGGCTCCAGGAGTATTAGTTCCGACCATATTGTTGGTGGCTGCAAATTCAAGAAACCGGGGTCCTCTTTCATTTCAGTTCTCTCAAGGTCTGACAAAGCGCGTTGGGTTACGCTGCTGGGCAGGCATGTGCTTAGCAGATGTGGTGTGGCGTATATGGATTTGTCCGAACGCAGTGAGGCATCCTTGAGTAACTGAACTGAACCGAACTATCCAACTTTCTCATTTCAATTACCTTGTACCACTTGGACATTATTTCTGATAATTTTGTTTCGTCAGTGACTCCTTGAGGCTGGTTGTTCAGTGAAGTCTTCTGCATTGTCCTCGCTGAAGTCGGAAGTGCATGTGTTTGCCTGGGCAAGTGTGATGTTGAAGGGTGCTGCCTTCGGACGGATGGTCACTGAGTGATTAGTTTGCTGGAAACTGGGCGGCATCGACTGGTGAAGGTTCCTAAAATGGTCGGTGGAGGGAGAGGACTGGTCCCCGCCTTTCTATGCCAAGCCCTTCTGGCACTAGTGGATATGAACTTGAATTCACTGCCCCGATTGCCATATAAAAGTCTATGGGACATTTAATCTTTTAAAGCTAAAATCGTGTCATTGCAATCCCTCCACTTGAAACCTTGTTTCTTTGACAGCGTGTCTTTTTTGTATTTTCTTTTTTTTTTTCTTCCTCCCACTGCGATGATTACTGTTATTCCTGTTCGTCCGCTCTCTCACATTCTGCCACTCTCCCAGCCCCTCCTTCTGATCAAATTCGGTACATGCTGGACTCAGTAATACTGTTGGGATGGACAACTGAGTACTGCGTGTGATGGACTGATACTGTGTGTGATGGACAACTTACGGGTACCTGTGATGCACTGAGATACCGTGTGCTGAAAGCCGGCCGGGACGGATGCCGCTGGACTTGTTCCATTGCGCACACGGTACACGGAATACATTCCTGTACATCAGTTCTGCACCCACTCACGCCCCACGATCCCATGCCCCTGATGGTTTTACCTCCACCCCACTGACCCCACTGACCCCTCTACCCCCTTCCCGTCTCTGTCTCTCTCTGCCGGTCTCAGTCCGTGCCTGTCTGTCTGTCTCTCCAGTCTCAGGCGTGTGTGTGTGTGTGTGTGTGTGTGCCAGTGTGCACGATGTGTATGTGTGTTCGTTCGTTCAAGTTCAGTTTAGTTTAACGTCTTTTCACTCTTAAGTGATATTAGACGAGGGTAGGAAAAAAATCGAGGGGGGGGGGGGTGCACTGTGCGTGCCGTGTCAGTGTTCACTGTGTGTTTATGTTCCGTGTTCAGCTGAGTGTGTTTTAAGCGTCAGTCAGTCTCTCAACACGATCTTCTTCATTCGTCTGGTGAGCCGGCATCACTCCGCCCCTTCTTAATGGCGAACCTGCCAAATAAAATTAAAAAAAAAAACAAAAAAAACAGCGTGAGATGCCCAGGTCTCTGTCTCCGGGATGTCAGTTTTCAGTCTGGCACCACTGACTGCATCCCGCAACCGGCGTCCTGATCACTCGTTAAAACGCGCGCCGTCACTTTACTTGACGCTAACCTGGTTGCCCAACCCTGTGAGCTCAGATGCTTGGAACGCCGCCGAACTTTTCGATCCGATCTTCGGCCCTCTCTGGCTTTTTTCACAGGTGATGAAAACAAGTTTGTGACTTAAAGTGCTGCACTGCACATGCGCGGCAAGCCAACACTGGGCTGAGCCGGCGCAGCGGCACACAGCCAATCAACAGTGTTGTTTCAACAAGGCACGGCAGTGCAGTTTTTGTTCAGGAATGCAGACGACGCCATTTAGCAACTCGGGTGATTGAGGACACATTCTCTCACTCTCTGTCTCTCTTTCTCTCTTATATTTTTGTCGAACATTTTAACATCCATGAATTCAGGTACCTATTTTGCCGCCGGCATTTTTTGTGTGTGCATGTATGAAACGATATTACCATTACGGTAAATGCAAGGCATATCTATAGAATGTTGGACTGATTACGATAGTACAAGAAACTCAGCGAAGAAAATTTATTTAGAACACTACAACACCAACCTCAGAAAGAAAAAAAAATCATTGGCTAATCGAATTGCACAAATGTGGAATGCACTACCAACCGAAGTTAAAATTGCACAAAATACTAACACACTTTCAAAAATCTCCTTGACACCAATACCATCTGAAAAGAAAAAAAGTTATGATGAATGAAAAAGAAAGTTCTGGCAGAAGCGTACTTGCGTATCCCGCTCAACAACAACAAACGAAAGAAGAAAATAAAATAAAAGGGAAGAAGTAAAGATGATGATTCGATGGGGACATAAAGAAGGCCGAGAGGTCTTGGCCGCAGATAACCTGCCAGTCCCTACTACTACTACGATGTTGTAACCCATTTTCAGTGGATTTCGACTACGTATTTTGTATGTTATTTCACTCAGTTTTCATGAAGATTCAGTCACTGAACTAACGTGCCACCATCTCGCTTTTTCTGTTTCTGGTCAGTTCCACAAACCATGAAACTGTAACCAATAGGTGCAATAATTTAGCCGGGACGCTGAAATAGGAGTCAGTTGTTTTCGTTGTTGACCAACAAATCAAAAACAACAACGCAGAAGGTAGACATTTATCACCACAGGTAAACTACATACCGGCTTGGATCAATATTGGGTGTTGGGCTCAGTCTATTCAGTTTTTCATGCATATAATGTATCTCTCGCTCGCTCGCTCTCTCCCTCTCCGTGTGTGTGTGTTGTGTGTGTGTGTGTGTTGCTTTAAATTTCCCGCAAAGCCATGCAGGCAGTTGCTCTGTCTCAGGCGTCCCCATCTCTCTCCGCCGAGTTCATCTCTCCTCCCTGCCCCCCCCCCCCCCCCCCCCCACCCCCCGTCCCCCCATCTCTCTCTCTCTCTCCCTTCTCTCAGTCTCTCTCTCTCTCACACTCTCAAAACGGAAAGATAAGACACCGTTTTCAGTACTGAAGTGACAGATGAGTATTTTGCTGTCTTGCTATGTTACTGGCGGGCGGAAGACCAACAGCGAGAAATGAGATTGAGAGACTGGAGTCAGTGCTCGACCTTGGACACAGAAACAGACAGATGGACTCGGACCCGGCAGCAGCAGGGAAAGGATTGTCTGTGTGGTCTGGAAGAAGCACTGAGGACCGATTCACCGGCTGTTCCTCTGTGCGATCCACCGTCTCAGTGCGCTTTGAACTGAATGATCGTGCAGCTCGCACAATACCGATGTGGCTTTTTGAGTTTGACTCTTTTCAGTCTCGCCTTCCCGCCGTTTTCGATTCGCCTACTGACTTTCTTTAGCCCCCTCCCCTCCCACCCACCCCCGCCCCTCTCCTCTCTCCGGTCTCTCTTCGGTTTTTCAATCACGCGCACGCGCTCGCACGTGCATACACACACACACACACACACACACACACACACACACACACAGAGACTGGGACACACACACACACACACACACATCCTGGGACACACACACACACACACACACACACACACACACTGACGCGCGCACACACACACACACACACACACACACACACACACACACACACACACACACACTGCTGCCGCGCGTACATGGATAACTCAGTAATAGCAGGAATATATTTGAGGACAGATACGAAATCTCACTGAGATCGCAAGCAGAACAAAAAGGCGTGTTGTGCACAGACGCAACTGAAAAAACTGAAGAACTTTCTGAGAAGCGGTAGACTGTACTGATGATCTGGGGGAGGGTAGACACATCAACCCAATAGGTATTATACACATTGACTGGGGGAGGGTAGACACGTCAACCCAATAGGTATTATATACATTGACGAACTGGAAAAAAAGGTGAATCGGAATCAACATGCAGTCACTTAGTGATCTGCGGATCAGGAACTATGATGATAGGCAAATCAGGATGACACCGTCTTCAAATGTGAATTGAATATCCTAGGAATGCACACACACACACACACACGACCGAAGACACACACGCCCGGACGCTACACAGCACGTGCACGCTACCACCTCTACAACCGCAAGACCTGCGGCGTCAGTGGCGCTTCATGTGAGAGCGTGGCTGTTCTGTGGCTCACTTTTCCTCGTCGCCTTCAAAGCGGTGAGCATCGGTGGTTAGTTCAGCTGGCCTCGCCTCATCTGTCTGCAAGCGGTACGGGTTGTGGTTGTTTCTGGATTCCATATTTTTTTTCTTCTCCTCCACCACCACCACCTTCTTCGTCGTCTTATTCCAGCTTCCTTCTTCACCGCCTCCACCACGCCTGGGTTGGTTTTTTTTTGGATTTTTTCCCCGCTTCGTACGTACACACAAGACACAGTAAAGACAGTGTGTGAATTTTTGTGTGGTGGGTACACTGACTACGAGTGTTCTTCTTGCGGTAAGTTTGTTTTATAATGTTTTTTTTGTGTGTGTGGTTTTTTTTTTAACGCTTTCTCTCCTTCACTCAGCTACTGCGGTCTTTTAAACTTGCACTGTAGCATCCTAAACTTAGCTCCAGGAATTTAGGATGCTAAATTGCCGACATTACCTTGTGGAATCTTTCTTTCTCCGAGTCGTGTTTCCGTCCCATTTAAATGGTAAGGAGCCGGTAGGTGAACTTAACATCGTCGCGGAATTAGCTTTGTTGGGTGAATATGGCGGGTGTTTTTGTTTCGCAGTTGAGGCCAAGTTCACCGTCGTGATGGCCCAAGTTTGAGCATGCTGGGTTAGAATGAAAGAACAGAATTACAGGTATTATTGAGGAAGCGCGCGCGCAAACACACACACACACACACACACACACACACACACACATATATATATATACATATATATTATTGCTTTCCCCGCAACCACCGCCCAGACCCCCTTCACCCTCCCAACAGGCTCTTCACGTTCCCCACCCCCACTCCCCAACACACACACACACACACACACACACCTCCTATGTAGTGTTGTAGAAAAAGCACCGCGAATCATGAATCGGGACAGTGAGAGCGCCAGATGCCGCTAATGATATTGACAAGAGTTTTCAATTCATTTCCATCTTGTGGCCGCGAAGACTATTAAAACGAAATTACGTATGAGTCACGGTGACAATTATCCAGTAGACCTTGAGTCACTGATACACTGAAAATGTCAGCTTGCGAAATACTAGTTTCAGTTTCATCCAGTTTGAAGCGGAGGTGAGTCAGCCGCGCGGGGACTGATTCATGTGCCGATGCCGTGCGAAACATGAAGTCATTTGATCATTCAAGTTGATATATATATTTTTTGGTATTTGTATT
>NC_134900.1:28938640-28943640 GCF_041734735.1 Babylonia areolata
GTGGTCACACACCGATCTGACCTCCAGACCCCTCCACTTAACTCCTTTCTTCAAAGAATCAAGGCTGTCAAAAGATGACACATTGAATATTTTTGGTGAAACTATGTTAAATTTCTGTGCATGCTTTGATTTATGTATCATGAACGGTTATAACCATAGTAACTTTAGTCCTGACTACACCTTCATATCAGCACATGGATGTAGCGTTATCGATTACTGCCTTGTTTCCAGCGATTTCATTGACAATATTACCAGTTTTTCAGTTTGCAGCAGAGTTGATTCAGAACATATGCCAGTTTTGTTTGAAATCAAAGGGGAATCACCAGTGCCATGTTCGCTTCATTATGAAACAGAAAGAATTGTCTGGAGAAAGGAAAGGATGACAGAATTTACAAAAATATCTAATAGCGATTTGTTCTTTCATAACATAGATTATGCATCCTCTTTGATTGATACAAATATCAACACAGCTCTTCAGGAACTTACGAGCTGTCTAATGAATGCTAGTGCCTGTGTACGCTCAAAGCGCCCTGCTAGAAGCATTGTCAAAAGAAAAACATGGTTTGATAAAGAATGCCAGGAAAACAAAAGAATAGTTAGATCAGCGCTGACACTTTTTAAAAGATCTGGGAATGTAAATGAGCAAAACATCTATCTACAGCTAAGAAGGAAATATAACAATCTAAAGAACCTGAAAAGGCGTAACTTTAATCAAGGGCGCATCGATTCTCTGATGAGTGTTGCAAACGATTCTCAGGCTTTCTGGTCAGAGATCAGTAAATATCGCAGTAGAACCCACTTAGCTAACAACATTTCTCAGGATGAGTGGCTGGTCCACTTCGACCATCTGCTGAATTCTGGCTATGAAGAGAATCAGCACCAACCTGCACTTAACGTCTCGGATATGGTATTCGATTGTATCCTGGATTCAGACATTACAGCAGAAGAAATTAAGCAAGCCATCCAAGGTCTTAAAAATGGCAAAGCTGCTGGACCAGATGATCTTATAAGTGAAATCTTGAAAGCTTCAATAGACCCAATACTCCCTTTCCTAGTTACATACTTCAACAAACTTTTTAGAGATGGTATTTTTCCAGAGGAATGGACGAAATCTATCATAATCCCTCTATTTAAAAATGGGGATGCTAATGATACTAACAACTATCGGGGTATTTCTCTGATCAATAACTTAAGTAAAGTTTTCACAAGCATTTTGAATAATCGACTCGTTTCTTGGGCAGAAACGAACTCAATTATTTCAGAAGCACAAGCGGGATTTAGAAAATCATATTCCACCACTGACCACATTTTCACTCTGCATGCCTGCATCGAGAAGCATCTGTCAAGAAATAAGAAATTTTATGTAGCATTCATAGATTTCAGTAAAGCCTTCGACAGAGTACAACACAGCCTATTGTTTGGTGTACTGCTTAGAAATGGTGTTAAAGGTAGAATGTTCAATATTTTGAGGAGTATGTATAGTACGATACAATCTTGTGTTAGATGTGGTAATTCATGCACCAAATATTTTAAATGTTTGCAAGGTCTGAAACAAGGATGCTCATTAAGCCCAACTCTATTCTCGTTCTTTATTAATGAGCTTGCACATGAAATGTTTACGCGGGGTAAGCATGGAATACAGTTCCAACCAAATGATATTGAAATCTTTATTTTACTATTTGCTGATGATATTGCTCTTATGTCTTCCACCATTTCAGGTTTACAAAATCAGCTGAATGTTCTACATGAGTGTGCACAAAGATTACGCTTGAAAGTGAACCTAGATAAAAGTAAAGTTATAGTTTTTCGTAAAGGTGGATACTTAGGAAAGAAAGAACATTGGTTTTATGGTCAAGATTGCTTAGAAATAGTTAACTCTTACAAATATTTAGGTGTCCTATTTTCAACTAAACTTAGTTTTGAAGTTGCTACTGGCTTTGAACATGTTATTCGTGCTAAGAAAGCTACCTTCGTAATTTTGAAAACTTTAAGGAAACTTGGATACTATTCTCCTAAACTGTTTTTCAAGCTCTTTGATGCTCAGGTCGTTCCCTCGCTTTTGTATGGCTCGGAGCTATGGGGTTTCAAACCACGAGAATCCATAGAAAGGATCCATTTGCAAGCTTGCAAATTACTGCTAAACGTCCCACCTTTCACTCCTAATGATATGGTATACGGCGAACTTGGAAGATACCCATTGTTTATAAACTCTGCCGCGAGATGTATACTATATTGGTTTCGGCTACATAAACAGCCATTGTCTAGATATTCTAGGAAAGCCTATGATATGCTTTACGACATACAAAACAGAAGTAACAATGCACAAAACTGGGTTACTTACGTAAAGAACCTTCTCTGTACCAATGGTTTCGGTTATGTTTGGATGTTTGGAGCAGTTGGGGATGAGAAACTCTTCATACGCATATTTAAAGAGCGCTTACAGAACTGCTTTTGTCAGCGTTGGTATGCGCATGTGTCAGAAAGCAGGCGCTTTGAATTTTATCACTCGTTTAAAAGCGCCATTGAATGTGAAAAGTACCTTGATCACATTAATAATAGATATTTCAAAACAATATTTACACGCTTCAGAATGGGTGTTTCGGCTATAAATAGCCACATCCACCGCTTTTCCCCTGTTGGTTAAATGGGTTGCCCTCTTTGTTCTGCTGACTGTGAAGATGAATTCCATGTACTGTTTGAATGCTCAAACTACAGTGACCTCAGGTTGAAATATTGTATAAATAGTTCCAACTCATACTTGACACGGGATCAGCAATGTGCAAGTATTTTGAATGGTGGACTCGACAGTAAACTAAATCTTTCAGAGTTTCTTTTTCTGGCTTTTAAACGCAGAGACTTAATGAATCATGAATCATTACCAACAACTAGTTAAGGTACGAAAATGATTAATTATGTTTTGCCATTGCCTTTTTCAAGTGTCTTCTCACAAGGATGGTCTCTAGCTGATACAGTGGGGACGAAAGATTTATTTATTCATTTATTTGTTTATCTGTTTACCTGTCTGTTATTTATCTACTTATTTGTGTGCCTTGTGTACGTTTCTTTATGTATATTATGTTTGCAACGGGTCACAGGCCTATACGCAATTAAAACATTTGTTCTTGTTCTTGTTCTTGTTCTTCTTCAGTGGTAGGTGAGAGCGTCAGTTCTGCATCGTCATTATCACTGTCTTCATCATAATCATCATCATCATCATCATATCATCATTGTCATGTGTGTGTGTGTGTGTGTGCGCGCGCGCGCGCACCGGCGGAAATGCGCACATATACTGGGAGATTTGCTTGACACTGGCATTGTATGAAGGGACGTGCTTGACACTGGCATTGTATAAAGGGACGTGCTTGACACTGGCATTGTATAAAGGGACGTGATTGACACTGGCATTGCATAAAGGGACGTGAGTGACACTGGCATTGTATAAAGGGACGTGCTTGACACTGGCATTGTATAAAGGGATGTGCTTGACACTGGCATTGTATAAAGGGACGTGCTTGACACTGGCATTGTATAAAGGGACGTGCTTGACACTGGCATTGTATAAAGGAACTTGCTTGACACTGGCATTGTATAAAGGAACTTGCTTGACATTGGCATTGTATAAAGGGACGTGCTTGACACTGGCATTAAGGGGACGTGCTTGACACTGGCATTGTATAAAGGAACTTGCTTGACATTGGCATTGTATTAAGGGACGTGCTTGACACTGGCATTATATAAGGGGGCGTGCTTGACACTGGCATTGTATGAAGGAACGTGACACTGGTATTGTATGAACGTACGTGATTTAACACTAGCATTGTATAAAGGGACGTGCTTGACACTGGCATTGCATAAATGCATGTGCTTGACACTGGCATTGTATAAAGGGACGTGCTTAACACTGGCATTGCATGAAGGTACATGCTTAACACTGGCATTGTATGTAGGTACATGCTTGACACTGACATTGTATAAAAGGGAAACTGGCATTGTATTGTATCTGGAGAGCCCCCCCACCCCCTCCACCCTCTCCCCCCCACCTGAATTCTGTCTGGCATTCTTTGCTTCCTCCTCTCTACTCTGTTGTCTGGCACTACTCCTGTTATCCTGTTGGCGGCCCCCTCCTGTACAGTAGTGGCTTGCCAAGCGTCTTGCCCATTCTTCTGCTGTCTCTCTAGGAGTGATGATGATAGCTCTTGCTCCTGGCTGCTCCGGACATGCTCTGGGGGAGGGGGGGGGGGTTTGGGGGGGTGGGGGGGAACATGTATGTGGTGTCACCATAAGCCCGTTCTTCCGTTGCATGGACTCAGTTGCGCGTTCTACTCCTACTGACTTGTCCAGTGGAGAGGAGAGATCCTCATAATTATCGGTCAAGTTCTGGCAGTGACCTGTCCTTTTTGTGTTTCGATTGGTTAGGTTGTTACGTTTGTGGTGTGTGTGTGAGTGAGTGAGTGAGTGAGTGAATGAGAGAGAGAGAGAGATTCAAAAACTTTATTACTCAAGGATAAAGATTTTAGGCATCGCCCAGTCTTCATATCTGTCCTTGTGACAACAATAACAATAACAACATTAACGATAACGACACAACAACAATAATTTTGTTAACACTGCTACATCCACTGCTAGTACAACGAAGAATAATCACCATCATCGTCATCAACATCGTAAAAAGTAATAAAACGAACGCTTTCACACATATCCGAAGAGAGAGAGAGAGAGAGAGGGTGTGTATTTGTGTGCGTGCATGTATGTGCGTCCTTTGTGTTTATGTGCGTATTTGTAGTGTGTCTCGGTGTGTCTGTGAGTGTCTTTCTTTTTTTCTTTCTTTCTTCTTTCTTTCTTCTTCTTTTCCCGTATGTTAAATAAACGAGAATCGTCAAATTCTGCACTGCAGGCAGCTTCTGTTCCATCGATCTCATGTCATCTTTCGCGCGGCGCAGACTGCGGTGGACAGAAGCTCAGAAGAAACCTGTGTGCTGCGTTGGAATTCCTTCATCTCT
>NC_134900.1:28953640-28956140 GCF_041734735.1 Babylonia areolata
TTGGAATTCTCTCTCTCTCTCTCTCTCTCTCTCTCTCTCTCTCTGTCTCTGACCCCCTTCTGTGTGTGTGTGTGTGTGTCTCTCTATGTCTCTCTGTCTGTCTCTGTCTCTAGCTCTGTCTCTCTCTCTCTGTGTCTCTAACCCCCTGTGTGTGTGTGTGTGTGTGTGTGTGTGTGTCTAACCCTCTCTCTCTCTAATCACCCCTCTCTCTCTCTAACTCTCTCTCTCTCTTTCCTCGTCATGGTCGCGCCTGTTGGTGTGGGTATTACTTGTGGGTGGGGGTTAAGGGGGGGAAAGAGAAGGAGAACGGGGGTGAGGTGGTGGTAGGGGGTGGGGGGGAGGGTGTTTCTGGTGGTTCTGCTTGTCTGGAATCTTGTTGTGAACTTTTAGGGGAAAACTGTTTCGGCATATTATTATTATTTTTTTTTTTAGAGTGGTATGTCGTCATTAACCATTATGGAGCCTTCGCTATTTATCTCTCTGCCACCTGTCTGTCTCTGTCTCTTTTGTCTCTCTGTCTGTCTGTCTGTCTCTCTCCCTCTGTCTCTCCTCTCTCTCTCCCTTCCTCTCTCTCTCCCTCTCTCTGTCTGTGTGTCTCTCTCCCTCTCCCTCTCTATGTCTGTCTCTGCCTCTCTTCTCTCCTTCCCTCTGTCACACACACACGCACACACACACACATACATATACACGCACACACACACACACCTGTGTGTATGCGTGTGCGTGCGTGCGTGCGCGCGCGCGCGTGTGTGTGTGTGTGTGTGTGTGTTTATGTACATTTGTATTATTGCACGCTTTCTCTCAAAGAGTTCAGGGCGCTTTACATGAAACAAAAACTACTACTACTACTAATTACACAAGCCACTTAAGAACACACACTCTCTCTCTCTCCTCTCTCTCTCTCTCCCTCCCCCCCCCCCCCCCGCTTGGAAAAGTAGGAAACCAAGAGCGCTTACAACTTACAAAATAGGTGCTGATTTTTTTTTTTTTTTTTTTTTGGTGAAGAGCGAAAGACAAGGCGGAAACTGATGTAGTCACTGAGATGAACGGATATGACGTGGAAGGTTGTTTTCCAAACAGAGGGAGCAGCGGCAAAGAGGAAAGAGCGGTTCACCACCATAGGTTCTTTGGGCAATACCCACGTTTCTTCTCCATGTTTCCTTTTTTCATCCAGTTTCGTTCCGTAGATCGAAAAATCGTAAATTTGTTTAACTCACTCAGTACGGCCAGTCCTCTCTTCTCCTCTACACAGACCCCTCGGATGCCCAGTGAATGTCTCAATGATCCAACCTTTAGCTTCCGTCGTCATAATTGTGGTATTCTTTGTCAACATTCAACTCTTCCGTGTAAGAGCCTTCCGCTTGTGATATTTTGATGGTTGTAATTGGGGTGAAACGCTGTCAACGTCGTCTCTTTCGCCGTTCGTATGGAGAGAGTAAAAGAACATTATAATATTTTATTCTCTACATAATTTTCCCCCCCTTGTCAAGAGACGTAAAGAAGGCCAGCCAAAGAGTGGAGGGGAAGAAATGTAGAGCCGGTATATATTACATTTATGAACCAATTTACACGGGGTTTTTTTCGTCTTATAAACGGAAATGTAGAGGGGGGAGAAATGTGGGTACTGCCGGTTCTTGTATTGACAGGAGGATTTTCGAGTCAGAAGGTCACTCTTCTTCTTCTTCTTCTTCTTCTTCGTTCGTGGGCTGCAACTCCCACGTTCACTCGTATGTATATCGAGTGGGCTTTTACATTCATGACCGTTTTTACCCCGCCATGTACGCAACCATACTCCGTTTTCGGGGTTGTGCATGCTGGGTATGTTCTTTTTTCCATAACCCACCGAACGCTGACATGGATTACAAGATCTTTAACGTGCGTATTTGATCTTCTGTTCGCGTATACACACAAACGGGGTTCAGGTACATGCAGGTCTGTGCACATATGTTGACCTGGGAGATCGGAGGAAAAAAAAAAATCTCCACCCTTTACCCACCAGGTGCCGTTACCGAGATTCGAACCCAGGACCGTCAGAATGAAAAGTCCAACGCTTTAACCACTCGGCTGTTGCGCCCGTGTAGAAGGTAACAAGTCAGCGGAAGAAAAAGAGCGGCTGGCAAGGTTGGAGGGGGAAGAAATGTGGTTTAGAGGCTACAAGACCCAGAAGAACAGCCTCACGTGTCGTGTCTTGGGAGCTGTGATGGAATGTTGATTGAAATAGTTACAGTATCAACCCCACCACGCCCACCCAGGGAGGGACTGATGCTCACACACACACACTTGGTTTGAGAAAAGGTTCTTCTGCCGCACTGCGCGCGTTACTGAGACTGATTTGAGAAAGCGACAGAGAGAGAGAAAGAGAGAGTGGGGGAGGGAGAACTAGAGAGAGACAGAGAGAGAGAAGGGGGAGGGAGAACTAGAGAGAGACAGAGAGAGAGAAGGGGGAGGGAGAACTAGAGAGAGACAGAGAGATAGAGAGGTGGGGGGGGAGAGATCTAGG
>NC_134900.1:28971140-28983640 GCF_041734735.1 Babylonia areolata
TTTCCACCCTGTTCGTCCCCCCTCTCCCCCCCACCCCTCCCCCTGCCCCTCACTCTTTCGTGTTTTCACAGGTGCGTGTTTCCTTCCTTCCTTCTTCTTCTGCTGCTGCTGCTCCTCATCCTCCTTCTTCTTCTTCCTGTTCTTGTTCTTGTTCCTCTTGTTCTTATTGTTGTTGTTGTTCCTCTTGTTTCTTATTGTTGTTCTTGTTCTTGTTCTTATTCTTATTGTTGTTGTTCTTGTTGTTGTTGTTCCTCTTGTTCTTATTGTTGTTGTTGTTCTTCTTGTTCTTATTCTTAATGTTTTTCTTCTTCTTGTTGTTGTTGTTGTTCCTCTTGTTCTTGTTTTTATTGTTGTTGTTGTTGTTCCTCTTGTTCTTATTCTTATTGTTGTTGTTGTTGTTCCCCTTGTTCTTATTCTTGTTGTTGTTCCCCTTGTTCTTATTCTTGTTGTTGTTCCCCTTGTTCTTATTCTTGTTGTTGCTGTTGTTCCTCTTGTTCTTATTCTTGTTGTTGCTGTTGTTCCTCTTGTTTTTATTCTTGTTGTTGTTCTTGTTCTTGTTGTTCTTGTTCTTGTTGTTGTTCTTCCTCTTCTACTTCTTCTTGTTCTTCTTCTACTGCTGCTTGTACTTCTTCTTGTTCTTCTTCTACTTCTTCTCCTTCTTCTTGTTCTTCTTCTACTTCTCCTCCTCCTTTTTGTTCTTGTTCTCCTTGTTGTTGTTCTTCTTCTTGTTCTTGTTCTTCTTTTTCTTCCTGTATGTGTTTTGTGTCCGACTGACATGTTCTTGTAAAGTATATAGAAAGGTTTGAAAGCGCTGTATCAATGCATTGCTATCCTCCTCCTCTTCCTCCTCATCCTCTTCCTTCTCCTCCTCCTCCTCCTCATCGTCATCATCATCATCATCAACATTATCATCGTCATCAACATTATCATCGTCATCATCATCATCATCATCGTCGTCGTCGTCATCTTCATCGTCATCATCATCATCATCATGGGCAGAAGGGTGATACAGGGGCGGCGTTCAGGCTGAGGAAGAAGGTGGAGAAGGAGAAGAAGGTGGAGAAGAAGAAGGAGGAGAAGAAGGACGACGAGAAGAAGGAGAAGGACGAGAAGGAGAAGAAGAAGGAGGAGGACGAGAAGGAGAAGAAGGAGGAGGAGAAGAAAGAAGAAGGAGAAGAAGATGGAGGAGAAGGAGGAGAAGAAGGATGTAACATGCAGTGGAATGGTGAAACCCACTCTAGTCAGTCAGAATGACTCGGAGCACAGGCCATAATTCCGCAATGAAAAAAAGCAAGATCAGACACACACACACAGACACACAGACACACACGCACGCACGCACGCACACACACACACACACACACACACACACACACACACACACACACACACAGAGTTTGAAAGCAGGTGCTTCCCAGTCTCGAACCTGGTGAGGAACGAGGCATGCCGAGAAGGATGAGGATAAGGAAGAAGGGAGGAAGAGAAGAAGGAAGGGAGGAAGAGATGAAGGAAGGAAGGGAGGAAGAGAAGAAGGAAGGAAGGGAAGAAGGAAGGGAGGGAGAGAAGGGAGGGAGAGAGGAAGAGAAGAAGGAAGGAAGGGAGGAAGAGATGAAGGAAGGAAGGGATTAAATGAAGATGGAAGAGAAGGAGGGAAGAGAGGATGGAGGGCAGGGAGAAAGATAGGAAGTAAGGAAGGAAGGGAGAGAGGAAGAGAAGAAGGGAGGAAGAGAAGGAAGGAAGGGAGGGATAGGATAAGGGGGAAGGAAGGAAGAGAGAGAAGAAGGGAGGAAGAGAAGAAGGAAGGAAGGAATTAAATGAAAATGGAAGAGAATGAGGAAGGAAGGGAGGGGATGAGGATAAGGAGGAAGGGAGGAAGAGAAGGAGGAAGGGAGGAAGAGAAGGAAGGGAGGAAGAGAAGGAAAGGAGGAAGAGAAGAAGGAAGGAAGGAAGGAAGGAATTAAAAAAAGATGGAAGAGAAGGAGGAAGGAGGTAAGGGAGGGTGGAGTGCAGGGAGAAAGAGAGGAAGGAAGGGAAGAAAGAAGGAAGAAAGGAAGGGAGGGATGAAGAGAAGAAGCAAGGAAGGGAGGAAGAGAAGAAGGGATTAAATGAAGATGGAAGAAAAGGAGGAAGGAGAGCAGAGAGAGAGAGAGGAAGGAAGGGATGAAGATAAGGAGGAAGGAAGGAAAGAAAGAAGGAAGGAAGCCGGAAGGAAGGGAAGGAAGGGAGGGAGGAAGAGAAGGAAGGAAGGAATTAAATGAAGATGGAAGAGAAGGAGGAAGGAGTGGAAGGGAGGATGGAGGGCAGGGAGAGAGAGAGGAAGGAAGGGATGAAGATAGGGAGGGAAGGAAGGAGGAAGGAAGCAGGAAGGGAGGAAGGAAGGAGGAAAGGTAGGAAAGCACTGACGACCCGCCTCTGGGAACTGAAAGGGGGAAAAGAAAACAGCTCCACGCCCAGCTTTTCTCTCTCTCTCTCTCTCTCTCTCTCTCTCTCTCTCTCTCTATATATATATATATATATATATATATATATGTATATATATATATATTTTTTTTTTCAATCCGTTGGTCCACACCCAATTCGTGGGCCCCTTCATTGCGCCTCCCCCACCCCCTTCACACCTCCACCTCTACCTCCACTTCTCCCCCCTGTCTCCCCTCCTGTTTCTGCGCCCCCCCCCCCCACCACCCCCAACCCCCGCGACCCCCCCCCCCCCCCCCCCGCCCCTTCACCCCCCAAAAACCACACTGTTCCACACGCAGTGCTGAAGCACACTGTCTTGACTTGTCTTGTCCTGTCTGAGAGAGCTTTCAAGAGGGGGGGGGGGGGGGAAATGCATGTCCTGCTTATTTTAGAACCACCCCTAGGAAATAATCATGTGCAAGCTCTCTTCTCTCTCTCTCTCTCTCTCTCTCTCTCTCTCTCTGTCTATGTCTGTCTCATTGTGTCTCTGTCCCTCTCTCTCTCTGTCTCCCTCTCCCTTCTCCTCCCCGTTCTCTGTTCCCCTCCCCCCTCTCTTTGTCTCCATTTCTGTCAGTTTTCTTCCCCTCACACACACACACACACACACACACACACACACACACTCTCTCTCTCTCTCTCTCTCACTCTCTTTCTCACTCTCTGTCTCTCTCACTTACTCTTACGCTCTCTCTTCTGTTTCCCTTTCTCTGTCTGTCTGTCTGCCTGTCTCCCATTCTATCTCTCTTTATCTCTCTCTCTTTCCCTCCCCAAATCCCTCTTCCCACCCTCCCTCCGTCTCTTTTCCTTTGTCATTTGTGTGTTCCCATGCAAACAAACGCGCGTGTGTGTGTGTGTGAGTGGGGGTGGGGGAGTGGATGGAGGGGGGGAAGGGGAGGGAGACTGTGTGTGTGTGTGTGTGTGTGTGTGTGTGTGTGTGTGTGTGTGTGTAGTTCTATTTACTCCAGTGAATAACTCTTCCTGTGGCCCCGTTTGTTTTGAAAGCGTAACTGTTTCCCAACTATTTTCGTTGATGCTTTTTTTTTTTTTTAGATTTTTTTTTTCTTTTCTTTTTGAAACTCCCTCAAGACAGTTTGGCAGCAATCATAGTTGGCTGCTGCTGCCAAACGTTGGAGAATTTAAATAAAAAAAAAGCAACATATATGTTTGGTTTTTTTGTTTGCTTTTTGTTTGTTTGTTTTAATGGTAACGCATTCAAAAGCTGCTGAGCACATCTTAATTGCTTCCACAGAGAAAGAAAGAAAGAAAGGTAGAAGCGTGTCCATTCTTCTCACTCCCTCCCCCCTCCCTTTACTCCCCTCCCTTCCCCCTCCCGCCCCCTTCCGACCCCTCCCCCCCCTCCCCTCCACCCCCATCCTATTCAAAGTCTTTTGTTTGTTGGCCACCATTCAAGACACTCGTGTTGAAGAGGGGGATCATGGTGTGTTTGTGTGAGCAGCAAATGCACTTTCCTCTGTGAAATTCGCTGGGCTGCTCTCTCTCTCTCTCTCTGTCTCTTTCTCTTTCTCTCTCTCTCTCTCTCTCTCTCTCTCTCTCTCTCTCTGTGAATAAACCATTCCAGTGTGTGTGTGTTGTGTGTCTGTGTGTGTGTGTGTGTTAGAGAGAGACAGAGAAAGGCTGAACAGGAGAAACGGGAATGGCTGGTAGGCAAAACAGGACAAAAGAATTAAACACTCAAGAGGGTGTGGGCACGATCATATAGCAGTAGGCGAAAAACGGGAATAGGTGAATCGGACCTGCTCTGAGTCGGGGCTGGCGTCATTCCGATTTGCCTATCGATCGCTAGTTCGCCTACGTACTCAGCTGCTCCGAGTTGCGCCCGCCTCTCCCAGCTGCCCGCCCCAGGTGTGTCCCCATCTGCTGGGGCTTCGAACCCAAGATCAGGGCGCCAGGTGCTGTTCCCAGTGTCAGCCACGTTTCCCTTTACCCTGGGGAACAGCACATCGCTTTGGGCCCAACGCACGGCTGACACAAGTTTGATGGAGTCTCCCGTCGGTCCGACGGATGAGTAGGCAGGCAGGTTTATCTGTCGGTGTGTGTGTCCTCATATGGGAGAAGAGGCCGATTTAGGATGCGCAGCACTTTTCCACAGGTGTTGCAAGGGGGAAAACGTCTCCAGAAGTTGAGCCCTGCTTCCTTCGCTCACGCTTCTCCTTAATTAATGGCCAGAGTTCTCTTGTTTTCAAACGTCTTTATGCCACTAAAGCACAGCATCCTCCAGCGAGACACAAGTTTACAGGCGGGCCAACAGCAAACAAGGGCTGTATGATCAATGGTTTCTCCATTGCAGTGGGAAGTAGTCTAAAGCTTATACTTTTTGTGAAGGGCTGTGAGTCGTAAGTTTAACTGTACTGTATTGCATTACATTGCATTGCATTGTATTGTATTGCATAAGCTTACAGTTGTGGCAACAGCAAAACAAGAGCTGTATAATAATAATAATAATGGATACTTATATAGCACACTATCCAGAAATCTGCTCTAGGTGCTTTACAAAAACGCTTTTGTTAACATAAAACATTATATCTATGTTACATACACACACCAAAATGTGACTACACACAACACACACACACACACACACACACACACACACACACACACACACACACACACACACACACACACACACACACACACTGCATACATACATTTTAACATACATATGTATCTAACAGCTACCCTAACACATACGTACACATAGGCAGGCACAAACTTACATAAACACACGCACACACAGTACACATTCATATACATGCATGTAGTTATGTACACATACATATGTATACACACATAGTCAAGCACAGCTAACGAAAAGGTAGTGGACCTGCCACAATTTAACTTATTACTGAGGGAAAAGGTGGGTTTTGAGACGAGATTTAAAAGATGCGAGGGAATCAGAATGACGGAGGTTATCAGGGAGCTTGTTCCACGTCTTTGGAGCTGTATGATCAATGATTTTTGTTTTCTCCACTGCAATTGGAAGTCATTTACAGCTTATGCTTTTTGTGAAGGACTATGACTTAAACTAGGAGGCAATGCTGCACTGGCTCTTAGTGCCGCAGCCCTGGGTGGGGCGAAGCTGGCCTTTTGGGAGCCATCTCAGCGCTGACTCTCTTGGCCGAGAGAGTAGGGGATGTAACTTGGGGCAAGACACTCTCCACTATAATCAAATTCTAGCCCGGATAGTTGGGACAGCAGTCACCTCCTCTGCTGGTCTGATGGTCATAGTCGGGCACGAACGACTGACTATCGTACATCCACATCACTTGTCTCCTGTCGGGGTATGCTGGTTACAGATGTCCACAGGGTTGTTCTCAGCCCATCTCTCTGTCTGTCTGTCTGTCTCTCTGTGTCTCTCTCTCTGTCTCTGTCTCTCTCGCTCGCTCTTGCTCTCTCTCTCTCTCTCTCCCTCTCTCTCTCTCTCTCACCATATTGTGTTTTTTTTTACCTCTTTCTAGGGGCCGGAGGCCTGGAGATTAAAGTTCTTGTTCTTGTTCTCTCTCTCTCTCTCTCTCTCTCTCTCTCTCTCTCTCTCTCTCTCTCTCGCGCGCGCGCGCGCGCGCGCGCTTCCTCGCTCGCTATCTTTCTCTCTCTATGTCTGTCTCTGGCTCACTCTCTCAGTCTCACTTTCTCTCACCCACATTCTCTCTCTCTCTCTCTCACTCACTCACTCACTTTCTCTCTCGGTCTGTCTCTCTCACTCTCACACACTCTCTCTCTCACTCACTCTTTCACTCACTCTCTCTCACTCTCTCTCACACATTCTCACTCTCTCTCACTCACTCTCTTACTCACATTCATATTCACACTCAAACTCACATTCACATTCAAACTCTCTCTCTCTCTCACTCTCTCTTCCTCACTGCCTTCCTCACTCCCTTCCTCACACACTCTCTCTCTCACTCACTGACTCTCTTTCACTCACTCTCTCTCATTCTCTCCCACCCCCCAATCCCCGTCTCTCTCTCTCTCTATATATATATATATATACTGCACACTTGCACGTGAAACGTTTGACTAAGGTGGTAGTGGTGGTGGTGGGGGGTGGGGGGGGGGCAGTGACGTGACGTGACGTAATGAAAACGCTGCCAGTTTTTAAAACCATCTGTGACGGATGGCGGAACGCTGTACTGGATGGATGGTGGAGGGATGAAATGAAAGACAAGTGGCTCCATTTTTTTTAGAAGAACATTCAAATATAATTCAAATTACGCATGTAAACGTTGTAATGTAATCGAAGATGAAAACCATTTTATAAACAATTGTGTCCTTTACAATAACCTG
This sequence comes from Babylonia areolata, assembly GCF_041734735.1. NCBI lineage: Eukaryota > Metazoa > Mollusca > Gastropoda > Neogastropoda > Buccinidae > Babylonia > Babylonia areolata. The sequence continues at coordinate 28,977,906 of NC_134900.1, forward strand.
CGGCAAAAACATCTGAACTCTGAAGGTCAATCGTATGTTCACTTGATGAAGAATGGTTCTGATTACAGTATTCGTAAACTATGCATTTATATATTTAATGCCCTGAAGATACGACAGGAATTCTGTGACAACAATGATGAAAGTTAGAATTAATTTACTATGCACGAGAAGCACTTTTGTTCTACAGGTTAAGTTAGTACGTATTTTACATTTTGTTGTGGCTGAGTGATCACCATATTGCGTACTTTTGACCTCTTTCTAGGGGCCGGAGGCCTGGAGATTAAGGTTTGTTCTTGTTCTTGTTCTTGTTCTTTCTCACTCTCTCTCACTCACTCTCATTCTCTCTCTCTCTCTCACTCTCTTACTCTCTTTCTCTCTCTCTCTCACTCTCACCCACTCTCTCTCACTCTCTCTCACTCTCTCCCAACCCCCAATCCCCGTCTCTCTCTCTCTCTATATATATATATACTGCACACTTGCACGTGAAACGTTTGACTAAGGTGGTAGTGGTGGTGGTGGGTGTGTGTGTGGGGGGGGGGGAGTGACGTGACGTGACGTGACGTAATGAAAACGCTGCCAGTTTTTATAACCATCTGTGACGGATGGCGGAGCGCTGTACTGGATGGATGGTGGAGGGATGAAATGATGAAATGAAAGACAAGTGGCTGCCTGTCTGTGTGTGTGAATGATGATGCTGGTGGTGCTGGTGCTGCTGGCGGTGCTGGTGGTGCTGGTGCTGGTGCTATGCTACGTTTTACCTTGCAGCTAGTTAGCTTGCTGACGCTCTCTCCTCATCAGCCGGAAACAGGCATCAAAACATCAACACATCAACACACACACATACACACACACACACTGAACTGAGGAGGAAAGGTGGGGGGGGGGGGAACGGGAGAGGGTGGGGTGGAGGAGGAGGAGTGTGTGTGTGTAGGGAGGGTGTGAGCGTGTGTTTGTGTTTGTGTATGTGGATGGGTGTTGTGTGTGTGGATGGGTGTGTGGGTGGGAGGGTGGGTGGGTGTTTGTGTGTGTGTTGTCTGTGTGGATGTATGGGTGTGGTGTGTGTGTGTGTGTGTGTTGTCTGTGTGTGTGTGTGTGTGTGTGTGTGCTGTCAGGATCTTCCATCTCCTCCACCTCCATACATCTTTTGCACCTGCCTACCTTAGTTTGCTATTTATCAGTTACTCACTTCCTCGCTCTTTCTCTCTCTCTCTCTTTCTATCAATCAATGTTTCACTCTCTGTCTCTCTCTCTGTGTCTCTGTCTCTCTCTGTCTCGTTCTCTCTCATTCTGTGTCTCTCTGCATTTCTCTATCTCTCTGTCTGTTTTTTCCCTCTCTCTCCCTCACCCACCCCTCCCTCCCTCTCTCTCTCTCCCCACCCCTTACTTACACACTCATTCTCTGGCTTAACACGTAGGTGTATATATATATATATATATATATATATATATATATATATATATATATATATATATATATCTGTGTCATATTTCCTATGATGACATATTTCCTCTGATGATTCACTGCATGCAAAAAAAAGGGATCAATAATGTTGGTGGTGACATATTATGCGCAGGAGGAGGAGGAAAGGAAGAATACATAAATATACTGGATGAATCCGCTCAGCGAAAGGGCGCTTGCTGGGCTTTGCACTTAGTGACTGCATTTATTACTTTTCCAGCCTGCCGTCTTCAGTGATGGCCAATGTTACGATGACACGGCCAGTTATAACGTGTTTAGAAGCACAGCTTATTATTTTTCATGCTCGTGCTTTGAAAGGGTAGTCAGTGGTGGTACCATTTTAACTCGCTCAGTACGGCCAGTCCTCTCTTCTCCTCTACACAGACCCCTCGGATGTCCAGTGGGTGTCTGAATGACCGACCCAACCTTTAGCTTCCGTCGTCAGAATTGTGGTATTCTTTGTCAACATTCACGTCTTCAGTATAAGAGCCTTCCGCTTACAATATTTTGATGATGGTAATTGGGGTGAAACGCTGTTAACTCTCTCCATACGAACGGCGAAAGAGACGACGTTAACAGCGTTTCACCCCAATAACCACCATCAAAATATTACCAGCGGAAGGCTCTTACACTGAAGAGGTGAATGTTGAAAAAGAACACTACAGTTCTGACGACGGAAGCTAAAGGTTGGGTCATTCAGACACCCACTGGACATCCGAGGGGTCTGTGTAGAGGAGAAGAGAGGATTGGCCGTACTGAGTGAGTTAACATCGTCTCTTTCGCCGTTCGTATGGAGAGAGTTAAAACCCTTTGGCTGATACTGAGAGGTTTACCTGCCAGTCAGCGATGACCTGTCGTGTCACTGTGATTAAAAACTGAGCTTACAAGGTCTTGACGTCAGTCATGATTCTGTACATGGACGACTTCTTCCTGGGGTTTGCATTACTTGTGTTGAGCAAGGTCGTTGTTGCTCAAACTGACCTGATCATTCGGATGAGACGATAAACCGAGGTCCCTTGTGCAGCACGCAATTTGGGCACTGAAAAAGAACCCACGCACGGCAAACACTGTCATTGCCATGGGTATCTTTTTCAACAGTGTTGTCATCTGGTCAAATTCTCCAGAAGAAACCCACTCTTGATAGGTACACACATATCTAAGCATGCACTCGAGGTCTGACTACTAAGTGCGTTGAGTTATGCTGCTGGTCAAACATCTGTCTAGAAGATGTGGTGTAGAGTGTATGGATTTGTCCGAACGCTGTGACGCCTTCTTGAGAAACTGAAACTAGAATTGATATCCAGGAAACGGTATAGATGATGGAGCAGCAATAAATAAATGAATAAATAAATAAATAAGTAAATAAATAAATAAATGAAATAGAACAGATTAATAATTTATTGATAAATGAATACACGTGAAGTCGTTGTTGAGGCCACACACAAGAGAAGACCCTTCACCTCACTGAGCCATTTTTGGTAGTGTTCCATTCAACGGGCCAGTCCGTACACACTGTAGGAATCCATCTGCTTTAAATAAATCTTTTGAAAAAAAAAGAAAAAAAAAAGAGGTAACGACAGAGGTTTGGTGTTCGTTTTCCAAGCAGGGAATGCATTCTGTAACAATAATGATGATGATGATGATGATGATGACACGGAGGCGCCGGTGGCAGAATCGGTTAGACGTTAAAACTTCTGATCCGGTGTCTGTCTACCAGTCATCAAAGATCTCGAGGCCCCGTTTCGGCATGTGTTGTGTGGTGTGGTGTGGTGTGGTGTGGTGTTATGGTGTCGTGTTGTGTTCTGTGTGGTGTGTTGTGTGCTGTGTGTCGTGTTGTGTTGTGTTGTGTGTGTTGTGTTGTGGTGTCGTGTTGTGTTCTGTGTGTTGTGTTCTGTGTGTTGTGTTGTGTTGTGTTGGTGTGCTGTGTTGTGTTGAGTTGTGCTGTGTTGTGTGCTGTGTTGTTGAGTTGTGTTGTGTGCTGTGTTGTGTTGTGTGCTGTGTTGTGTGCTGTGCTGTGTTGTGTGCTGTGTTGTTGAGTTGTGTTGTGTGCTGTGTTGTGTTGTGTTGAGTTGTGTTGTGCTGTGCTGTGTTGTGCTGTGTTATGTTGTGTTGTGTGTTGAGTTGTGTTGTGCTGTGTCCTGTGTGTTGTGCTGTGCTGTGTTGTGTTGAGTTGTTGTGTGTTGTGTTGAGTTGTGCTGTGCTGTGTTGTGCTGTGCTGTGCTGTGCTGTGCTGTGCTGTGTTGTGTCCTTGAAGGGAAAAGCACTGTACTCCGATTTCTCCTCACTCCACACAGGTTGTAAACGGGAAGCCTTGTTGCGGCATGCATACACCCGTCAGTCCATGCAGGGGCGACAATCTATGCAGGGGCGACAATCAACGCAGGGCTGATAATCCATGCCCCAACAAGGCTGACTTCAGCGGTGGGGGAGGGGAGTGGGGGAGGGGGGTGGGGTGAGGTTATAACTTCGGAAGGAGAAGATTGGCCCCCGCAGCAGTTCTGATGTCGAGTCGTAGACCCAGTATTTTTGACTCACTTGTGTAAACAAAGTGAGTCTATGTTTGTTTGTTGGTTTTTTTGGGGAGAAATCAGAGGATGCGTCCAAGTTCTGCAAGTGAGCCTATGTTTTAACCCGGTGTTCGGTTGTCTGTGTGTGTGTGTGTGTGTCTGTGTGTCCGTGGTAAACTTTAACATTGACATTTTCTCTGCAAATACTTTGTCATTTGACACCAAATTAGGCATAAAAATAGGAAAAAATCAGTTCTTTCCAGTCATCTTGTTTACAACAATATTGCACCTCTGGGATGGGCACACACACAAAAAAAGAAGAAGCCTAGTTATATGCAAACTGCATTTACTGTTATATTTATATTTTTTGTATTCTCTAAACTTGGCACTTTGACCTCTTATTCTGACACAACAACAAGAGGAGTCATTATTATCATTTTTTGTTCAAACAGGAACTTCTTTTGCTAAGCATGGAATTTTTATTTATTTTGCAAACGTTTTGGTGCAGTTGTTAAAAAAGGGAAATTACTCTGTAATTAATGCTAGGGGACTTAATTCGCTTTAAACTGATCTTTCTCATCTTAAACATTACATTTTGAAATTATACACAATACGTAAAAAGCTTGGGTTTTTTTTCAGTGTATCACAAGTGAGTCTTGAAGGCCTTGCCTCTCTAGTTTTTGTTGTTGGTTTTTTTTCATGCTTTAAACGATTTTTTTTTTATTCAGAGAAACAACATAGCACCAAGCACATGAAATGAATACACGGTGCGTATCGGGATGACCAGTTATTTAGCGACAGGTCAGGGATGACTACTGACATGCTGACAGCGACACCACCACCACCACCACAGCAAGGTGTCACCCTCCCTTGCCATGTACAGCACTCAGTAGGAAAGCTGGTTGCCTCTGCCGTACACCCAGTGCTAATTTGTTTGTATTTCTCTCTCTCTCTCTCTTCTCTGTGTGAAATTCGGGCTGCTCTCCCCCATGGGGGAGAGCGCGTCGATACATTGAGAGCGCCACCCTTTTTTTTTTTTTTTTTTTTTCCCCTGTGTGCAGTTTTATTTGTTTTTCCTATCGAAGCGGATTTTTCAACAGAATTTTGACCAGGGACAACCCTTTTGTTGCCGTAGGTTCTTTTACGTGCGCTAAGCGCATGCTAGCACGCGGGGACCTCGGTTTATCGTCTCACCCGAATGACTAGCGTCCAGACCACCACTCAAGGTCTAGTGGAGGGGGAGAAAATACCGGCGACTGAGCCGTGATTCGAACCAGCACGCTTAGATTCTCTCGCTTCCTAGTCGGACGCGTTACCTCCAGGCCATCACTGAACTATGTCCGTGAAAGGCTGCATGAGACACTTGACCTTTTATTAATGATGCTGTGTTTTTTGGTTGTTCTTTTTTTTTCCCCAGGTGATTCAAGTGACCCGTGTCCTGAGCACCAGATGGAGGTGGGGAAGATGTACATGTCCTACCTGAACAAGCGCGGCAACAGTCTCTTCACTCCCGCCTTCCCCCACCACCCGGACACCTACAAGGACGAGATCTTCGTCCTGTGTGACCTCAACATCTCCAGGCCCGCAGGTAAGGAACGGGACCACCGCAGGCAGGTGGTGGTGATGATGATGATGATGATGATATGCAGGTAATGACCACCTCAGGCAGGTGGTGGTGGTGATGATGATGATGATGATGATGATATGCAGGTAAAGACCACCTCAGGCAGGTGATGATGATGATGATGATGATGTGCAGGTAAAGAACC
>NC_134900.1:28986140-28993640 GCF_041734735.1 Babylonia areolata
CAAACACAAATTAGCTTTTATCCAAGACTGGCATAGCCTCTTTAATCCTGAACAAGCCACACAGAACACATGGACAATACAGAACAAAACACATGGTTGCCACGGTGTCAGATGTCAAATGATTGGTATAAGGACAGGCCCGGCGCTTCCTTTTTTTTAAGGAAGTGTCTGGGTTTGTTCCAATGTACCTTTTATTTACCTGTGTGCTAGCTGAATTGGCAGCGTAAGCATCACTGACTTGAAGTTGTGTAATGGAGAGAGTTACCACTCTTTACTATTTGTGAGCAGTTTGTTAACAGCAATCCTGAGTGTGAGGAAGAAAAAAAAAAAAAAAACCGGACACAATGATCAAGATTTGTAAGCAAGACAAAATCAAAACCAAAAGCAACTGAACATGTCAGTGATATATTGTCTGTCTGTCTGTCTTTTTTGTCCTACCACCAGAGACAAAATGAACATGTCAGTGATATATTGTCTGTCTTTCTTATTTTTGTCCCACTTCCAGAGACAGAATGAACATGTCAGTGATATATTGTCTGTCTTTCTTTTTTGTCCCACTTCCAGAGACAACATGAACATGTCAGTGATATATTGTCTTTCTTTTTTTGTCCTACCACCAGAGACACAATGAACATGTCAGTGATATATTGTCTTTCTTTTTTTGTCCCACCCCCAGAGACACAATGAACATGTCAGTGATATATTGTCTGTCTTTCGTTTTTGTTCCACCACCAGAGACAACATGAACATGTCAGTGATATATTGTCTGTCTTTCTTATTTTTGTCCCACTTCCAGAGACAACATGAACATGTCAGTGATATATTGTCTGTCTTTCTTATTTTTGTCCCACTTCCAGAGACACAATGAACATGTCAGTGATATATTGTCTGTCTTTCTTATTTTTGTCCCACTTCCAGAGACAAAATGAACATGTCAGAGATATATTGTCTGCCTTTCGTTTTTTGTTCCACCACCAGAGACAACATGAACATGTCAGTGATATATTGTCTGTCTTTCTTTTTTGTCCCACCCCCAGAGACAGAATGAACATGTCAGTGATATATTGTCTGTCTGTCTTTTTTTGTCCCACCAACAGAGACACAATGAACATGTCAGTGACATATTGTCTGACTTTCTTTTTTGTCCCACCACCAGAGACAAAATGAACATGTCAGTGATATATTGTCTGTCTGTCTGTCTTTTTTTTGTGTCTGTCTGTCTGTCTTTTTTTGTCCCACCACCAGAGACACAATGAACATGTCAGTGATATATTGTCTGTCTTTCTTATTTTTGTCCCACTTCCAGAGACAAAATGAACATGTCAGTGATATATTGTCTATCTTTCTTTTTTTGTCCCACCACCAGAGACACAATGAACATGTCAGTGATATATTGTCTGTCTTTCTTTTTTTGTCCCACCACCAGAGACACAATGAACATGTCAGAGATATATTGTCTGTCTTTCTTTTTTTTTGTCCCACCACCAGAGACAACATGAACATATCAGTGATATATTGTCTGTCTTTTTTGTCCCACTTCCAGAGACAACATGAACATGTCAGAGATATATTGTCTGTCTTTCTTATTTTTGTCCCACTTCCAGAGACAAAATGAACATGTCAGTGATATATTGTCTTTCGTTTTTGTCCTACCACCAGAGACAACATGAACATGTCAGTGATATATTGTCTGTCTTTCTTTTTTGTCCCACTTCCAGAGACAAAATGAACATGTCAGAGATATATTGTCTGCCTTTCGTTTTTTGTCCCACCACCAGAGACAACATGAACATGTCAGAGATATATTGTCTGCCTTTCGTTTTTTGTCCCACCACCAGAGACAACATGAACATGTCAGAGATATATTGTCTGCCTTTCGTTTTTGTCCCACCAACAGAGCCACAATGAACGTAGTGATATATTGTCTGTCTTTTTTGTCCTACCACCAGAGACAAAAATGAACATGTCAGTGATATATTGTCTATCTTTTTTGTTTATGTGTTTGTGTGTGTTTTCCACTACCAGAGAAAAGCTTGTTGAACATGTCATTTATATAATGTTTATCTGTCTTCTACCCCCCCCCCACCCCACCCCCACCCCCGCCACCCCATCCCCCTCCTCCCACCAGGCACAAACTGAACATGTCAATGATATGATATAATGTTTATCTGTCTTTCTTTTTTTTTTCCCCCACACCACCACCAGAGGGAGGCTCTAGCAGCGGCAGCAGCAGGAGGCTGTGGACGATCTGGCTGTCTGTGTGGTCGGCTGTCATCGCTGCCCTGGCTGTCCCTGCCCTGCTGTCCGCGGGCCCGGCTGCCCTGAGGGGCAGGACGCAGTGACGACGTGGCTCACGCGCGGGGCTTAGCTGACAGTGAGGGGGGGAGAGAGAGCAGCGGTACAGCAGTCACAGCAACACACACGGAAAGCAGCAGTACACTGAACACAGTGCAGTGTTTATACAGTATAATACAATGCAACACGATACATTACAATACAGTGCAATGCAATGCAGTTCAGTGCAGTGCAGTGCAGTGCAGTACAATGCAATGCAATACATTACAACACAATGCAATACAATACAACATAATGCAATACAGTACAGCATAATGCAATGGAATTTAATGCAATGCAGTGCAGTGTAATACAGTGCAGAAAAATACAATACAATACAATGCAATGCCGTGCAGTGCAATGCAGTGCAGTACAATACAGTACAATACACTACATGCAGCACAATTCACTGCGACATGACACGACACGACACAATCCAGTCTAATCCAGTCCAGTACAACACAATACAATACAATACAATACAATACAATACAACACAGTGCATCTTTATATAACCGATTGGAAATTACTTGTGCACTCAAATGCTCGTCACTGACACCACTCAGTCTCTCAGCTCGCAGTCGAGTCCAACATGAAAATGGACACACACACACACACACACACACACACACACACACACACACACACACACACTCACACTTACACACTTACACACACACACACACACACACACACACACACACACACACACACACACACTTACACACACACACACACACACTTACACACACACACACACACACTTACACACACACACACTACACACACACACACACACACACACACACACACTTACACACACACACACACACACACACACACAGAGGCATCATACACAACGTGATACTTAAAATACACTACATCAAACATCACCCTACCAAAAGAAAGCAGTCTTACAACACTAGCACACCAGATGGAATTCACGTGTGGACCCCCTTTTTTGGTGGGCACGGAGGATTTCAGCAAACAGCCACATACATGATCAAAAAAACACATCTACATTTTCATACTGTTTTGCATGAAAGGGTGAAAACGATAAAAAAGTGTTTGAGATTAATTTTTCTTCACGCATAAAAGTGGCCTTATGCAACATTACAAGTGTTGGTGAATTTGCTGAGCCTTAATTAATCGCAGTCTTTTTGCTTGCAGAAAAGAAGTGACGAAACGAGAATACAGATTTTGGACATATATACGTATTTATCGCTTCCAAATCCCTTGCATTGAACATGGAGGGGGTGTGTTTTTTTTTTTTTTTTCTCTTTTGTTTGTTTGTTTATTTTATTGTTTGTTTGTGTTTGTTTTTGTTAATTAGTTTTGTTTTTTTGTGTTATTTAGATTTGAATGTGTTTGGGTTTTGTTTCTTAATATATATAGAAATGCATGTAATCTGTAATGGTTCAGTTTTGAATATCCACTCGGCCGCAGTTTGTTTGTGATTATTTTTGTTAATTAGATTTTGTTGTTGTTGTTGAAAGAAATGTTTGTAATCTATAGTGGTTCATATAAGACTCTCCAGCCCACGCCAATCCACCCCTCCCCAAATCCACCCCTCCCCAAATCCACCCAGCCCAATACTACTCCGGCCCAGCACCATCCCCAGTCCACGACGATGGGATCCTCTGTTGCCCAAGACACCCAGCCATAATCCTCCCGCCCCAATCCATTCACCCTACCACACCTCCCACCATCCCACCCCCCACCCCCAATCCGCCCAACCCAAACCAAGGCCTCCTGCCCCTGCCCCCCGACCCAACCGCCTCATCCCCATCCACCCCACCTCAAAAACCCCAATCCACCCCACCCCCCAAAAAAACCAGTCCACCCCATTGCAAACCGCTCTACCGCGATCCACCCCAACCCAAACCACCCCACCCCACCCCTAACCACCCTAGACCAAACCACCCTACCCAAAACCAATCCACCCAAACCACCCCACACCAAACCAATCCACCCCACCCCAAACCAATCCACCAAAACCACCCCACCCCAAACCACCACACCCCAAACCAATCCACCCAAACCACCCCACACCAAACCACCACACCCCAAACCAATCCACCCCAAACCACCCCACCCCAAACCACCCCAGATCAAACCACTCCACCGCGATCCACCCCACCCAAACCACCCCACCCAAACCACTCCACCCAAACCACCCCACCCAAACCACTCCACCCAAACCACTCCACCCCAAACCACCCCACCCAAACCACTCCACCCCAAACCACTCCAGATCAAACCACCCCACCCCAAACCAGCCCACCCTAAACCACCCCAGATCAAACCACCCCACCCCAAACCAGCCCACCCTAAACCACCCCAGATCAAACCACTCCACACCAACCACTCCACCCCAACCAACCCACCCCAAACCACCCCACCCCACCAAAAACCACCCAACCCCACCAAAAACCACCCCAGAACAAACCACTCCAGACCAAACCACCCAACCCGAAACCACCCCCCCCCCAATCCACTTCACTCAAACCACCCCACCCCAATCCACCTCAGACCAAACCACCCCACCCAAATCACTGCAGTCCACCCCACCCCACCCCAAACCACACCACCCAAACCACCGCAATCCACCCCACCCAAGACCAATCCACTTCATCGCAATCCACCCCACCCCAAACCACTCCACCCCAAACCACTCCACCCCACCCCAAACCTCCACACCCCACCCCACCCCACCCCACCCCACTTGTTTTTGTTTCCTCCCTTGAAGCTTGTGCGTTTCTTCTCTTCTCTCTGCACCAGAGAGGACAGGTTTCCCCGTGGTAACCATTACTGCCCACAGTTGATGTTCAGTTTTCAATAATTTGAATGTAGTTTAGGTCAGTCCATAAGCGGCCTCGTTATGTTTTGCATACTCTGTATTAATGTTTGCTTATGTGTACGCATGTTGGGGCGGGGGGGGGGGTGTGTGTGTGTGTGTGTGTGCTGTTAACAAATGAATGTTCGAATAAAATGAAAGAATGGATGAGGGAGAGAGAAAGGAAGACCTAATTTAATGTGAAATACAGCATAGTGTGTGGGGAAATGGTCTGGTGTGGCTTTGTTTTTACGTAGCAGTTTCACATTTGTTTCTTGTTTAGAAAAAAAAAAATGACTTACTGTAGCTTCGTATGACTGACTGAATGGCTGATCTATTTATTATGAATATTTAAGTATGATGCTGTGTGTGTGTGTGTGTGTGTGTGTGTGTGTGTGTGTGTGTGTGTGTGTGTGTGTGTGTGAGCTGTTCTGCAGTCGTTTACAGCTGGGAAAGTTGCTAAGATACAGGAGCAGTCTCAAGCATAATGAACTATCTCTTGATTGTCCATAGACGGTTTATATATCACAGAACGTCTGTTTGTTTTATTCTTTGCTTTTTTTTTCTCTCTCTCTCTCTTTCCTTATTTTTCGTTTTTGTAGCTCTTCCTTTCCTTTATTTAAAAAAAAAAAAAAAAGAAAAAAAAAAAAAAAAAAGCAACGACATTATTTAGAGAACATCTTTCATTGTGGTTTTCATAAAACTGTATGGACAGAAATATTATTGTGAGAAATCTGGGCTTGACATGAACACAAAGCTGTCATTTTGTATTGAATTCAGCATTGTGCAAGGACTTAACAGCACCTCTTTGAACAGTACTTCTCTCTCTCTCTCTCTCTCTCTCTCTCGAAACTGTTGAACTGGTTTTATTTTTTCAAAAACTGTTTGACTGAATTAGAATCTGGATATGCAGATGTTATGCTGTTTCTTTGTTTTTCAAACATCAAATTTTCCCAACAAACGTTTGATCCTAGCCGTAATGCAGTAAATTTGACCGATGTCTAGTTTACATGGAAGCTGTTCAGGCAGTCGAAGTTACAAAAGCTTACAATTAAAGCTTACAGTCTGTCAATATATATATATATATATATATATATATATATATATATATATATATAATTCAAAGGTTTACACATTGTATACCTACAAACAATAATTATGATTTGTACATCGGGAAGAGGAAACAGAATACTACTCACAACGCGTTGATCATTCAACGTAAAGATCAGAAAAAGCAAGGAAAAAAACAACTAATATCTATAATATACGCATTGATTCTGTATGATATTTCATTTCTGTTTCAGTTGTTTTCACCAGGTACATGTCGCTCATTTCTGCACAAATCTGTCATCTTCCGTAGTTTTTTTGTTGTTGTTTTAACACATACTCATCAACTTCATCCGCGCCTGTTTTGGAATCTTTCTATGAGCATTTGTAGTGTTGGCTTTACTTTGTTAATTCTGCTGTTTGTATGTGAAGGATTCGGCTATCAATAAAATATGTGGAAAAAAAAAACCATCAGTCAGTTTTCGATTTTTGATGTCATACTGGAAAATCACCAATGCATGTGTTGAGAGCAAGTTCGTCTCAAGTTAAACGCTTTTAAATATCTCCCAAACTGCAAACACACACACACACACAGAGACACACACACGCGCACGCGCGCGCGCGCATGTTCATGACTACACTCCCATAGATTATGTAAAAATGTTTATTTTTCACCCTTAGAAAACTTACAAAACATTTTTTTCCTTCTTATTCGAAACCTTTCCCTTTTCTTTCACGAAGTCTATTTTCAGATAAAGTTTTTACGTTCTTACACAGTTATCAAAAAACAAAATTATACTATGGATCTCAAGTTTGATATCCATCAAAATATCTTTTTCATTCATTTTGCGTATGACTGTTGTCGTAAAATTCTATGAAAATGCATAATTGTGGTGATACTGTTGCCCGGTTTTTTTGTTGTTATGCGATTTTCCCCCCTCCTATTTTCGCCTTCTAATTTAAAGGGAGATAACCAAGGTGGTGACGATAGCAGAGGCAGTTCTTTTCGCTAGCCTCCCCTACATGCATTTCAGCTGCTTTGATTCCTACCGCTGTTTTGTCCTCACACACACACACACACACACACACTCGTACACGTACACACACACACACACACACACTCGCACACACACACACACTCGTACACACGCACACACACATACACACACATGTACACACACACGCGCGCGCGCGCGCGCACACACACACACACACACACACGTACACGCGCACACACACATACACACACACAGCACACCACACACAACACAAACACACACACA
>NC_134900.1:29003640-29011140 GCF_041734735.1 Babylonia areolata
GAGAGAGTGTCAGTGTGTGTGTGTGTGTGTGTGTGTGTGTGTGTGTGTGTGTGTGTGTCTAGAGAGAGAGAGGGGGGTAGTCGAGAGAGAGACAGAGACAGACAGAGAGAGAGAGAGAGAGAAACAGTGACACTCACAGACTGACTGACAGACGGGGAAAGAAAACCCCCCCACAAAGTATGGATCTTTTGCTCGCTCGCACGCTGCAACGTGCTTCCTAATTCTAATAAATGATTGAGGTGGTTGTCTGACGTGTATATAAAACTTGAACCGGACGTATCGACTGAACCAGGCTGAACATTAGACTGATCGACAGATTACAAGTCATGGGTGTTTGAACCTTAGGTTATTGGTGTCGAACAAGGAAAACTCGCCATGTGGCGCTTCGCACGAAGTGACCTGTGTTGGTGGTAGTGGAGGTGGTGGTGGTGAAACATTATGACGCCCCAGGGCGTGTAACGACCAACGTGACGTCAGGTGGGAATCGACACGTGTTCGTTAATTTGACCCCTTCTTCTTCTTCTTTCCGTTACACGACCAACATCGACTTGCCGATGACTCTGTCGTGGTTCATGCATGCTGGGTATTTTCGTGTCTCCATAACCCACCGAACACTGACATGGATTACAGGATCTTTAACGTGCGTATTTGATTTTCTGCGTGCGAATACACACGAAGGGGGTTCAGGCACTAGTAGGTCTGCACATATGTTGACCTGGGAGATCGGAAAAATCTCCACCCTTTACCCACCAGGCGCTGTTACCGAGATTCGAACCCGGGACCCTCAGATTGAAAGTCCAACGCTTTAGCCACTCGGCTATTGCGCCCGTCGAAGGGACCCTTGGTCCGATTGATTGATGTGAGAGGCGGATCTTCATCTGGATCGAATCATTGACCGTTTAAAGCCTGAACCGGACTATAAATGGCGGGCGATTTGAATCAAGCCAGTTTCTCACCAGAGTCTGACACTGTGACGTCGGTGAAGGTTTATTCAAAATAAAAGCCTAATAAAGCTACGGTTTGGCTTCATTTATGGCAGAGAGCGAGATTTGCCTAGCAGCTTCCAATCTAGACCTGAATTGACTTTGGAAAGTACAAAATGTGTCAGCTACACGTAATACAAAATTTGAATGCAGAGAAAAGGGGCGCAACCGAAACCTTGCTCTCGGGAGTTAAGACTTTAAAGGAGACTTACCTGGAAGCTGACGTTCTATTTCTCTTTTTATCACAACAGGTTTCTCTGTGTGAAATTCCTGGCTGCTTTCCCCAGGGAGAGCGCGTCCGCTACATTACATTATCTGCCTGGGAGATGTGGTTGTAGCGTGACATTTATGGATTTGTCCGAACGCTGTGACGCTCTCCTTGCGAAACTGTCACTGAAATGGAAACGGGAACGCATTAATTATTCATGCATTGTTTACACCCACCACCAACGCCCCCCCAGCCATACCCTCAGATGACTATGTATAACTTTTATTTGTCATGTCCGTTTCAGAATCATAACGGTTATAATTTATTAATTTTCTCTTCTTTTTTTTTTTTTTTTAACTCTCTCCATACGAACGGCGAAAGAGACGACGTTAACAGCGTTTCACCCCAATTACCACCATCAAAATTTTGCAAGCGGAAGGCTCTTATACTGAAGAGGTGAATGTTGACAAAGAATACCAAAATTCTGACGACGGAAACTAAAGGTTGGGTCATTCAGACACCCACTGGACACCCGATGGGTCTGTGCAGAGGAGAAGAGAGGACTGGCCGTACTGAGTGAGTTAAAAACAACAACAAAAACCTGTCGTGAGGAATATAATATATCAAACTGTTTATAGTACTATCACAGGAGGCAGTTCAGACACCCACTGGACATCCGAGGGGTTTGTGTAGAGGAGAAGAGAGGACTGGCCGTACCGAGTGAGTTAAAGGAGACTTACCTGGAAGCTGACGTTCTATTTCTCTTTTTATCACAACAGATTTCTCTGTGTGAAATTCCTGGCTGCTTTCCCCAGGGAGAGCGCGTCCGCTACATTACATTATCTGCCTGGGAGATGTGGTTGTAGCGTGACATTTATGGATTTGTCCGAACGCTGTGACGCTCTCCTTGCGAAACTGTCACTGAAATGGAAACGGGAACGCATTAATTATTCATGCATTGTTTACACCCACCACCAACGCCCCCCCAGCCACACCCTCAGATGACTATGTATAACTTTTATTTGTCATGTCCGTTTCAGAATCATAACGGTTATAATTTATTAATTTTGTCTCTCTCTTTTTTTTTTTAAGGAGTTAAAACTTGAGGGTCCGGTTGTCCTTTTACATCCCGTTGGGGGCGTGGCAGGGACTTGAACTAAACTGTGATTATGGTTTGGCTGTGGGAAGGCGGGGCCCAGTCCTCTCCTTCCGCGTCAGGATCATAACAGTACAGTTGTTTTGTGTTTTTTTTTCAGTTTTCAGTAGCTCAAGGAGGCGTCACTGCGTTCGGACAAATCCATATACGCTACACCACATCTGCCAAGCAGATGCCCGACCAGCAGCGTAACCCAACGCGCTTAGTCAGGCCTTGAAAAGAACCCCCCCCCCCCCCCCACCCCAACCCCCCCCCCCCCCCCAAAAAAAAAACAAAAAACCAACAGTACAGTATTCAGATACTTTTACAATGAGGTAAAAAAAAAAAAAAAAAAAAAGAAAAAAAAAAGAGATATAATTTCCCTCCAGGACAGAGAGATAGATGAATGGTTATCGAGTTCTAACCATCGCTGGATTGTTTTAGTCTGCATAAATAATTTGTATTTGTATTTGCATTTCTTATTATCACAACAGATTTTTCTGTGTGAAATTCGGGCTGCTCTCCTTAGGGAGAGCGCGTCGCTACACTACAGCGTCACCCTTTTTTTTTCCTTTTTTTTTTTTTTTTTTTGCATTTTTTCCTGCGTGCAGTTTTATTTGTTTGTTTTTCTATCGAAGTGGATTTTTCTGCAGAATTTTGCCAGGAACAACCCTTTTGTTGCCGTGGGTTCTTTTACGTGCGCTAAGTGCATGATGCACACGGGACCTCGGTTTATCGTCTCGTCCGAATGACTAGCGTCCAGACCACCACTCAAGGTCTAGTGGAGGGGGAGAAAATATCGGCGGCTGAGCCGTGATTGGAACCAGCGCGCTCAGATTCTCTCGCTTCCTAGGCGGACGCGTTACGTCTAGGCCATCACTCCACATAATGGAGTGAATTGAATCCAAACAAGCAGTTGTGAGCTCCACAAAAAGTTGAGGCTCCACTATCGGAGTACCCGGGTAGAAAGAGGTTAAAAATCTTTCTGGCCCCCTTCCCCCCCCCCCCCCCCTCACCCTCATCCGCACACTCTTCTCCTGCCTCCCACTCTCCGCCCCCCTCCCCTGCCCCCACCCCCCCCCTCCACTCTTACCCTCTGCCCTCCCTCTCTCAACCCAGCTTCCAATCTCCTCCTGTCTCTCCGTCTTTCTCTGTCTCTGTCTTTCTCTGTCTCTGTCTCTGTCTCTGTCTCTCTCTCTCTCTCTCTCTCTCTCTCTCTCTCTCTCTCTCTCTCCGTCTCTGTCTTTCTCTGTGTCTCTGTTTCTGTGTCTCTGTCTTTCTCTGTCTCTGTCTTTCTCTGTCTCTGTCTGTCTGTCTGTCTGTCTGTCTGTCTCTCTCTCTCTCTCTCTCTCTCTCTCCGTCTCTGTCTTTCTCTGTGTCTCTGTTTCTGTGTCTCTGTCTTTCTTTGTCTCTTTCTTTCTCTGTCTCTCTGTCTGTCTTTCTTTGTCTTTCTCTGTCTCTTTCTTTCTCTGTCTGTCTCTGTCTTTCTTTGTCTCTCCGTCTTTCTCTGTCTCTCTCTCTCCGTCTTTCTCTGTCTTTCTCTGTCTCTCTCTCTCCCTGTCTTTCTCTGTCTCTCTCTCTCTGTCTCTTTCTTTCTCTGTCTGTTTTTCTCTGTCTCTCTGTCTTTCTCTGTCTCTCTCTCTCCCTGTCTTTCTCTGTCTCTCTGTCTTTCTCTGTCTCTCTTTCTTTCTCTGTCTCTCTGTCTCTGTCTCTCTCTCTGTCTCTCCGTCTCTCTGTTTCTGTCTCTCCGTCTCTGTCCCAGTCTCTCTCTCTCTGGCTGTCAGGCAGCATTTAACCAACCTCTTGCTAACTTCTTCACACTTAAAGTATCATGTGGCAATGGGGGTGACTACCAAGTCACGATAGTGCGTGCGTGCGTGCGTACGTGTGTGTGTGTGCGTGTATGTGTGTGTGTGTGTCTGTGTGTGTGTGTTCCGGGTGGCCTAGAGTGGTGGAGGAAGGGAAAGATAAAGGATCCGGGTACTGTTGATGTTTAATACATACTCCCGGTCGATCAGGAATGTATGTGGTTTTTTTGGGGGGGTCTTCTCCTTCTTCTTCTTCTTCTTCTTCCTCGTTCGCCTCCCATTAGAAAAGCAGCCCGGTGTCCTCGATGAAGGCTGCCGTCCGTCGCAGCTCCTCCAGGGTGCCGTACAGCTTGGCTTCCACTGCTGTCGGTGTTGGCCAGTACTTCCTCCTGGATGCTGCATGCGTCCTACAGTTTTGAAGGATGTGGTCGGTTGTCATTGGTCCCTCACCACAAGGGGCACTCTCCACTCTGTCCAGAGCCGTCTGGGGGTCAGCTGACATTCATGGATACATTAATACGTACCTTGTACATTACCTTGAACCTGTATCCATACATGTATGTGTTTATTATTACTTAGCATTGTCGTTGAAGTGGTTCATGTTCGGTGTGTGTGTGTGTGTGTGTGTGTGTGTGTGTGTGTGTGTGTGTGTGTGTGTGTGTGTGTGTGTGTGTGTGTGTGTGTGTTTGTGTGTGTGTGTGTGCGACTGTGTGTGTGTGTGTGTGTGTGTGTGTGTGTGTGTGTGTGTGTGTGTGCTGGTCTTGTGAAGAGAGTTTAACCTGAGAGGGAGGTGGGGGGGGGGGGACCAGGGGGTGTTTGTGGGTGGGAGGGGCAAAGCAACGGGGACGGAGGGTGGGGAGTGGGGATGGGGGTGGGGGTGGGGGGGGGTTGTTCTTCAGTGGGAACGATCAATGTTGTTGTGTTCAGTGTGCTCTGATGTCTTTCCCTCCTCTCCCTCCCCTCCTCCCCTCCCCCCCCCCTCCCCTCCGCTCTCTCTCTCCGAGTCCATGTCTGTCTTTCCCTGAATATATTTGTATGCCTCTCACTCTCTCTCTCTCTCTCTAGTCTCAGTTTCTGTCAGTTGGGTTTTCTCCTCTATGTCTCTGTCTGTGTGTGTGTGTGTGTGTCAGTGTCTGTGTCTATGTGTCTCTCTCTGTCTCTCTCTGTGTGACTGTCTGTCTGTCTGTCTGTTTTTCTCTCTCTCTAGTTGTCTCAGTTTCTGTCAGTTTGGTCTTTCTCTCTGTCTCTGTCTCTCTGTCTCTCTCTGTGTTACTCTGTGTCTCTGTCTCTGTTTGTCTGTCTCTGTATATATTTTACATGTATGTGTGTATACTGTATACATGTATGTTTGTATGTTTGTATACTATGTATGTATACATGTATGTATGTATGTGACATGTATACGTATGTATGTATACATGTATACGTCTCTGTCTCTCTTTCTCTCTCTCTCTCTCTCTCTCTTACCCTTCCCCACCCCCTTCCTCCCTCTTTCATGTCAGTCTGTCACTCTGTCTCTCTCGCTGTCACTCTTGTCTTTGTATTGCCTTTGCATGAATGTAATCAACCACCCCACCCCCCTCTCTCTCTCTGTGTCTCTCTCTCCCTCTATCTCGCTCCCTTTACCTCTCTCCCCCCCCTCACCTCACCCCTCCTCACTTGACACCAATGCTTTATCATGGCCATGTGCTGTTGACTGTGTGGTGCCCCCGCCCCCCCCAACCCCCACCCCGTCCCCCCCGCGCCCCCCACCAACCCCACCCCCCTCTCCTCCTCCTCCACCCCTATCCCCCACACCTCCACAACAATCCCCACTTGACACGGACAGGCAGGAACGGTATAGTCATTATCATAACATTTCCTGTTGTCTATAGTAGAGCTCTGTGTCTTTCAGTGTCCAAATGTTCTGTCCAAAGTCTCTTTGTCTCTGTTATCTGTGTTTTTCTTTCTTTCTTTCTTTCGGTCAATCTGTCTGTCTGAGTGTGTGTGTGTGTGTGTGTGTGTGTGTGTGTGTGTGTGTGTGTGTGTGTGTGTGTGTGTCACTCTCTGTGTCTCTGTCTCTCTCTGTCTCTCTCTGTTCTCTGTGTGTGTCTCTCTCTCTGTCCCTCTCTCTGTCCCTCTCTCTGTGTCTCTCTGTCCCTCTCTCTCTCTCTATCTCTGTCTCTCTCTCTCTGTCTCTGTCCCCGTCTCTCTGTCTCTATCTCTCTGTCTCTGTGTGTGTCTCTCTCTCAAGAATGGACGAACAGAGATTACCATTTAAGGCATATAACATGTTGTTAAGTTTAGCAAACAAAGGGGAAAAACCAACAACAACAACAAACAAACCCCCCCCCCAAAAAAAAACAATTGGGTTTCAAAGGTTCGTGATACATTTTATACTTATGGTTTCATGTATGTATGGGAGAACCAAGGTGTGGGCTGTATAAGTTCTTTTTTTGAAAATATTGAAACAAAGACTTGTCGACTGTAGATGGCAGAACTGGAATTTCCATGTTAACAATAGTGATAGGTTTTCGGAATATAGAAAATTTAAGTCATCTCACGAGTTAGAGCCTTACTTGATAATGGATATAAATAGATTTCTTAGATATGCTCTCACAAGATTTCGTTTTGGTACTTCTGTCCCAGCTGTGCAACGTCTTCGTTATATAAGAAATATACTGTAAATACAATGAAATGTCCAATGTACATGAATGCAACAGTTGATGAAGTCCATTTCGTATTTGGTTGTCCTGCTTTCGAGGACTTGAGACACCAGTTCATACATCCTAAATATTTTCGAAATCCTTCTGATTTTCGACTTAATAATCTTTTGGCTGCTAGAAATGAACACACAATTCGAAATCTTGCTAATTACATATACAACTCTTTTAAAATAAGAGAAATTGATGTATCTTGTATACATATATGTATGTTTATGTGTGCATGTGCATGCATTTGTGTACCAATGGTTGTGATTATTTCAGTGTATATGGGTTCCTGTATACAGGCACGCGAGTTTAGGTGTATATTTATATGTATGTGTGCATATATATATATATATATATATGTGTGTGTATGTGTATGTATATGTATGTATGTGTGTATATATGTATAGTGTGTGTGTGTGTGTGTGTGTGTGTATCTCGGTTGTTGGGTTTTGTTGTTGTTTTTTTTGTGGTTTTTGTTTTGTTTGTTTTGGGTTTTTTGTTGTTGTTTTTTGCAATTTCCTCATAACTCGAGTGTGTGTGCATATGGGAGATAAGGTTTGCGTATATTTATATTTTGCGATTTTTTTGTTGTTGCAAAGTCTGGTGTGCTTATTATAGTTCACAACCCCTTCAAATGAGGCTTTGGCCTTACTGAATAAAATTCTGATTCTGATTC
>NC_134900.1:29018640-29026140 GCF_041734735.1 Babylonia areolata
TGCGCCACGTGTTTTCTTCCTACTTCAGCAACGTTACGTACTGTAGACGACTGACTTATTGTTAGCTTGTTGGGGCTGAAAAAAAAGATTGTGTTGGTCGTGAACACAGGTGACAAAAAGGCAGCCGCAAGGATCTAGCGAAAGATATTATTAACTCTCTCCATACGAACGGCGAAAGAGACGACGTTAACAGCGTTTCAGCCCCATTACCATCATCAAAATATTGCAAGCGGAAGGCTCTTATACTGAAGAGGTGAATGGTGACAAAGAATACCACAATTCTGACGACGGAAGCTAAAGCTTGGGTCATTCAGACACCCACTGGACATCCGAGGGGTCTGTGTAGAGGAGAAGAGAGGACTGGCCGTACTGAGTGAGTTAATCTAAAACTTGAGAGAGAAAGCCACAGTGCCTGGTGCAGGTTTCGCAGCTCCGTCATCTTACTCTGCGGACGTTCACCTTTTGAGAGGGTGAAATGAATGCCAGTCAAGATGAGACGTGTCACTGGTGCTGAATGCGGCGTTGGCTGTTGTTATTTTTTGTTGAGGAACTTACTTCTGCATTCAGTTGACTTGCGAGGGTTTGTTTGATTTGTTAAATTTATTTTTTGCCTGCACGTGTGAAGAACAGGGAATACCTTTTCTTTTTTCTTTCTTTCTTTTTTTTTTTTAACGTGGCATGCTCAAGTGATTATCTCGAAATGCTTCATGCAGCGGGTGTTGTTTGTGAAAGGCCAAAGTGATAGTTATTATTTATCGGGATGAGCTCACTGCACTGTGTAAAATACCAGTGTGATTCTGATACATCAGTTTCATACACTGGTGTAAGAGCACTCTTTGTAAGAGATACCGAATATAAACTTCCGTGCACTGATATGAAAGTACTCGTGGTGTGACTGAGATATATCAAAGCGATAATGTTATAATGCTTCATACGTCGATTACAAACACTCTATTTTTGGACACACCCAGATGATGACAGCAAATAATCATCAAGGGATCACCCGCTGCAAGCAGTCCAGTGATTGTTCGACACAGGTGATTTAATTTAACTCACTCAGTACGGCCAGTCCTCTCTTCTCCTCTACACAGACCCCTCGGGTGTCCAGTGGGTGTCTGAATGACCCAACCTTTAGCTTCCGTCGTCAGAATTGTGGTATTCTTTGTCAACCTTCACGTCTTCAGTATAAGAGCCTTCCGCTTGCAATAGTTTGATGATGGTAATTGGGGGTGAAACGCTGTTAACGTCGTCTCTTTCGCCGTTCGTATGGAGAGAGTTTATTGTGGACGAAGCTTTTCTTGCTGCAGTTCAAGCGAGAGTTTAATTGAAAGTCTTTGCCCTTGGATAATGTATATATATATATTATATATATATCTTTCAATGTGTACACATCAGTGCTTGTGCTTCAGAGATAGATAACAAACAACAACAACAACAATAACAACAACAAGTACCAAAGGAACCAGCAACGTCTCCATATTGAAAAGGATTGTTTTTCCACTTTGGATAATAATACATATTATTCTAATCTACATCTACTGTCAGTGTTTATATCGACTTTATAGATATATACAACGACAACAACAACAACAACAACAAGAGTAGTGATAAAGGAACCAGCGACGTTTCTGTTTCGACGCCAAGTGTGTGTGTGTGTGTGTGTGAGAGAGAGAGAGAGAGAGAGAGAGAGTAGGCGTGGCTACGGGATTTTCGTAACAACAGTGCAAAAAAACAAAAAGAAAAGGAAAACGCAGCCAGTGAATTGGATGGTTCTGATACGGAAGGATTCTGAGGAGTTTTACCTGCACCTTTGATAGCAGCGCCACTGCAGAACCTGCAGCCGTCATCATCATCGTCATCCTCCTCCTCCTCCTCCTCCTCCTCATCATCATCATCATCATCATGTACATCTGCGTAACTGGGTAGGTTGGTTCCACCAGTCTTTGAAGTTCTCTGTAAATTGAGTGATTTCTTCTTCTTTTTTTATAAAAAAAAAAAATCCATCGTGTAATACTGTTTGTATGTAGTTTTATATACAGAATTTTAAGATGTAATTTCTCCTTTGTCTGTCTGCCTCTCTCTCTCTTTATCCCTATCTCTCTCTCACTCTCTTGCTCTTTCTCTCTCTCTCTATATATATATATCTACCTTCCCCCCCTCTATCTCTGCTTCCCCCCCTCCACACACACACACATACACACACACACACACACACATACACACACACACATACACTCACACAGAAAGAGAGAGACACAGAGAGAGAGAGAGAGAGAGAGAACTAAGTATATAAAGATCTCAAGAATTTTGATGCAGGCAAGGTTACCGACCTGTATATTGGGATGCACGTGTTCACGTCTCACGAAGAATAAATCAGGAAGAACAAATCAACCAAGAGAGAGAGAGAGAGAGAGAGAGAGAGAGAGAGAGAGAGAGAGAGAAGTAAGTAAATAAAGATCTCAAGAATGTTGATGCAAGCAAGATTACCGACCTGTGTACATGTACATGTCTTACGAGGAGTAAATCCGGAAGAACAAATCAACCACGAGAGAGAGACAGGACAGACAGACGGACACAGACCACAGACCTCAGTTTTACGAACATCTGCATTACGGAGGGTGAAAAGGGGGTGTGTGGGGGGGGGGATGGGTAATAATAAATGATGTTAGACGTGTGTGAGAGAGAGAGAGAGAGAGAGAGACAGACAGACAGACAGACAGACAGACAGACCCCAGTTTTACGAACATCTGCTTTTGGCCACAATACATTATGGAGGTTGAAAAGGGGTGGGACATGGGTATAGTAATATAAATCATGTTAGACGTGAGAGAGAGAGAGAGAGAGAGAGAGAGACAGACAGACAGACAGACAGACAGACAGACAGACAGACAAGACACCCCCCACACAATCAGACTTTTAGCCATTTGCAGGGTAAGTACGTCCGCAGTCTCCTCACTCACTTCATTTGACTTAACGCGCCAAGGAGTAATTATGATTTGCACCGTGTAAGTGTGTGTGTGTGTGTGTGTGCGCGCTTTTCGTAGCGTAGCGCAGCGCAGACATGTGTGCAACGGTGCGTACCACAGACACTCGCTTCCCCGGAAAGGATGGTCCGCCGGATGAGAACGAAAAAAAAGAGAAAAAAAAAGCAAAAAAAAAAAAGCCCCCCCCCCCCCCAAGCTTCTGGGGGTACATTCATACATATTGGCATGCTTGATTTAATACAACACAGGTGCTGTTCTTAGTGTGGGGGCTGAACTGAACAGCGTGAAACACACACACACACACGCACGCATGCACGCACGCACGCACGCACACACACACACACACGCGCGCGCGCACGCACATACACACACACACAAAGCACATACACACACACACGCACACAAAAAAAAGCACGTACACGCACAACCACACACACATACACGCGCACGCACGCACACACACACACACACACACACACACACACACACACACAACTCACAAAACAACAACAACGCAACACAACGCAACACCACACACACACGAACACACACACACACACACACACACACACACACACACACACACACACACATTCCCCCCCTCGCACCCCCCCCCCCCCTGCGCCCGCCTCACCCCTTCCCCTCCCCCCCCCCCCACACACACACTCACACTCACACTCACACTCACACATAAACAGATGTTTTCGATCCATCGAATACCCTCTCTACTCCCCCAATAACCACCCCCTCCTCCTCCTCCTCCTCCCCACCCCTCAAAAAAAAAAAAAAAAAAAAAAATCTCTCCCAGTGTGATCGCGCGGAGATTCAGTTTCAGTTTCACTTTCTCAAGGAGGCGTCACTGCGTTCGGACAAATCCATACACGCTACACCACATCTGTTGAGCAGATGCCTGACCAGCAGCATAACCCAACGCGCTTAGTCAGGCCTTGAGTGAATGCTTACATATTTGTGTACCTATGAAAGTGGATTTCATTTTACGTAATTTCGCCAGAGGACAACACTCTCGTTGCCATGGGTTCTTTTTCAGTGCGCCAAGTGCGTGCTGCACACGGGACCTCGGTTTATCGTCTCATCCGAAAGACAAGACGCTCAGTTTGATTTTCCAGTCAAACTTAGGAGAAAGGGCGAGAGCGGGATTCGAACCCACACCCTCACGGACTCTCTGTATTGGCAGCTGAGCGTCTTAACCATTCTGCCACCTTCCTCCTCGCGGAGAACTTTTTATTAAGTAAAGGGGCCTGAAGAAAGGATGATGGTGGTGCAGGCACGGCACGTGGTTTATCTCCCTTGCCTGCACTGCCCTGTCCAGTGTCCCGCGGCGGGCACGTGCTGTTCATTACGTCATAGCTCGCGGCGCGCGCACGTGCCATCTACATAATTGACTTATAGTGGTGGTGGTGGTGGGGTGAGGGTGGCGTGAGGGGGTGGGGGGGGTCGTGTGTTGGGGGTTGGGGGTTGGGGGGGGCGGGGGTTCTCTTCTTCTCTTGTTGAAGGCTGGATGGAGTCTTCCCCCCCCCCCCCTTTTTTTTTAAGATTGATTTTTTCTTTTACAAGTGTCCCTTGTGGTAGCGAAATTATGGAGTGTTTCGAGTGTTTCGATCTTCGCGTCTGTGTGTGTCTGTCTTTCTCTGTGTGTTTGTAATGTGTCTGTCTGTGTTTGTCTGTCTTTCTCTGTGTGTTTGTAATGTGTCTGTCTGTGTCTGTCTGTCTTTCTCTGTGTGTTTGTAATGTGTCTGTCTGTCTGTCTTTCTCTGTGTGTTTGTAATGTGTCTGTCTGTGTCTGTCTGTCTTTCTCTGTGTGTTTGTAATGTGTCTGTCTGTGTGTGTCTGTCTTTCTCTGTGTGTTTGTAATGTGTCTGTCTGTGTCTGTCTGTCTTTCTCTGTGTGTTTGTAATGTGTCTGTCTGTGTCTGTCTGTCTTTCTCTGTGTGTTTGTAATGTGTCTGTCTGTCTGTCTTTCTCTGTGTGTTTGTAATGTGTCTGTCTGTGTCTGTCTGTCTGTCTTTCTCTGTGTGTTTGTAATGTGTCTGTCTGTGTCTGTCTGTCTTTCTCTGTGTGTTTGTAATGTGTCTGTCTGTGTCTGTCTGTCTGTCTTTCTCTGTGTGTTTGTAATGTGTCTGTCTGTGTCTGTCTGTCTGTCTTTCTCTGTGTGTTTGTAATGTGTCTGTCTGTGTCTGTCTGTCTGTCTTTCTCTGTGTGTTTGTAATGTGTCTGTCTGTGTCTGTCTGTCTGTCTTTCTCTGTGTGTTTGTAATGTGTCTGTCTGTGTCTGTCTGTCTTTCTCTGTGTGTTTGTAATGTGTCTGTCTGTGTCTGTCTGTCTTTCTCTGTGTGTTTGTAATGTGTCTGTCTGTGTCTGTCTGTCTGTCTTTCTCTGTGTGTTTGTAATGTGTCTGTCTGTGTGTGTCTGTCTTTCTCTGTGTGTTTGTAATGTGTCTGTCTGTGTCGGTCTGTCTGTCTTTCTCTGTGTGTTTGTAATGTGTCTGTCTGTGTCTGTCTGTCTTTCTCTGTGTGTTTGTAATGTGTCTGTCTGTGTCTGTCTGTCTTTCTCTGTGTGTTTGTAATGTGTCTGTCTGTGTCTGTCTGTCTGTCTTTCTCTGTGTGTTTGTAATGTGTCTGTCTGTGTCTGTCTGTCTTTCTCTGTGTGTTTGTAATGTGTCTGTCTGTGTCTGTCTGTCTTTCTCTGTGTGTTTGTAATGTGTCTGTCTGTGTCTGTCTGTCTGTCTTTCTCTGTGTGTTTGTAATGTGTCTGTCTGTGTCTGTCTGTCTTTCTCTGTGTGTTTGTAATGTGTCTGTCTGTGTCTGTCTGTCTTTCTCTGTGTGTTTGTAATGTGTCTGTCTGTGTCTGTCTGTCTGTCTTTCTCTGTGTGTTTGTAATGTGTCTGTCTGTGTGTGTCTGTCTTTCTCTGTGTGTTTGTAATGTGTCTGTCTGTGTCGGTCTGTCTGTCTTTCTCTGTGTGTTTGTAATGTGTCTGTCTGTGTGTGTCTGTCTTTCTCTGTGTGTTTGTAATGTGTCTGTCTGTGTCTGTCTGTCTGTCTTTCTCTGTGTGTTTGTAATGTGTCTGTCTGTGTCTGTCTGTCTTTCTCTGTGTGTTTGTAATGTGTCTGTCTGTGTCTGTCTGTCTTTCTCTGTGTGTTTGTAATGTGTCTGTCTGTGTCTGTCTGTCTGTCTTTCTCTGTGTGTTTGTAATGTGTCTGTCTGTGTCTGTCTGTCTTTCTCTGTGTGTTTGTAATGTGTCTGTCTGTGTCTGTCTGTCTGTCTTTCTCTGTGTGTTTGTAATGTGTCTGTCTGTGTCTGTCTGTCTTTCTCTGTGTGTTTGTAATGTGTCTGTCTGTGTGTGTCTGTCTTTCTCTGTGTGTTTGTAATGTGTCTGTCTGTGTGTGTCTGTCTTTCTCTGTGTGTTTGTAATGTGTCTGTCTGTGTCTGTCTGTCTTTCTCTGTGTGTTTGTAATGTGTCTGTCTGTGTCTGTCTGTCTTTCTCTGTGTGTTTGTAATGTGTCTGTCTGTGTCTGTCTGTCTTTCTCTGTGTGTTTGTAATGTGTCTGTCTGTGTCTGTCTGTCTTTCTCTGTGTGTTTGTAATGTGTCTGTCTGTGTCTGTCTGTCTGTCTTTCTCTGTGTGTTTGTAATGTGTGTGTCTGTGTCTGTCTGTCTTTCTCTGTGTGTTTGTAATGTGTCTGTCTGTGTGTGTCTGTCTTTCTCTGTGTGTTTGTAATGTGTCTGTCTGTGTGTGTCTGTCTTTCTCTGTGTGTTTGTAATGTGTCTGTCTGTGTCTGTCTGTCTTTCTCTGTGTGTTTGTAATGTGTCTGTCTGTGTCTGTCTGTCTTTCTCTGTGTGTTTGTAATGTGTCTGTCTGTGTCTGTCTGTCTTTCTCTGTGTGTTTGTAATGTGTCTGTCTGTGTCTGTCTGTCTTTCTCTGTGTGTTTGTAATGTGTCTGTCTGTGTCTGTCTGTCTGTCTTTCTCTGTGTGTTTGTAATGTGTGTGTCTGTGTCTGTCTGTCTTTCTCTGTGTGTTTGTAATGTGTCTGTCTGTGTGTGTCTGTCTTTCTCTGTGTGTTTGTAATGTGTCTGTCTGTGTGTGTCTGTCTTTCTCTGTGTGTTTGTAATGTGTCTGTCTGTGTCTGTCTGTCTTTCTCTGTGTGTTTGTAATGTGTCTGTCTGTGTCTGTCTGTCTTTCTCTGTGTGTTTGTAATGTGTCTGTCTGTGTCTGTCTGTCTTTCTCTGTGTGTTTGTAATGTGTCTGTCTGTGTCTGTCTGTCTTTCTCTGTGTGTTTGTAATGTGTCTGTCTGTGTGTGTCTGTCTTTCTCTGTGTGTTTGTAATGTGTCTGTCTGTGTCTGTCTGTCTTTCTCTGTGTGTTTGTAATGTGTCTGTCTGTGTCTGTCTGTCTTTCTCTGTGTGTTTGTAATGTGTCTGTCTGTGTCTGTCTGTCTTTCTCTGTGTGTTTGTAATGTGTCTGTCTGTGTCTGTCTGTCTTTCTCTGTGTGTTTGTAATGTGTC
>NC_134900.1:29073640-29076140 GCF_041734735.1 Babylonia areolata
ATGGTGGTGATGATGATGATGATGATGATGATGATGATGATGATGGATTGACAGTGTGATGCAAGCAGTGTCACCACAGAGGAAGTGTGTGGCTGGAGGGAGGGGTCGAGGAAGTGGACAAAAAAAAAAAGAGAAGTACTCCGCTGCGGAATCCCATGGATCTGTCTTCCCAGGGATGTCTTCCCAGGGGTCTGTCTTCCCAGGGGTCTGTCTTCCCAGGGGTCTGTCTTCCTAGGGGTCTGTCTTCCCTGGGATCTGTCTTCCCAGGGGTCTGTCTTCCCAGGGGTCTGTCTTCCCAGGGATCTGTCTTCCCAGGGGTCTGTCTTCCCAGGGGTCTGTCTTCCCTGGGGTCTGTCTTCCCAGGGGTCTGTCTTCCCAGGGGTCTGTCTTCCTAGGGGTCTGTCTCAAACCACGTACCGTCGGGACCCGTTTTGCTAGCAGCCCAGTTTATCGTGGTTTCAGTTCAATCCCGTGGAGGTGTGGTTTCATTAAGTAGGAAAGCGTACCGACTGTTTTCCATTTTGACCTCGGCAACACTACATCATTTCGTTTGCTGTTTATTGAACACAGAATGGATTTTAAAAAAATAATAAAAATAATAATAATAATAATAATGGCAGAAAGTTGGCCATTTCACTGCGAGAGGGAGGGTGACTTGCGCGATGAGTTTTGTTTAAAGTGAAGAGGAGTTGCGCAACGTCGACCTCACTCTCTCGTCCGGGTCCACCAGATGTATATATATGGACCATAATATTAGCAGAAAGTAGTTGGTTTGCAGTTTTATTGAACACAGAATGGATGATAAATGATAGAAAGTTGGCCATTTCGCTGCGATATATATGGAGCATAATATTAGCAGAAAGTATGAGTAATTGATCTGCAGTTTATTGAACACAGAAAGGATTAAAAAAAAAAATTTAAATGGCAGAAAGTTGGCCACTTCACTGCGATATATATGGAAAGAATGACTGACTGAATGAACGAACGAACGATGAGCGAATGACTGAATGAATGAACCAATGAATGAATGAATAAATAAGTAAATAGTGAGTGAATGACTGAATGAACGAACGGATGAATAAATGAATAAATAAATGAATAAAGAGTTAGTGAGCGAATGACTGACTGAGTTGAAGAAAAGAAAGAAAGAATGAATGAATGAACAAATGAATGAATGACGGAATGAACGAAAGAAAGACAGAATGAATGAATGATTGAATGAACAAATGAATGAATGAACGAAAGAAAGACAGAATGAATGAATGAACGAGCAAATGAATGAATGAACGAAAGAAAGACAGAATGAATGAATGAACGAACAAATGAATGAATGAACGAAAGAAAGACAGAATGAATGAATGAACGAAAGAAAGACAGAATGAATGAATGAACGAACAAATGAATGAATGAACGAAAGAAAGACAGAATGAATGAATGAATGAACCAATGAATGAATGAAATAACGAAAGAATGAATGAATGAACAAATGAATGAATGACAGAATGAACGAACGAACGAATACATTGATGAATAAATAAACAAATTTATTTATAGATAAATAGATGAATAACTAAATAAATAAGCGAATAAATAAATAAATAAATAAATAAATAAATAAGCTCGGAGTGGAAAGTGGAAAGGCTAGTAGTTTCCTTAACTCGTTTGAGCCGTGCCGCCGCTGTCAGTGGTGATGCTGATGCAGTGTGAAGGAAGACGGATGGATGGAGGAGTCCCCCCCACCCCCCCCCCCCACGACCTCCTACCTACTCACCCCCCCCCCCACCCCCCAACCCACCCCTCCTGCCCCCAAAAGTGCCCAAATTGGGCGAGCTGGTTAGTCGCCTCACTGGGCAGCGGCGCCCGGAAAACTCCTTTCGTGTGTGTGTGTGTGTGTGTGTGTGTGTGTGTGTGTGTGTGTGTGTGTGTGTGTGTGTGTTTTATATATATACATTTTTTTAAAATTTTATTATATGACTGGGGAGTGGTCGCTCAGGGGCGTGATATTCGGACGTTTTGGCGCGATGCGCTGGATTGGAAAGCAATTTTGTTCTTGGTGGGTCCAGTTGGTGCAAGGCGGGGTAGGGGGGTGGGGTGGGGGGTGGGAGAGGGGGAGTTAAAAACGGTGTAACGGTCCCGGGGTTTAATCTACCCTCCCCCCCTACCCCCGCCCCCCCCCATCCCCCCCGCCTCCACCCACCCTCTACCTACACACACACACCCATTCCTTCACCGCGATGGTTTTTTTTTTTTTTTTTTTTTTTTTTTTTGTTACACCCCTGGGTTATTTATCTATTTCCTTCCTTCATTCCTTTCTTCCTTCTGTCTGTCTGTCTGTGTGTGTCTCTTTCTCCGTCTGTCTCGATGTCTTCGATAGACGTAGACGAGGTGACTGTGAACAGACTCAATCGCTGTTTCAGCTGTGCAGGAAGGACTGAAAAAAAAAAAAAAAAGTTGGATGGAGAGTTCGGGCAAATGTCTTGTGGGGGGTTAAGGTGGAAGC
>NC_134900.1:29084869-29087369 GCF_041734735.1 Babylonia areolata
GAGAGGGGGGGGGGGTCGGTGTGTGTGTGTGTGTGGGTGGGGGGGGATAGTACATAACAAGATACGCACATAAATCGAAAATCCTACACAAACACAGATACAGTAGAAATTAGGATACATATATACAAGTATACACATACTTACATACAAACATACAAGCGCACAAGAAACAAGAGAGAGAGAGAGGGGGGGGAAAAATCAACAACAACACAAGCACACACAGAAACAAAACACAGAGCAACAAATGATGAATAAATAACAACGAATGACACACAGTACTAATTATGTAATGCACACTTGAGAAACAAAACACGATGTCTAATCAAATACTGTGGATGTGGGAGGGGTCTGGGCAGTAGGTTAGTAGGGGGTGAGGGGCTTGGAGGGAGGGTGGGGCGGGGGGGGGGGGGGGGGCGAGGGGAAGGGAGAGGGGGGGTGGTTGGTTGGTGGGGGGGGGTGTGAGGGGATGAGGAGAGAGAGACCCCCCCCCAGCCCCCACCCCCCACACCCCTTAGTCTTTACCTGTTATGTTTAGAAGAAGAGAGAGCAGCAAGTGATGTGATGTGATTGATTAGTCACGGGGGGGTTGGGGGGAGGGAGGGAGGGGGGGGGGGTATAGCGGAGGCCGGGAGGTGTAATTAATCAAAATAAACTGCCCCCTTCCCTTTCCCCCTCTCCCCCTTCCTCCCCTCCCCTCCCCTCCCCTACCTCCCCCCAACTCCCTTCCTCCACCTCCCTCCCCCCATGACGTCGATAAACTCTCTCCTCGCCGCAGGGGACTCGTACGAGAGAGAGAGAGAGAGAGACAGAGAGACAGAGAGACAGAGAGACAGAGAGAGACAGAGAGAGGGAGAGAGACAGACAGACAGAGAGAGAAAGAGAAAGAGAGACAGACAGAGGGAGAGAGAGAAAGAGAGAGAGAGAGGGAGAGAGAATGAGAGCGAAAGAGAGAGAGAGAATGAGGGAGACAGAGAATGAGAGAGAGAGAGGATGAGAGAATGAGAGAGTGATAGAGAGAGAGAGTGATAGAGAGAGAGAGAGAGAGAGGCGCATCTGTCTCCCTATCTCTCCCTCTGTCTTCCACCCCCCCCCTCTCTCCCATCTCTCTCTCTCTCCCCACCCTCTCTCTCTCTCTCTCTCTCTCTCTCTGTCTCCCTCTCTCCACTGCTAGCCAATAGGGAGGGATGGATGGAGGGAAGGGGATTAATAAGGGGATGTATATTGATTCCCTCTTTCCGTATAAATACATGGAGGTGGGTGCTGAAGTGACGGGTGGTGGTGGTTGGTGGTTGGTGGTTGGTAGGATCTATCAATGCCCGGCTCGCACTAGGGTGACAGCTTAGGGGTTGTATAATTATTTCGCTGGGCACGTGAAAACTTGCTGTCCCTTTTAGTTCCACTGTGATGGTGGTGGTGGTGGTGGTGGTGGTGGTGGTTTGACGTTTCGCGGCACGACCACTAACAAGAAGAAAACTTACTGGACATTTTTAAACTCTCTGTGTGTATTTGTATTTGTATTTCTTTTTGTCACAACAGATTTCTCTATGTGAAATTCAGGCTGCTCTCTCCCCAGGGAGAGCGCGTCGCTACACTACAGCGCCACCCTTTTTTTTTTTTTTTTTTCCCCTGCGTGCAGTTTTATTTGTTTTTCCTATCGAAGTGGATTTTTCTACATAATTTTGCCAGGAACAACCCTTTTGTTGCCGTGGGGTTTTTTGTTGTTTTTTTACGTGCGCTAAGTGCATGCTGCACACGGGACCTCGGTTTATCGTCTCATCCGAATGACTAGCGTCCAGACCACCACTCAAGGTCTAGTGGAAGGGGAGAAAATATCGGCGGCTGAGCCGAGATTCGAACCAGCGCGCTCAGATTCTCTCGCTTCCTAGGCGGACGCGTTACCTCTAGACCATCACTCCACGTGTGTGTGTGTGTGTGTGTGTGTGTGTGTGTGTGTGTGTGTGTGTGTGTGTGTGTGTGTGTGTGTGTGTGTGTGAGAAAGAGAGAGAGAGAGAGAGAGAGAGAGAGAGAGAGAGATTCACATTTTTTTTAGGTCAAGGTGAAAACACCATCAATCATAATTATCGGTAGGGGGGTTGGTGGGGGAGGGGGAGGTGCGGGGGGGTGGGGGGGGGGAGGGGGGGACCAGTAATAGAACAAGTATCAGGACGTAAGGAATTGCTGTTTTGAACGTTGTGTGACAAAATACCCCCCACCCCCCAACTGTATGCTGGGAATGTTCTTGTTTCCATAACCTACCGAACGCCTGACATGGATTACAGGATCTTTAACGGTGCGTGTTTGATCCTCCGCTTGCGTATAGTAATACACAATGAAGGGGGTTCAGGCACTAAGCAGGTCTGCACATATGTTGACCTGGGAGATCGTAAAAATCACCACCCCCTTTTTTTTTCTTCTTTTTTTTTACCCCACCATGCGCTGTCGCTGTGATTCGAACCCGGGACCGTCAGATTGAAAAGTCCCAACGCTTTAACCACTCGGC
>NC_134900.1:29092369-29097369 GCF_041734735.1 Babylonia areolata
GATATATATATTAATATCAGTTTTTCCTGTTGTGTCCTGTCGAATTCTTTGTTTTGTGACAGTGTGTATGAACCATGTGTAACAGTGTGTCTGACGGTCCACATAATATCTCGTGTCCATTACGATAGCAGGGGGCTTTATGATATATATATTAATATCAGTTTTTCCTGTTGTGTCCTGTCGAATTCTTTGTTTTGTGACAGTGTGTATGAACCATGTGTAACAGTGTGTCTGACGGTCCACATAATATCTCGTGTCCATTACGATAGCGGGGGGGCTTTATGATATATATATATTAATATCAGTTTTTCCTGTTGTGTCTTGTCGAATTCTTTGTGTTGTGACAGTGTGTATGATGAACCATGTGTAACCGTCTCCACGTAATATCTAGTGTACATTACAATAGGACCTAATGATTATACATATGTGTTTTTTTTCTTGTTTGTTTGTTTTATAGTTTTTTGTTGTTGTTTTTTTGGTGTGTGTGGGTTTTTTTTCTTTTTTTTTGCTGATGAATTCTTTGTATTATGACATTGTGACGGTATTTGAACCACGTATGACCGTTCACATGGTATTAAAAACTTGACATACCTTACGACAGCTGGGTTGAATATAAGACTTTCTTGATTTTTTTTTTTTCTGTCCAGTTCATTGTATAATTTGCATTGTGACATTGTCAGATAAAAAACAGTGTTTATTAAGCCACTTGTGGTCTGATGGCGAGATGTCGTTATCACTGAGTTGCCGCGATCAATTTGGGCCGACAAGAGCAAACCGACAGGCCTGCTGGGGTTTGCATCAGTTTGACATGGTACAGTAGAATATGACACCCCGAACTGGGAGTGCGGTACGAACTCCCCATTTCAAACCCCAACAAGAGATGCAAGGCCTTCAAGACTCACTTGTGATACACTTTAAAAAAAAAATCCAAGCTTTTTATGTATTGATTATAATTTCAAAATGTAATGTTTAAAGATGAGAAAGATCAGTTTAAAGCAAATTAACTCCCCTAGCATTAATTACAGAGTAATTTCCCTTCTTTACTATCTGCACCAAAAACGTTTGCAAAATAAATAAAACTTCCATGCTTAGCAAAAGAAGTTCCTGTTTGAACAAAAAATGATAATAATGACTGCTCTTGTTGTTAGGTCAGAATATGAGATCAAAGTGTCAAGTTTAGAGAATACAAAAAAATATAAATATAACAGTAAATGCAGTTTGCATATAATTAGGCTTCATTTTTTGTGCCCATCCCAGAGGTGCAATATTGTTTTAAACAAGATGACTGGAAAGAACTGAATTTTTCCTATTTTTATGCCTAATTTGGTGTCAACTGACAAAGTATTTGCAGAGAAAATGTCAATGTTAAAGTTTACCACGGACACACAGACACAGACACACACACACACACACACACACAAACACACACACACGCACACACACACACACACACACACACACACAGACAACCGAACACCGGGTTAAAACATAGACTCACTCTTTGTTTACACAAGTGAGTCAAAAAGTGTGACAGTCTGTCGTTGGAGCAGACTTAGAACAATGTAGATTCTAATACAGCACACAGCCATGGCCTTTTTTGGAAAAGTGCGGAAGTTTTTTTTTTTTTGTTTTTTTTTTTTGTTTTTTTTTTTTTTGGGGGGGGGGGGGGTTGGTTGATTGTGTGATGCAGCCTAGGAATTTAGAAACCTACCCGACGGGCGCAATAGCCAAGTGGTTAAAGCGTTGGACTGTCAGTCTGAGGGTCCCGGGTTCGAATCACGGTGACGGCGCCTGGTGGGTGAAGGGTGGAGATTTCTACGATCTCCCAGGTCAACATATGTGCAGACCTGCTTAGTGCCTGAACCCCCTTCGTGTGTATATATGCAAGCAGAAGATCAAATACACACGTTAAAGATCCCGTTATCCTTGTCAGCGTTCGGTGGGTTATGGAAACAAGAACATACCCAGCATGCACACCCCCGAAAACGCAGTATGGCTGCCTACATGGCGGTGTAAAAACGGTCATACACGTAAAAGCCCACTCGTGTGCATACGAGTGAACGTGGGAGTTGCAGCCCACGAACGCAGAGGAAGAAGAGAAGAAGAAACCTACCCGTTTCAAAGTGGCCTAGGGATGTGAGGAAGAAATTATCGTTTGGTGTCATATACTGTACCATGTCAAATGCACCAGTGACCCTTGGGGTTTGGGTCACAGTATGGCTGGTGCCCACGGGTAGTTACCCCCATTCTACCCGTACTGGGGTGCATCTAGGATGCACACTGGGTTGCCGGGAGCACCAAGGGCCAGCCCCTTGTCCGCTCCCCACCGGACCCAACCCAGCACATCTCACAGGGTGACACACACAGCCCCGACAAGTGCCTTTTGTCTGTCCCCCCCTCCCCCAATCCCCTCCCCCTCTCCAACCCACCCTCCCTCTACATACCCCCCACCTCCACCCCCACCCCCTTGATGTGTTCATGTTGTGTGTTGGTGTGGGTGTGGGTGTGCTTTTGGGTGGGGTGTTGTGTGTTGGTGTGGGTGGGTGTTGTGTGTTGGTGTGGGTGTGCTTGTGGGTGGGGTGTTGTGTGTGGGTGTGGGTGTGCTTGTGGGTGGGTGTTGTGTGTGGGTGTGGGTGTGTCGGTGTGGGTGTGCTTTTGGGTGGGGTGTTGTGTGTTGGTGTGGGTGTGGGTGTGCTTGTGGGTGGGAGTGTCTTCCGTGTGCGCTTCGTTTCCGCAATTTAGTAGTGTTGTCTTGGTTTATACAGAAGTGCTTTTGTGTGCCACATTGCACAGTTTGTGTGTGTGTGTGTGTGTGTGTGTGTGTGTGTGTGTGTGTGTGTGTGTGAGTGAGTGAGTGAGTGAGTCATGTGTATATGTATTAGTTTGATGTGAGGTGCTGAGGTGCCCATTATATGGGTTTTTTTTCGTTATTTCAGTACTATAAGTAGTAGTAGTAGTAGCAGTAGCAGTAGTCGTAGAAGCAGCAGCAGTAGCAGCGATAGAAGTATCATTATCATTAATATTGTTGTTGTTGGTGGTGGTGGTGGTGGTGGTGCTGTTGTTGTTATTATGATGACGATTATGATTATGAGTATCATTATCAGTACTGTTGTTGTTGTGATGGTGGTGGTGATGATGATGTCGATGATGATGAGTATTATTATCAGTAGTGTTGTGATGGTGGTGGTGATGATGAGTATTATTATCAGTAGTATTGTGATGGTGGTGGTGATGATGATGTCGATGATGATGAGTATTATTATCAGTAGTGTTATGATGGTGGTGATGATGATGATGATGGATTGACAGTGTGATGCAAGCAGTGTCACAGAGGAAGTGTGTGGCTGGAGGGAGGGGTCGAGGAAGTGGACAAAAAAAAAGAGAAGTACTCCGCTGCGGAATCCCATGGATCTGTCTTCCCAGGGGTCTGTCTTCCCATGGATCTGTCTTCCCAGGGGTCTGTCTTCCCAGGGATCTGTCTTCCCAGGGGTCTGTCTTCCCATGGATCTGTCTTCCCAGGGGTCTGTCTTCCCAGGGATCTGTCTTCCCAGGGGTCTGTCTTCCCAGGGATCTGTCTTCCCAGGGGTCTGTCTTCCCAGGGGTCTGTCTTCCCAGGGGTCTGTCTTCCCATGGATCTGTCTTCCCAGGGGTCTGTCTTCCCAGGGATCTGTCTTCCCAGGGGTCTGTCTTCCCAGGGGTCTGTCTTCCCATGGATCTGTCTTCCCAGGGGTCTGTCTTCCCAGGGGTCTGTCTTCCCAGGGGTCTGTCTTCCCAGGGGTCTGTCTCAAACCACGTACCGTCGGGACCCGTTGTGCTAGCAGCCCAGTTTATCGTGGTTTCAGTTCAGTTCCGTGGAGGTGTGGTTTAAACTCTCTCCATACGAACGGCGAAAGAGTACGACGTTAACAGCGTTTCACCCCCAGTTACCATCATCAAACTATTGCAAGCGGGGAAGGCTCTTATACTGAAGAGGTGAAAGTTGACAAAAGAATACCACAATTCTGACTGACGGAAGCTAAAGGTTGGGGTCATTCAGACACCCACTGGACATCCGAAGGGTCTCTGAAGAGGAGGAGAAGAGAGGACTGGCCGTACTGAGTGAGTTAAGTAGGAAAGCGTACCGACTGTTTTCCATTTTGACCTCGGCAACACTGCATCATTCGTTTGCTGTTTATTGAACACAGAATGGATTTTAAAAAAATAAAATAATAATAATAATAATAATAATGATAATGTCAGAAAGTTGGCCATTTCGCTGCGATGTATTTGGAAGAGAATACTAGCAGAAAGTAAGACTATTTTGTTTGTTGTTTGTTTTTTTTTTAATTTTATTGAACACAGAATGGGATTTAAAAATAAAAAAAGGGCAGAAATTTGTCCATTTCACTGCGATGTATATATGGAGCATAATATTAGCAGAAAGTAAGAGTATCTCGTTTGCTGCTTATAGAACACAGAATGGATTTTTTTTAATTACAGAAAGTTGGCCACTTCACTGCGATGTGTGTGTGTGTGAGAGTGTGTGTGTGTGTGTGTGTGTGTGTGTGTGTGTGTGTGTGTGTGTGTGTGTGTGGAGCATAATATTAGCAGAAAGTAAAAGTAGTTGATTTGCAGTTTATTGAACACACAATGGATAAAAAATGGTAGAAAGTTGACCATTTCCCTGCGATATATATGGAGCAGAATATTAGCAGAAAGTAGTTGGTTTGCAGTCTATTGAACACAGAATGGATGATAAATGATAGAAAGTTGGCCATTTCACTGCGATATATGGAACATATTATTAGCAGAAAGTAGTTGGTTTGCAGTCTATTGAACACAGAATGGACATTAAATGATAGAAAATTGGCCATTTCGCTGCGATATATATGGAAAGAATATTAGCAGAAAGTAATTGGTTTGCAGTCTATTGAACACAGAATGGATGATAAATGATAGAAAGATGGCCATTTCGCTGCGATATATATGGAAAGAATATTAGCAGAAAGTAGTTGGTTTGC
>NC_134900.1:29124869-29129869 GCF_041734735.1 Babylonia areolata
GTAAGTGTGTATGTGTGAAAGGGCTAAATAAACGAAACAGAACAGAGAAAAGAGTAAAACTGTCCAGAGGCTTTTTTATTTATTTATTTATTTTTTTTTTTTTTTTTTTTTACGTTGGCTGCACTGTACAAGAAAAATGAGAGGAGGGCGACTCGCGAGGGCGAAACCCCTCCCCCCCCCCCCCCCCCCCCCCCCCCCAACAAATCACGCGAATCGGATCAATCTGCTCTCTCTGACATGTACCGACAACTCCCACACATCCTGTTTTCGCTGCTGGTCTCCCCTGGGGGAGCCAGACTACGCTGGACACCCCGTTAGAGGGCGCGTTACGCAAGGGAGGTCACACCGGAGGTTAACAACAACAAGGGTGTGGGTGGGGGGTGAGTGGTGGGTGGGGGGGGGGGGGGAGAGAAGCGTGTTCACTTCGTTTTGCTGTCCTCCGACTCTTGACAAAACATGGGTGTGGCTGTGGGGTTGTGACTGTGGTCACACTGGACACGCTTTTCTCTCTCTCTCTCTCTCTCTCTCTCTCTCTCTCTGTGTTTGTGAGTGTGCGTGCGCGTGCGCGCGCGTGTGTGTGTATGTGTGTGTTCGCTTGAAATGAAAAGTCGGTTGTTTTTTTGTTTGTTTTTTTGTTAATAGAAACTTTTGCGCCTCGATCTTTTTGTGCGGCATGTACTCGTTGGTTCATTAGACTCTTTCGGCATTCAGTCCTTCTCTTTTCTTGTTCTTGTTCTTCTTACCTTCCAGCCCCCCCCCCCCCCTCAACCTCCCCCCTCCCCGCGCTTTGACACACCCACAACACACCCACAAAACACCCCACCCCTGTCTGCCTGCCTGTCTCTCCCTCTCTTTCTCTCTCTGTCTCTCCTCTCTCTCTCCCTCTCACTCTCCCTCTCTCTCCCCCCCACCCCTATCCTGCCTCCCCCTCTCTCCCCTCTCTCTCTCTATCCCTCCCCCCCTCTCTCTCTCTTTCCCCCTCTCTCTCTATCCCTCCGCCTTCTCTCTCTCCCCTACCCTCTCTCTCTTTTCCTCCCCTCTCTCCCTCTCTCCCCATCTCACCATCTCTCTCCATATCCTGCCCTCTCCTCTCTCTCCCTCTCTTTCCCTATCCTGCCCCCCTCTCTCTCTCTCTCCTCCCCCCTCTCTCTCTATCCCCTCCCTCTCTCTCCCTCTCTCCCGCTCTCTCTCCCCTCCCCTCTCTCTCTCCCTGTCTCTCCATCTCCCTCTCTCTCTCCTCTCTCTCTACTATTTCGTTCTCTCTTTCCTCCAGATTGTGGCTTGTTAAAGGGGATTATCAGCAACTTGACAGGGTGGGGTTTTGGTGTGTGTTTTTTTTTTTTTTTTTTTTTGTTGTTGTTTTTTTGTGAGGCTTACTAATGATGTGTTTAGAAATCTTTCTTCTCGACCCCCCCCCCCCTCCCCCCGTCTGCCTGTGCCGTTATCTGATGGGGTTTAGGGTTCTCTTCCATCCCCGCCCTACCCCCCTTCCTTACCCCCTCTTTGGATCACCCACTATGTGTGTGTGTGTGTGTGGGTGTTCGTGTTCGTGTTTTGTGTGTGTGTGTGTGTGTGTGTGTGTGTGAGGCATTAGGTAAGGGGAGGCTAATGAGAAGTGAAAGGGGTGTGCAACCAGGGTCTGTACTTTGGGGGGGGGGGGGTTGTGATGGTTGGGTGGTGGTGGAAATAGGTTTTTTGTTTTGTGTGCGGCGGAGGGTGGTGGGTGCATAGGGTGAATTGGCGGGGGGGGGGGGGGGGGGGGGGGGGGGGGGGGGGGGGAGGGAGGGGTGTGGCGGGGGGTAAAACGGGGTGGGAGTTATATATATGTGTGTGTGTGTTTGTATGCGTGTCTGTGTGTGTACTACATGTGTGTATGCGTGCATTTGTGCGTGCATGTGTGTGTGTGTGTATTTGTGTGTGTGTGTGTGTGTGTGTGTGTGTGTGTGTCTATATGCCGCCATTGCCTGAGAGTCTTAGTACTCAAAACTATGTACTTTGGTGCGTGTGTGTGTTTGATGGTGAGCAGTGTTTGAATGTGCGCGCGGTTTTTTTCCCTTTTGATTTTTTGTCAGTTTGTTTGTTTTTTGTGTTTTTTGGTGGTGGTGGCTTTTTGTGTGTTTTTGTTTTTGTGTGTGTGTGTGTTTTTGTGTGTGATTTTTCGTTGCGGTTGGTATTTTTTTAATAATCATTTTTGAATGAATATTCATGTGATGTTGACCCTGATTCACTGTGATGGACACTTGGCGGAATACGCCACGGAGATGTGTTATATGATTTAAACAAAACTGTATTCAGTAAATATGTCACACACGTACAGATAGACAGCGGAGCAACAACAAGCTAACAGCTTATATCGTGCTCAGGAATGTGATTAAATACATTTGTTTCGTTTGACGGCTGGTGGACGCTACACAATTGCAGTTATGTTGAAATACACATTTTTCCAACTGCATATAAACGACAGTCATTGCAGACATGCATTGTTCCGCCGCCGTGGAGATGTTGTATAACTGAAAATCCTATTTCAATTCATTGACACTCTTGTGTGTGGGTTGGTGGTTGCCCGCGTGCATTCGCAGACGTGTGTGTGTGTGTGTGTGTGTGTGTGTGTCTGTGTGTGTGTGTGTGATGAAAGATGCTGGAAATCCCTGTATCGATTGACTGATTCATTGTGTATGCTTTGCGCGATTCAGTGTGTGTGTGAGCGCGCTGATGTGATCCGGACGGAAACACACACACACACACACACGCGCGCGCACCGTCCCAGCCCCCCTCCACCCCGCTACCCCCTTCCCCCACCCCCCACACACAGTCTTAAACAGACAGACAGACAGGCAGGCAGAGACAGAGAGAGAGAGAGAGAGAGAGGGTAGAGAGAGAGAAAGATAGAGCAAGGGAGATAGAGATAAAGAAACAGAGAGAGATATATAGAGAAATCCAACAAAACGTGGCTCGTGCGTTCATGCCTTTATGCGCACGCGTGCATGTGTGTCAGTGTGTGCATGTGTATATGTGTGTGTGTGTGTGTGTGCATGTGTGTGTGTGTGTGTGTGTGTGGTCTCTGCATAGTGCACGCTAACCCATTATTAATAATAATTCCCTCAAGTGACGACGAGTGGGTGTACAACGGGGCTCTATTCTTTCTCTCACCCCCACCCCCACACCTCCCTCTCCCCACCCCCCTTCCCCCTTCCCCCCTTTCCACGGTTGATGGGCCAAAATCAATGACGCACGTGGCCGGCTGACGTAACGTACGGTCTTGTTGCAAGCTGAACGGAACACGCGCTTCTATCGCCGGTACTTTTGGGCTGTCACGGGGCTGTGGACATTGAAGACTGCTGCTGCTGCTGCTGCTGCTGCTGTTGCTGTTGCAAGCAAGGGTGTATATATATATATATATATATATATATATATATATATATATATATATATATATATATATATATATATATATATATATATGGAGAGAGAGAGAGAGGAATCAACGTTTCTTTAAGGTTTAGGTTGTGGAGTGAATGGGTTGACAGTCATGGAATCAACGTTTGTTCAAGGTTTAGGTTGTGGAGTGTATGGGTTGACAGTCAAGGAATCAAGGTTTAAGGTTTAGATTGTGGAGCGTATGGGTTGACAGTCAAGGAATCAAGGTTTCTTTAAGGCTTAGGTTGTGGAGTGTGTGGGTTGATAGTCAAGAAAGAATCAACGTTTGTTTAAGGTTTAGGTTGTGGAGTGAATGGGTTGACAGTCATGGAATCAACGTTTGTTTAAGGTTTAGGTTGTGGAGTGTATGGGTTGACAGTCATGGAATCAACGTTTGTTTAAGGCTTAGGTAGTGGAGTGAATGGGTTGACAGTCATGGAATCAACGTTTGTTTAAGGTTTAGGTTGTGGAGTGTGTGGGTTGACAGCCAAGGAATCA
This sequence comes from Babylonia areolata, assembly GCF_041734735.1. Taxonomy (NCBI): domain Eukaryota; kingdom Metazoa; phylum Mollusca; class Gastropoda; order Neogastropoda; family Buccinidae; genus Babylonia; species Babylonia areolata. Next base: position 29,128,785 of record NC_134900.1, read on the forward strand.
ACGTCTGTTTAAGGCTTAGGTAGTGGAGTGTGTGGGTTGACAGTCAAGAAGGAATCAACGTTTGTTTAAGGTTTAGGTTGTGGAGTGTGTGGGTTGACAGTCAAGAAGGAATCAACGTTTGTTTAAGGTTTAGGTTGTGGAGTGTGTGGGTTGACAGTCATGGAATCAACGTTTGTTTAAGGTTTAGGTTGTGGAGTGTGTGGGTTGACAGTCAAGAAGGAATCAACATTTGTTTGAGGTTTAGATTGTGGAGTGTATGGGTTGACAGTCAAGAAGGAATCAACGTTTGTTTAAGGTTTAGGTTGTGGAGTGTGTGGGTTGACAGTCAAGGAATCAACGTTTGTTTAAGGTTTAGGTTGTGGAGTGTGTGGGTTGACAGTCAAGGAATCAACGTCTGTTTAAGGTTTAGGTTGTGGAGTGTATGGGTTGACAGTCAAGGAATCAACGTTTGTTTAAGGTTTAGGTTGTGGAGTGTGTGGGTTGACAGTCATGGAATCAAGGTTTCTTTAAGGTTTAGGTTGTGGAGTGTGTGGGTTGATAGTCAAGAAAGAATCAACGTTTGTTTAAGGTTTAGGTTGTGGAGTGTGTGGATTGACAGTCAAGGAATCAACGTCTGTTTAAGGTTTAGGTTGTGGAGTGTGTGGGTTGACAGTCATGGAATCAACGTTTGTTTAAGGTTTAGGTTGTGGAGTGTGTGGGTTGACAGTCAAGAAAGAATCAACGTTTGTTTAAGGTTTAGGTTGTGGAGTGTGTGGGTTGACAGTCATGGAATCAACGTTTGTTTAAGGTTTAGGTTGTGGAGTGTGTGGGTTGACAGTCAAGGAATCAACGTTTGTTTAAGGTTTAGGTTGTGGAGTGTGTGGGTTGACAGTCAAGGAATCAACGTTTGTTTAAGGTTTAGGTTGTGGAGTGTGTGGGTTGACAGTCAAGGAATCAACGTCTGTTTAAAGTTTAGGTTGTGGAGTGTGTGGGTTGACAGTCAAGGAATCAACGTTTGTTTAAGGTTTAGGTTGTGGAGTGTGTGGGTTGACAGTCATGGAATCAACGTTTGTTCAAGGTTTAGGTTGTGGAGTGTGTGGGTTGAC
>NC_134900.1:29139869-29144869 GCF_041734735.1 Babylonia areolata
TGTGTGTCGGGGTCTGTGTATGTGTGGTGTGTGTCGGGGTCTGTGTATGTGTGGTGTGTGTCGGGGTCTGTGTGTGTGTGTGTGTGTCGGGGTCTGTGTATGTGTGGTGTGTGTCGGGGTCTGTGTGTGTGTGTGTGTGTCGGGGTCTGTGTATGTGTGGTGTGTGTCTGGGTGTGTTGTGTGTGTGTGTGTGTGTGTCGGGGTCTGTGTATGTGTGGTGTGTGTCGGGGTCTGTGTATGTGTGGTGTGTGTCGGGGTCTGTGTGTGTGTGTGTGTGTCGGGGTCTGTGTATGTGTGGTGTGTGTCGGGGTCTGTGTGTGTGTGTGTGTGTCGGGGTCTGTGTATGTGTGGTGTGTGTCGGGGTCTGTGTGTGTGTGTGTGTGTCGGGGTCTGTGTATGTGTGGTGTGTGTCGGGGTCTGTGTGTGTGTGTGTGTGTCGGGGTCTGTGTATGTGTGGTGTGTGTCGGGGTCTGTGTATGTGTGGTGTGTGTCGGGGTCTGTGTGTGTGTGTGTGTGTCGGGGTCTGTGTATGTGTGGTGTGTGTCGGGGTCTGTGTGTGTGTGTGTGTGTCGGGGTCTGTGTATGTGTGGTGTGTGTCGGGGTCTGTGTGTGTGTGTGTGTGTCGGGGTCTGTGTATGTGTGGTGTGTGTCGGGGTCTGTGTGTGTGTGTGTGTGTCGGGGTCTGTGTATGTGTGGTGTGTGTCGGGGTCTGTGTATGTGTGGTGTGTGTCGGGGTCTGTGTGTGTGTGTGTGTGTCGGGGTCTGTGTATGTGTGGTGTGTGTCGGGGTCTGTGTGTGTGTGTGTGTGTCGGGGTCTGTGTATGTGTGGTGTGTGTCGGGGTCTGTGTGTGTGTGTGTGTGTCGGGGTCTGTGTATGTGTGGTGTGTGTCGGGGTCTGTGTATGTGTGGTGTGTGTCGGGGTCTGTGTGTGTGTGTGTGTGTCGGGGTCTGTGTATGTGTGGTGTGTGTCGGGGTCTGTGTGTGTGTGTGTGTGTCGGGGTCTGTGTATGTGTGGTGTGTGTCGGGGTCTGTGTATGTGTGGTGTGTGTCGGGGTCTGTGTGTGTGTGTGTGTGTCGGGGTCTGTGTATGTGTGGTGTGTGTCGGGGTCTGTGTGTGTGTGTGTGTGTCGGGGTCTGTGTATGTGTGGTGTGTGTCGGGGTCTGTGTATGTGTGGTGTGTGTCGGGGTGTGTTGTAGAGGGATGGGGCTAGAAAGAAAAAGAAAGAAAGAAAGAAAGAATGAAAGAATAAAAAAAAGAAAATAGAGAAGTGATGTCGGAGGAGGAGTCAGGCATTCTCTGTGGAAGAAGCGAAGAGGGTTGTATTGGGGGGTTCCAGAGGACGCGACGCCGGGCGGCGTCCACTACAAGAGCCGGGGGGGGGGAGGGTTCAGGGGTGGGGGGGGGGAGACGGGGAAGGGAGAGGTGCTGGGAGTGGAAAGGAAAGAGAGAGGGAGAGGGAGGAAGGGAAGGGAGAGGGAGAGGAGGAAGTGTGTACGTATGGCTCGGCACACTGCCTGTGTCAGTCGTCTTGCCTATCGATCTGGTCTCTCTCTGGTTGTGTGAGTGTGAGTGAGTCTGAGGCCGGCGGGCGGTAGGAAAAGAACACACAGAGAGAGAGAGAGAGGGAGGGAGGGAGAGAGACACAGAGAGTGAGGAGAGGAGAAGGAGATACTGAGAGAGAGAGGAGGAGGAGATACTGACAGAGAGACAGAGAGAGAGAGAGAGAGGCGGCGGCAACCTACTACCATTATGATTTAGGGGGAAAAAAAAAAAAAGCAGTGAGAATTTTAAGCCCAAAGACGGGAGTGGAGTGTTCCGTGGTGCTAGCGATTTATTTATTTATTCATTTTTATTTTATTTTATTTTATATGGTTTCTTTTTCTGGTCTGTAAAGAAGAGGTAGAGAGAGGAGGTAGAGGATAGGATGTTTTGTGTTGTGTAGTGTTGTGTTGTGTTGTGTTGTGTTCCCTGACTACCACCACAATCATCACAACATCAGCATCATCACTGTGAGAGTCTGTGCCTGTGAATAGTGTGTGACGCCAGCTACTGTGTCGGTCGTGTGGTGGTGGTGGTGTTGGTGGTGGTAGTAGTGGTAGTGGTGATTATGGTGGTGGTGGTGGTGGTGGTGGAGGTTTGTGGTGGTGGGTGGGGGTGATGGTCAGTCTCATAGTAGTGGATGACTGAAGACCGGTGTGTGGCGTGTGTACACGTGTGTGTGTGTGTGTGTGTGTGTCCGTGTGTGTGTATGTGTGTGTGTGTGTAAGTTGCCTGGTTGGTTGCTTGGTGTCACTGAGTGTCTTTTACTTCCTGACTTAGCTCAGTTGTTGTTGTTGTTTTTTTCTGGAACTTTCCGTGTGGGAGACGGGAGCGGCGGCCGCGGGGGGGCGGGGCAGTGTGGCTTACACTGAGCTTGCTGATGGGTGGTCCTGTCCCTGTCGTGGGTTGGTGGTGGTGGTGGTGATTGTGTTTGTGGTTGTAGTTGTGTTTGTGGTGGTTGTGGTGGTGGTGGTGGTGGTTGTGGTGGTTGTTGTGTTTGTGGTGGCTTGTTGTGTCTGTGGTGTTTATGGTAGTGGTTGGTTGTTGGTGGTGTAGGATCAACGCCATCAGTGTGGTGTGTGTGTGTGTGTGGGGGGGGGTGGTTGTGGTGACACCCCAAGGTACCAGCAAAACCAGTCCGTGGCCTGATTCTCAGTGACTTCAAACGCAGTGAAGAGGATGCGATGAGGAGGAGGAGGAGGAGGAGGAAGAGAGAGCGATAAAGCTGTCCCTGTCGTCAGTAGAGGTGGTGGTGGTGGTGGTGTTGGCATAGGATCGAGCATCCGTCATAACGTCAGTGTGGGTGTGTAGTAGTTGTTGTTGTTGTGGTGGTGGTGGTGGTGGTGGTGGTGGTTGTTTGTAGGACCGAACATCCGTTGGATTTTGTGATGGTGGTGGTTGGTGGTGGTGGTTGTGGTGTCAGGAGGTAAAGTCCTATTTTAGCGTCCTGAATTCAGGAACCTTTTTTTTTTTTTTTTTTTTTTTTTACCCAGGCAGTTTCTGTGCATGTTTTGAAACGATATTACCAATAGTAGATTTGATGTGACACACTTCCAGTGAAGTTCGACACTTTCTTTTGTACGGTTTTACTTTATTTTATTTTTTTATTATTTTTTTTATATTTTATTTTTTTTTTACTCAGTTTTGATGCGGATTCAGTCACTAAATCGAACAATCGTCAGTGTTGAACTTTGTGATGAAGATGATGCTGGGTGTGGTGGTGGTGGTGGTGGTGGAGATGGTGATGGTGGTGGTAATATACAGAACCGAGCATCGCTGGCGTTGGATTTCGTGACGATGGCGATGATGGTGGTTGTGGTGGCGGCGGTTGTGGTGATGGCGAAATCGGACCCGGCAGCAACATTGTCAGCGGTGGGCTGGTTCTGACTTGAAACGTTCCTAGGAGAGAGAGAGAGAGAGAGAGAGAGAGAGAGAGAGAGAGAGAGAGAGGAGTGGTAGTTGTTGGTTGTTGAGGGGTGGTGGGGAGTGGGAGAGAGAGAGAGAAGGGCGAGGTCATTGACTGAACAACTCGCGAGAGAGAGGGAGGGAGGTGGGGGAGAGGGAAGGGAAGGGAGGGAAGAAAGGAAGGAGGAGGAAGGGGGAGGAGGAGGAGGAGGAAACCTTTTCCGAGTTGACTCCCCTGGCCAAGGACGTGGAGAGGGCAAGAAGAATAAGAAGAAGGAGGAGAAGGAGGAGGATGGTGGTGGTGGTGGTAGAGGTGGAGGAGCCGGCGGTGGAAGTGATGTTCAGCAGGTGTCGTCGTCATCATCATCATCATCGTCGTCGTCGTCGGCGGTGTCATCGTCGTGGTGGTGGTGGTAGTGGTTGTGGTTGTTGTTGAAGTGGTGTTGTGGCGTCAGTCGGGGCTTCCGTCAATCGTCGGCGGAGGCGACAGTTGTGGTGGTGGTGGTGGTGGTGGGTGAGTGGTTGACCGGCTGCGTCGCCATGTATGTACCGAGAGGCCCTATCCCAACCGGCGCTGATGCTGCGACAGCGTCTTCGGCTCCGGCTCCGGCTCCGGCTTCGGCCTCGCGGTCGGCCCTGTCACCGTCCCCCGGCGACGGCGGCGGCGGCGGCGGCGACGAACCGGTGACTCGACCCCGACCCCCACCCCGCCCCCTGCCCGCCCTGCCCCCCGGGGCGACCCCTGGCCACCACCACCATCACCATCATCTTCATCATCATCACCAGCATCTTCAGCATCAGCAGCATCAGCATCTTCATCATCATCACTCGCTGCATGTTCTTCACCAGCATCAACAGTTTGGGTCAAGGATGAAAAGGTAAAAGAACCGGTTTGGGTGGTGGTGTTTGGGTGGGGTGTGGTGTTGGGTGTGTTGTGGTGTGTGTGTGGCGTGTATGAACAGGATTGGGTTTTCTTTTTTTTTTTTTGGGGGGGGGGGGGGGTTGGGGGGGGTATATTTATATTGGTGGTAGTTGTTTGGTTGGTTGTTGTTGTCCCCCCCCCAGGACCCCCACCCCCACCCCACCCCCCGTGCCCCCTCTCCCAACCAACGTCCATCTCCCCACCCTACTTATTTCTACTTTTTTTTTTTTCTTTTTTTTTTGAGAAATGTTGGGAATGTGGTGGTGGTGTGGACCATTTGGCAGATTTCTTTTCTCTCTCTCTCTCTCTCTCGTGTGTGTGTGTGTGTGTGTGTGTGTTTGACGTGGCACTGAGTGTGTGCGAGCGTGCGTGTGTGTGCGTGCGTGCCTGCGTGTGTGTGTGTGTGTGTGTACGCGCATGCGCGTGTGAAGCGTGTTCGTGTGGGTTTTTTTTTGCTGACTTTGCTAAAGTGCAGATGCATACATGTTACGTACGTACATGCCTGCCTGTATGTCTGTCTGTCTGTCTGTCTGTCTGTCTGTCTGACTGTCCTTCAAGTTCAACGCTGAAGAAGGAAAGAGAGGAGGGGCGGGGGCATGGGATAGGGGGATTGCGGGGAGGGGACGGGGGTGG
>NC_134900.1:29159869-29174869 GCF_041734735.1 Babylonia areolata
TGTGTGTGTGTGTGTGTGTGTGTGTGTGTGTGTGAATTGAGATTGTGTTTGTGTGTGAATTGAGATTGTGTGTGTGTGTGTGTGTGTGTGTGTGTGTGTGTGTGTGTGTGTGTGTGTGTACGTATATATATATATATATATATATACATATACGTGTGTGTGTGTGTGAGTGCATACGTGTGTATATATATATATATATATATACGTGTGTGTGTGTGTGTGTGTGTGTGTGTGTGTGTGCGTGCGTGCTTATGCATGCTCGTGTGTTTGCATGTATACTCGTCTCTGTGTGTGTGTGTGTGTGTGTGTGTGTGAGATAGAGAGAGAGAGAAAGAGAGATAGAGCATGCGCTCGTCTGTGTGAGCATGCATGTATGCATGTGCTTGTTTCGTGTGCGCGCGCGCGTGTGTGTTTGATAAGGTTGGGGTTTGGGACGGCGAAAAGATTGCACTGATAAAGAGAATGAGAAGTTCGGTACCATTGCTATGTATGTAAAATATGCCATTCCTCACACATGAAACAGTTCAATAGCAGGATGAACGATGAATGAACTATGCAAGTACCTCTTGAAATAAAACTCTCTCAACTCAATGGCGGAGTTCCTTGACGGAGAATGTATGTGTGTGTGTGTGTGTATGTGTATATATATATATATATATATATATATATATATATATATATGATAGTCAGTCGTGTCCGACTATGACCATCAGAACAGCAGAGGGGGCAACTGCTGTTCCGACTATTTGGGATAGAATTTGATTATAGTGGAGAGTGTCTTGCCCAAGTTAAATCCCCACTCTCTTGGCCAAGAGGGTTTTAGGACAGTCGGCGTTGGGATGGTTCCCAAAGGCTAACAAGCCCCCAAGGCTGCAACACTAAGAGCCAGTGCAATTTTGCCTCCTGGCTTGAGAGTCATAGTCCTTCACAAAAGACTTGGCTGTAAATGATTTCCCATTGACTGGAGAAACCATTGAAAATACAGCTCTCACTTTGCTGTTGGCCCAAATGTAAACTTACGTCAATCTGTGATATATACGGAGAATGTAGTTTGAACATGAAGTACAAAATGCACTACCTCAAACACCAGAGCAGGAACAAGAAGCTTGACAGCTTCACACTGTGCTCAAACAGAAAAAAAATACACTTTTAACACACGAGGCGGCTGGTAAAACCACTGCATGATTAGGTGTACCAACCAGACAAGTGCTGCTAGCATTGTGTTGCTTGAATACATACAATTAAAACGTTTTTGTAGCCGTTATAAATCGACAGTGTAAAAACTTCCATGGTCAACCAATGCGGACAGATTAATAAGTGACCAGAGATCGCACGAGAAACCAACAGTGTAAAACTTCTATGGTCAAGCAATGCTGTGACAGATCGCCACGTTGTTCTTCTATAAGGAAATGTTATTATATTATTCTTACGTAGTTCTTCTTCCAATATGAAAAGTACATTTCTACGCAGTCTTAAGTGTCTGGTGTGCAGTGGAATGATTCAGCGCTTGTAGCTTTTAAAGGCGTTTGATTGGCTAAGAGTGGACCGGGCAAGACGGTGGGTGTCTTTTCACTGTTAGCCGCGCGAAATTTGGCCAAGCAGAGCAAAAACCGATAGGCCTCGTTTGCATCAGTTTGACATGGTACAGTATATGTATCACCAAACATGGAGTATAATGCAAACTCCTCCTATTTCTACGCAGTCTCAAGTGTCTTGTATGCAGTCCAACTACGTCGCTAATGAGTTCCTTTGTCTGAGAGGTGGGGTGTGAGGGGGTGTGAGGGGGACGTGGGGGGTGGAGAGAGAATTGATCTTGTCTGTGGTGACATTATTAATTAATTGCTGCATTGCTGCAGAGCCAAGGGTTTCTTGCGTCAGAGGGGTTGTATCGTTACTCTGGTTATTCATCAGATCAGACGATAAACCATGGTCCCGTTTGCAGCCACGCACACGGCGCGCCGCGTAAAAGAACCCACGGCAACAAAAGGGTTGTCCCTGGCAAAATTATGTTTATAAGAAAAAAAAATCCACTTTGATAGTAAAAACAAATACACTATCAGACAGGGGGGGGGGGATATTTATAAGAAAAAAAAATCACTTTGATTGTAAAACAAATACACTTTCAGGCCGAAGAAGAAGAAGAAAGTGGGACCACACTTAGGCGATTTATTCTCCCCTGGGAGAGCAGCTCAAATTTCACACAGAGAAATTATCTGTTGTAACACAAAGGGTAAGTAACACAAGACGTTACAGTACAATATAATACAATACAATACAATGCAACACAATTCAGTACAGCACAGCACAGCACAGCACAGTACAGCACAATTCTTATTGGTGCGTGATAATGATTATTATTGCCCAGACGGACGGATTCCTCACCCGTCGTTATTTTGTTGTCTGTCTTGTCTGTTTCTCTGTCCCTCTCTCTCTCCCTCCCTCCCTCATTCATTCTCTCTCTCTCTCTCTCTCTCTCTCTCTCTCTCTCTCTCTCATCCCCCATCACGTCCAAATCTCTGTTCCTGCAACAATCGCGCGCGCGCGTGTGTGTGTGTGTGTGTGTGTAACTGAGAGAGAGAGAGAAAGACAGAGAGAAAGAGAGATATGAAGGCTATCTACCACTCATATAGTGCGACTTTCTTTCCTTCTTTCTTTCCTTTCTTTCTTTTCCTTCTTTCTTTTTTTTCTTTCTTTCTTTTCTTTCTTTCTTTTTCATTAATAGTGGTTCGATGAGGTAAAAGCGGCTGACAGGGGTGTGTGTGTGGGGGGGGGGGGGGGGGGAACCCACTGCCTTGATTCATGCACTGGGAGTGGGGGGGGTATGGGGAGGGAGGGGGTAGGAGTGGAGGGGGTTGGGTGGTGGTGGGAGGTGTGTGTGGGGTGGGGGGGGGGTGGGGGGGTAAGGATTCTGGCATCAGAGCATGCTGATTACAGACTGGAGGTATACAATCCTGTATAGTGCATGGGTCCTTGAAGGTCGTCGGTCGGTGCTTGCAGCGGTACACCTCACCCCACAATGATCCGCTGCAAGGAAAATAAGGGGGGGGGGGGAAGTGGGGGTGCGGGGAGGGAGGGGGGGGGGGGTTCCGTTCTATTCTGATCTGGGCTGTGAATGAAGTTGGAAAGGATGGACAGACCTTCATATAAAGAGGAGTCAGCCATTACCCGCGGGTTGGTCAGGGTGACGAAGTGGGGGTGGAGGGGCGGGGGGCGTGTGGGTGGAGGGGGAGAGGTCGGGCGGGGGGGGGGGAGGTGGATAGGTAGGTAGGGGGTGGGAGTACTGCTGTTGGTTGTTGCTAATGAGGCCAAGGTCACGGCGGGTGGAAAGGAGGTTAGGGGGAAGGGAGGGGGGGGGGTGTTGTTGTTGGGGTTCTGCATCTTTGTTTTGTTGGTCTGTGTGTGTGTGTGTGTGTGTTTCTGTGTGTGTCTGTGTCTGTGTGTCTGTGTCTGTGTGTGTGTTTCTGTGTGTGTGTGTGTCTGTGTGTGTGTGTCTGTGTGTGTGTGTGTGTCTGTGTGTGTGTGTTCTGTGTGTGTGTGTGTGTTTCTGTGTGTGTGTGTGTGTGTGTGTGTGTGTGTGTCTACTCTCAGTGACCATCCCTGCATCAGACAAAAAGGACCGAGGAAAGAACACGAAAGAAAAGGAGAAGAAGAAAAAACAAAAAAGACAAAAAAATCAAAGTGGGGGTGTGTGGGATGCATGCAGGGAGAGGGTGTAGGGACCAGCCCCAAGCCATCATCCAGTGACCGTCGGACCAGCCCCTGTCCGTACAGGCAGTGAAGCAGAATAGAAGGAAGGCATCAGGGTGCAGTGACAAAAGTGACAGTGAAGCTCTTTGTCAGCCCTGTAATCTGCTGCAGTCCTCTCTGGTGTCGGTCGGCGTCTGCATGGTCTCTCTCTCAAGAGGCCTCTGTTGCGGGCTGTGTCCGGCGGGGAGGGGGGGGGGGGGCGCGGGGAGGGGGGGGGGATTGGGGGGATGAGGAGGAGTGGAAAGGTCACGGAGAACAAGGACGACCTGAGAGCTTTGTCTTGTTGCTGTATAGATAGGGGGGGTGGAAGAGTGGAGGAGTGGAGGGGGGTGGGGGGTCAGACAGTTGGCAGTGAGTGGATAAAACATGTTGGGGGGGAGAGTCAGTAACGCTGTATGACAAGTCGTGTCCTCCGAACATTGACTGGCCATTGACAGCAAGAGGAGGTATTTGTTTTTGTATTTTGTATTTCTTTTTATCACAACAAGATTTCTCTGTGTGAAAATTCGGGGCTGCTCAGCTCTCCCAGGGAGAGCGCGTCGCTACACTACAGCGCCAGCCCCTTTTTTTTTTTCCTGCGTGCAGTTTTATTTGTTTTTCCTATCAAAGTGGAGTTTTCTACAGAATTTTGCCAGGAACAACCCTTTTGTTGCTGTGGGTTCTTTTACCTGCGCTAAGTGCATGCTACACACGGGACCTCGGTTTATCGTCTCATCTGAATGACTAAGCGTCCACACCACCACTCAAGGTCTAGTGGAGATGGGAGAAAATATCGGCAGCTGAGCCGTGATTGGAACCAGCGCGCTCAGATTCTCTCTCGCTTCCTAGGCGGACGCGTTAACTCTGGGCCCATCACTCCACTAAGTGAGTGTAGGCAACTGCTGTCACTGCTGTCTGTGCTAGACTAGAGTATGATAATAATAGTGGAGAGAGTCTTGCCCAGAAAGTTACATCGATTCCGCCCCCCCCCCCTCCCCAACACACACACACATACACTCGGCCTAGAGGGCTTTTAGGGTAGTAGTCGGCGGTTGGGATGGTTTCCCCAAAGGCCACAGGAGCCAGTTAACTCTCTCCATACGAACGGCGAAAGAGACGACGTCAACAGCGTTTCACCCCAATTACCATCATCACAATATTGCAAGCGGAAGGCTCTTATACTGAAGAGGTGAATGTTGACAGAGAATACCACAATTCTGACGACGGAAGCTAAAGGTTGGGTCATTGAGACACCCACTGGACATCCGAGGGGTCTGTGTAGAGGAGAAAAGAGGACTGGCCGTACTGAGTGAGTTAACTGCATTTCTCGGACGGAATAGCCCAGTATAGACGTAACCCGCTACCACAAAACTGTGTGTAGAATGGAACTGACCAATGGCGTTAGTTCGGTCAACGTAGGCTTTTAGTCGCGTGTAACTCTCAAAACCAAGCCATTGCAACGAGTTGGCTCCTGACCTGTCCGTGATTTCCCAATACACGGAAACCAACGCCACGCTGGATGGAACTGGTAGCCCATGATACTGACTTTTTTTTTTTTTTTTTTTTTTTTTTTTTAATAGTGGTTGGTGGGTGGGTGGGGGGGATTTCTAAAGGGGTGGGGGTGGGAGGTTAATACACTAGATGTGGTGTAGCGAATATGGATCAGTCCGAGCGCCATGACACCTGTTTGACTGAAATTGAAAACTGGTAACCCCATACTGACACTTAACTCCACTGTGACACTATCAGCACACTGACACTGACACTGACACTATCACAACGATCACCACACAGACAGGTATGCAAGCAGCCGATTGGGCGGTTTACAACTTCGCACACACACTCACACACACACTCTCTCTCTCTCTCTCTCTGTCTCTCTGTCTGTCTCTCTCTCTCTCTCTCGGCTTGAAGCGTAACAACTGTTGACATGCGTATCTCTGAAGAGAGACAGACAGACAGTCATATGAGGATGAATTGAAACCCCACTCTCTCTCTCTCTCTCTCTCTCTCTCTCTCTGCTTGAAGCGAAACAACTGTTGACATGTGTATCTCTGAAGAGAGAGAGACAGACAGTCATAAAAGGATGAATTGAAAACACACACACACACACTCTCTCTCTCTGTCTCTCTCACTGTCTCTCTCTCTCTCTCTCTCTCTCTCTCTCTCTCTCTCTCTCTCTCTGCTTGAAGCGTAACAACTGTTGACATGTGTATCTCTGAAGAGAGACAGACAGACAGTCATAAAAGGATGAATTGAAAACACACACTCTCTCTGTCTCTGTCTCTGTCTCTGTCTCTCTCTCTCTCTCTCTCTCTCTCTCTCTCTCTCTCTCTCTCTCTCTCTCACTCTGCTTGAAGTGTAACAACTGTTGACATGCGTATCTCTGAAGAGAGACAGACAGACAGTCATATAAGGATGAATTGAAACCACTCTCTCTCTCTCTCTCTCTCTCTCTCTCTCTCTCTCTCTGTGTGTGTGTGTGTGTGTGTGTGTGTGTGTGCTTGAAGCGAAACATCTGTTGACATGCGTATCTCTGAAGAGAGACAGACAGTCATTCATAAAAGGATGAATTGAAAACACACACACTGACTGACTGAAACCATTTATTGTCAGATTAACTGTTTGTTGTACTGACATTTTCGCAACCATTTGAATAAAATATTAACTGAGCAACACAAGGAAAATTCTGATTTGAGGAAGGTATGATTTAAAAAAAAAAACAAAAAAAAAAACATTTAACAAGTCAAGGTACCAAATTTCATTAATATCATTATCTCCAAAAAATATTCTAACGCGCGCACATACTCACATACGTTTCTCCCCCACCCTCTCTCTACATACATCCATGCATGCACACAAATGCCCATTATAATTCCCCTACCTCATTCCCCTGCCCACTCACACACACACACACACACCCACACACACACACACACACACACACACACACACACACACACATATTCACACTGTCTCTCACTCTTTCTCATCAAATTAAGGTTTCGTAATGTAATCAAGACGACATATTACCTGTTAGGGTCGAACAGTTCCACTAATTAGAATAATGGGAACTTTGCTCTACAAGTAAATCTGACGCTATCACCCAAACGAAACACTACTTTGGATTAAATAAAACAGAGGGGAACCTCTGCAACAGAAAGGGGATGAAACAAATTAGAAAAACCGACCAATTGGATGGCTTTTAATTAGGTCAACTGCGGTTTTTGTCAGAGACCAACCATTTTCTTTGCTAGGGTGAAAAACGCTGGACATGACTAATGGAAGATTAAAGGCTGTAATCATATCATGAAGGGGTTTGAAATGTAAATGTGTATCTGGACATTCGAGCAAAAAATGTGGGATGTCAAGGGTCTTACCACAAATACATAGTGGTGACGGTTTCAAAAATCTGCATAACCAATGCATTAGTTCTTAGCCTGTGTGTCAAGTTTCTTGTGGAAATTGATCCTGGGGGGTTCGTGCCTTTTCTTGTTGGAAGAAGAATCCCACCCAAAGCCTTCTTTTTTGAGGTTTTCTAAGAACTGTTTCTGTCTGAAATTCCAGATATATGTTGAGAGAAAGTACAAGCTTCAGAACAGAAAAATAGGAAATATTGTGAGTGATTGAATCTGAATTGTTCGATGCCGCTTCCTTGGCACAAAAATCGGCCATTTCGTTGCCACGAAGATTAGAATGTCCAGGAACCCACAAGAGTGAAATGTCGGAGCCTCGCATAATTAACTGGTGGATTAAATACAAAATTTCGACATAATATCTGCTCGTTCAGATGAAGATGATTATTTAAAGCCATCAATGCTGATTTTGAATCAGACAGTATAAGGATTTTTGCAGGCACAAGAGGCATATCACTAAAAAAGGTGAAAGCCATCAGAATTGCAAACAATTCAGCAGTAAAAAACTGAACAAACCTTTAGTTAAGTGGAATCTCTTTTTAATGTTAAGCTCGGGATTACAAAAGCGGCTCCAAACTTCAGAGTTACTACTAATTGAACCATCTGTGAAAACACGGGGTAATATTTAAAAGTGTATGAATTAGTTCTTTGGCCCGAGAGGCAATAATGAGTGGACTGTCACTCTTTTTTTAATTGTCCATATGTAAAAATAATATTTGCTTGCTCAGTCAGCCAAGGCGGATGAAAACAATCGGAATTTTCGCAATCTGGGAAAGAGGCAGACTGCAACTCTCAAAGACTGACTTAGTAAAATCGAACAAGGACGTGTATACAGCTTTGTTACGAATTTCTCTACAGATGTACGTTTCTTCATCAATTTCAGAGACAACCGAATTTGGAACAGCTCTAGCCCTTACCATGTAGTTACAGGCACATAATTTCCTGTGTTCAGGTAATGGCAAAACACCAGCTTCTTTGTACGTTTTGTCGATTGAAGCCCATCGCGGTAACCCAAGTGCAATCTTAAAAGCTAAGGAATCAATACTTGTCAGTTTATGAAGATCAGAGTTTGAAGCAGTGAAATAGATTTCCTGACCATATGATATAATTGAGCGGACTAGTCCCATTGCAGCATTGATCAGATTATTGCCACAATTTATAACAGGGATTCCAGAAAGCACACGTAATAGAGCGATTTTCTTCCTCGCTTTCTCAATAAGGTAGTTTATATGCTTAGTCCAAAAAAGTTTATAATGGAAGATAACACCGAGAAATTTCACCTGTTTATTCGGATATATGATAGTGTCATTTACCTGTATTTTAATAGCATCCCTACCTTCAAATTCAATCAACTTTTTAGTAAATATGACGAAAACAGTCTTTTCAGCAGACAGGAGAAAACCACTTTCCTTCATATATTCCACAATGTTGTCGATGGCATCTTGAAAATGCTTAATAATTTTATTTCGTTTTGATGTATTTTTTGTAATATTACAGTTTACATTCTTCCAGAGAGCTATGTCATCTGCATAAGCTACTAATGTGGCACCATTTGTGTTGATATTTTTCAAACACACACACACACACACACACACACACACACACTCTCTCTCTCTCTCTCTCTCTCTCTCTCTCTCTCTCTGCTTGAAGCGTAACAACTGTTGATGTATGTATCTCTGAAGGGAGACAGACAGACAGATAGATAGACAGACAGACAGACAGACAGAGTATCAGCTTCTTGGATACACCGGGGTTTAAACTTCGGAACCCAACTTAACTCGGACGGGATCATTTTACCGCGGGGGGGGGGGGGGGGGGGGGGATGACATCAGCCAGTGATGGTAGGAGTGAGGGAGATTGGGGTGGAGAGAGAGAGGGAGGGTGGGGGTGGGGGCGGGTGGTGGGTTACTATCAGCTGTCATCAGAACAGACTGACAAAAAAAAAAAAAAAACACAAAAACTTCCAACGTTAAAACTGAGCTGCAAAAGATTTGCCGAGTATCTGTTATTATTGGGAACCCAGTGTGGCATTGTAAAGTGCTTTTTGGAGGAAAAAAATAATTTGATTTGGCACTACGTGAAGAACATTATTTCTTTAGGTAGATGACGGTGAAAAACACCTCTTTAGTAGTACTTGTCAGGTCAGGGTAGGTTTAGGAGGCTTTGAAAGCATTGACACTGTCAACAGCCCAGCCGCCCCCCCCCCCCCCCCCCTCCACCCTCCCTCCTCCCCCCTTTTAGTAATGGACTTGACTGAGTGACGGTGGGTGGGTGAGTGAGTGACCGGCGTGACGTAGGTAGTGACCACTCTGCTGATGGTTCCTCCCCTTCCCCCCCCCCAACTCCTCCCACTCTCAGCCCCCGCCGGCCCCCCCCCCCCACTTCCGCCACCCCCGAGCCCCTTCTCCACCCCCACCCCCCCACCCCACCCCCCCTCAAAACGGCGCTGACCACCACATATAACAACAGACCATGAATGATTGACGTCATTGACTGGGAAGGAAGTGAGGGATGGGGTGGGGAGAAAGGGGGGGGGGGGGTAAGGGGGTGCATTGATACGTCAACGCAGTCGTTAAATGTAGAGCGCGCGCGCGCGCGCGCGCACACACACACACACACACACACACACACACACACACAAACCAAAAACGCGGGATCACATCACACACTCCAGTGAAGGTTTAAGATAGAAGGTTTTTTTTGTTGTTTGGTTTTTTTGTGGTTTTTTTTTTTTTTACCAGTCAGGAAACAAAAGTGCCGGCCAGTCAATATATACAAAGTTACGTTAGTTAACAACGGCGACATCACACACGGTTGTTTTGTGCTATGTAGGTAGGGGGGGTCAGCCCGATACTCCCCCGTGTCGGTACTCCCCCGTGTCGATACTCCCCCGTGTCGATACTCCCCCGCGTCAATACTCCCCCGTGTCGATACTCCCCCGTGTCAATACTCCCCCGTGTCGATACTCCCCCGTGTCAATACTCCCCCGTGTCGATACTCCCCCGTGTCGATACTCCCCCGCGTCAATACTCCCCCGTGTCGGTACTCCCCCGTGTCGATACTCCCCCGTGTCGATACTCCCCCGTGTCAATACTCCCCCGTGTCGATACTCCCCCGCGTCAATACTCCCCCGTGTCGATACTCCCCCGTGTCGATACTCCCCCGTGTCAATACTCCCCCGTGTCAATACTCCCCCGTGTCGATACTCCCCCGCGTCAATACTCCCCCGTGTCGATACTCCCCCGTGTCGATACTCCCCCGTGTCAATACTCCCCCGTGTCGATACTCCCCCGCGTCAATACTCCCCCGTGTCGATACTCCCCCGCGTCAATACTCCCCCGTGTCGGTACTCCCCCGCGTCGATACTCCCCCGTGTCAATAGTCCCTCTCACAAAGATCCAAAAACAATCAAATACAGATGAATGTATATATTTGTGATTGTTAATGCTTTCTGCTTGATCAAAGTTGTGTTGTGGAATGATGAATGTGTTATGTGTTCTCTTCATAACAGCCGTCCGCGTTCAGAGTTGAGCATAGGTAGGTAGGTAGGTATATTGTTGCTGGGTTGTTTTGTTGGCTTGTGTTTGTGGCCTCTGTGTGTGTATGTGTGTGTGTGGTGTGTGTGTGTGTGTGTGTGTGTGTGTGTGTGTGTGTGTGTGTGTGTGTGTTTGTGTGTGTGTGTGGTGTGTGTGTGGTGTGTGTGTGTGTGTGTGTTCGTTCTTTAGTGTGACGTCTTTTCACTGAAAGTGATTTTAGACGAGGGTAGGAAAACAATCGAGGATGTGGGGCGGGAGGGTTTGGGGAGGGAGAGAAATTTCTGTGTACGCATGCGAGTAAGTGAAAGTGTGCGTGCGCGCGCGCGCGTGTGTGCGTGTGCTACATATAGAAAATGATTGATTTAAGTTTTGTTAAAAAAAAAAAAAAAAAAGCATAACAATATAACATCTTTCTAATGAAAAACTAACAACTATAACAGCGAACCAACTGGACTATTTAACAAGGAGTTGAAAAAAAAAAAAGTCATACATTAGCAATGGACTGCTGAAGATTGTCAACAACACTGAAGATGATTTCAGTTCAGGGATGTGAGACGTTTGACATATCGCAAGCAAGTTGGTATAATTATGATCGGCTGTCATGTGAGCACCACAGATGCAAGAAACATAACTCTGTGTGTGTGTGTGTGTGTGTGTGTGTGGTGTGTGTGTGTGTGTGTGTGTGTGTGTGTGTGTGTGTGTGTTATCTTCAGTTTAACGTCTATTCACTAGAAGTCTTTTTTGACGGAAAGGAGTCAAGTAGTGGATAAAGGAAAGGGAGTGCATGTGAATATTAGTGTAAAAAAAAAAGTGTTCATGTTATGTATCAGAGGAAAGGTAGATTATTATAAGAAAAAGTCTAAAGAGATTGTGGTGTGTGTTGAATCAACAAGTATTAACCTACAACAATGTAAATATAAATAACAACAGTGTGTGTGTGTGTGTGTGTGTGTGTGTGTGTGTATGTGTGTGATATTTTCAGCATTACAATTGCCACGAATGCACGGCGGTGGACTGGTCAATGTACTGTCCATACAAATAAAAGAATAATGCTAATAATAACTTGTGAAGCTAAAAAAAGTTTGCACAGCAGAGTAGGGCCTGCTTTTTTTTTATGACGTCAAAATACGTAACTATTAAAAGCCTATGACGTCAGTGTGTCAGGCAAAATGACGCACCACTAACAGTTCAGGCAGTCCGGCGAAGAAGAATCGGTCAGAAAACCTTGAATGGACAGGTTTGGAATTGCTTGCTCCACATCGCATACTGCATATTTCTTGGATATCGCCATGGAAACAGGACTGCGTCAGCGTCAGTCAACGCATTAAGAATTCGGCGCGTCACTTCAAGAAATGCTACTGTACATCATATATATATATATATATATATATGGAATCGATCGAAAGAATAAGACGTGCACATCTATAGGAAGTATTAAACATGTTTGAGGAACCATTCTCACTCTGTGTGTGTGTGTGTGTGTGTGTGTGTGTGTGTGTGTGTGTGTGTGTGTGTGTAACTCTCTGTCTCTGTCTCTCTCCGCCCCCTGCCAATTCTCATTCACATTTGAAAATGAAATTGGAAAATCGACAGACAGAGAGGGGGTGGGAAGAGAAGACAGACACAGAGAGAGAGGGAGAGAGACAGACAGACAGAGAGAGACAGACAGACAGACAGAGAGAGGGAGAGACAGACTGACAGACAGAGAGGGAGAGACAGACAGACTGACATAGAGAGACAGACAGACAGAGAGAGGGAAAGAGAGACAGACAGAAAGACAGCCTGACATAGAGAGAGAGAGAGAGAAGGAGAGAGACAGAGACGGAGAGACAGACAGGCACAGAGAGAGAGAGAGAGGAGGACAGAAATCTTTATCGAGGGCCTGGCAGCATGAAGCAAGCCTTCAAGGACGCCAGAGACTGTCTGGAACCAGTTTCTTGCGTTTCTCTCTTCCTCTCTCTCTCTGCTGTTCTCCAGTTTCTATATATATATAGAGAGACCTCTTTTGCATGGCACCGAGACGGGTGGCGTTACGTCACAAGGAGTAAAGGAGGGGTGCCAGAGGATGGGATGAGGGGGGAGGGGGTGGTGGGGAGGGGGAGAGGGGGGGGATTGCAAATCTCCAATGCAGAGCTATGTAAAAACACACACACACACACACACACACACACACACACACACACACACAAAACAACCCCCTTCTGTGTTTCGATGCAAATGCAGTTGAAGTGTGTATTACGATGCAAAGCGATGCAGCGTGTATTGTATTGTATTGTATTGTATTTGTAATCCAATGCGGGCAAAGCAGTACGCAGACCTGTATAATTTGCGGTGCCTTGGCGAACGATCGAACAGCCTACTATATGCCGCTCGCCTATTCCAGTAGCGTTATTGGAGGAGAGTCAATGGTGTGGCGGCATCGTGGAATCCCTGCCTTTGTCCGGAACTGTGCAATTGTGTGTATTGCATTGCAAAGCAGTGCAGTATGTAACACAATGTAAAAAAAAAACCAACAAAAAACAAACAAAAAAACAAGAGAGGCAAGGCCTTCTAGACTCACTTGTGATACACTTTTTTAAAAAAATCCAAGCTTTTTATGTATTGAGTATAATTTCAAAATGTAATGTTTAAGATGAGAAAGATCAGTTTAAAGCAAGTTAAGTCCCCTAGCATTAATTACAGAGTAATTTCCTTTTTTTTTTTTACTATCTGCACCAAAACGTTTGCAAAAATAAATAAAACTTCCATGCTTAGCAAAAGAAGTTCCTGTTTGAACAAAAAAATGATAATAATGACTGCTCTTGTTGTTGGGTCAGAATATCAGATCAAAGTGGCAAGTTTAGAGAATACAATATATATATATAACAGTAAATGCAGTTTGCATATAATTTGGCTTCATTTTTTATTTTTTTGCGCCCATCACAGAGGTACAATATTGTTTTAAACAAGATGACTGGAAAAGAACTGAATTTTTCCTATTTTTATGCCTAATTTGGTGTCATCTGACAAAAGTATTTGCAGAGAAAATGTCAATGTTAAAGTTTACCACGGACACACACACACAGAGAGACAACCGAACACCGGTTTAAAAACATAGACTCACTTTGTTCACACAAGTGAGTCAAAAAAACAAAAAAAAAAAAAAAAAAAAAAGGATTAAGAAAAACTGAAGCCCCCGGTGTAGAACTGTAAAAACTGAACAATGATAGTGTTAGTGGCCAACAAGGGACTGCCATATCATTATGAAAGCACAGTGCAAAGCTGCTAGCAGCCCAAATGTGTAGCAGCGTGGAGAGCGGCGATGCAAAGTTGTGAAATCACAGTACACTGCAAAGTTTTGGGTTGGTTTGTGGGGTTTTGTGTGTGTGTGTGTGTGTGTGTGTGTGTGTTTTGGTTGTTTACGTGTTTATCCAGAGTGTGGGTTAGTTTTGCTCTGGGAAAGTCATTGCACGTGTCACTAGTGGTACGGCGTAACCCACTGGACTGTGTGAGGGTGTTGGTGGGGTGGGGGTTGGGGTATGTAGGGATGAGAACTGTGTGTGTGTGTGTGTGTGTGTGTGTGTGTGTGTGTGTGTGTGTGTTTTGTTATTGTATACGCTTCAGTAAGGTTAACAGGCCGTGTGAAAGAAGATAATTATATCTCCACTCCTTTTCCTCCCTCCGTCCGCCCCGTATATTTTTTTCTTTCTTTCAAGAATAGATGTGTTGATACTGTGAAAGTGGTGGAAAGAGGGTGTGGGTGTGGAGTGGGGACCGGGAGGGTGGGGGTGGGAAGGGGTTGGGAGTGGGGGGGTGGGGTGTTATTGTCCGGAAAACGCCAACTGACGTAGTTCCTACGGGGGTCACTGGCCTCTAGGGGAAACTAAAAGGTCCAACCTTGATCGACGTAGAAGATGGACTAGTTAAAATAACACTGTTCTTTAAATGTATCCATCCAGCACAGCACAACACAGCAGTAGACACACACACACACACACACACACACACACACACACACAACTCAGCTAGAAGACCAACAAAAACACAAACGCACGCGCTCGCATACACACGTACATAATTATGATATGTACACACACACACACACACACACACACACACACACACACCATTTACCCCCCCCCCCCACACACAAACACACACACACACACACACACACACACACACGTCCACATAAACACACACACACACACACACACACACACACACACACACACACACACACACACCATTTACCACCACCCCACCCACTCCACACACAAACACACACACACACACACACACACACGTCCACATAAACACACACACACACACACACACACACA
>NC_134900.1:29194869-29199869 GCF_041734735.1 Babylonia areolata
TATATAGCGCTGAATCTTGTGCAGAGACAAATCAAAGCGCTTTCACACCAGTCATTCACACGCATGCATTACTCTAAAACTGAAGAAACTGAAGACGAGGAAGAGGCAGGGAAGGGAGGCTATTTTGGGAAGAGGTGCTGACGAAGCGAAAGAGGAAGTTCATTCCAAATGCAAGGTCCAGAGACAGAGAAAGAACGGCGGCCAACAGCGGAGTGTTTTGAATCTGGGTATGCGTAAACAGAGGGGATCCGAAGCCGATCGTAGAGAGCGAGATGGGGTGTAGAGGTGAAGACAGCCACAAAGATAGGAAGGGGCAGATTTGTGAATACATGTATAACATAAGAGTGCTATATATAATATATATAAATGTGTTTAGTTTGTTTTTGATTGATTGATTGATATGGATACTTATATAGCGCCTATCCTCGGTCGGAGACCAAGCTCTAAGCTCTTTACAAACACGGGGTCATTTGTACAACAGGCTGCCTACCTGGGTAGAGCCGACTGACCGCTGCCATTTGGGCGCTAGTCAGTTGTTTCCTGTGTCATTTAATCAGGTTTCAGTTATACACACCCATACAGACATGTAACATTTTACGTGCATGACCGTTTTGTTCATTTACCCCGTTATATAAGCAGCCATACTCCGTTTCCGGGGCTGTGCATGCTGAGTATGTTCTTGTTTCCATAACCCACCAAACGCTGACATGGATTACAGGATCTTTAACGTGCGTATTTGATCTTCTGCGTGCGTATACACACACGAAGAGGGTTCAGGCATTGGCAGGCCTGCCCTGCACATATGTTGACCTGGGAGATCCGGAAAAAAATCTCCACCCTTTACCCACCAGGCGCTGTCACCGTGATTCGAACCCCGGACCCTCAGATTGAAAGTCCAACGCTTTAACCATTCGGCTTATTGCGCCTGTTTCGTGTTTTCTCTTCTAGTCTGCGAGGGTACGTAGATTGTTCATTGTCCCACCCTGCCGTCTGTAGACACAACGTGACTGGCAGCGAGTTCCCCCACATCACCAGGAGTGGAGGATCACACGCTGAGAGTTTTTCTAGTATGGACCCATATCCTATTGTCGTGACGAAGCCAGAGCACACACGGGGAGGTGGGGGTGAGGGGGGTAGGGGGTGGGGTGCTAGGGGGTAGGGCTGTGTGAGGGGAATGTGTGTGTGCGTGTGTGTGTGTGTGTGTGGATAGTGCGGATTTGGGGTGTGTATGTGTATGTGTGGACAGTGTGGGCTTGGGGGGTCTCTGTGTGTGTGTGTGTGTGTGTGTGTGAACAATGCGGGGTTGTGGGGTCTGTGTGTGTGTGGACAGTCTCGGGGGGCGGGGTGGGGGGGAGGAGCTTCGGATTGGGGATAGGGGAGGGGAGGTGTCTGGCTTACGTCATGGTCAGCCTGTTGGTGGTCCGTTTTTACAAACTGCCGTCTCTCCCGCTACTGGCTGGGGGACATGGGACATGCCTGGAGTCTCCTTTACCTCACAGCAAGATTTCTCTCTCTTCTATTCCCCCCCAATGACAACATACAGTGACAACATACTAATAATAGTAGGGCGCCGACTCAGAGTCGCGGTGTCAGTGTGCGTGCTGGCTGTGTGGGCAGATCAGTACAGTGCCCAACTCGTGCGGTGGTCGGTGGCTTACATCAGTCACAGCCATGAAAACGATGATAATGATAACAATTACAGTAGAGTGATGGCCTAGAGGTAACGCGTCCGCTTAGGAAACGAGAGAATCTGAACGCGCTGGTTCGAATCACGGCTCAGCCGCCGATATTTTCTCCCCCTCCACTAGACTAGACCTTGAGTGGTGGTCTGGACGCTAGTCATTCGGATGAGACGATAAACCGAGGTCCCGTGTGCAGCATGCACTCAGCGCACGTAAAAGAACCCACGGCAACAAAAGGGTTGTTCCTGGCAAAATTCTGAAGAAAAATCCACTTCGATAGGGGGGAAAAAAAACCCAAATAAAACTGCATGCAGGAAAAAATACAAAAAAAAGGGTGGCGCTGTATTATAGCGACGCGCTCTCCATGGGGAGAGCAGCCCGAATTTCATACAGGTATGTTGTGATAAAAAGAAATACAAAATGCAAATAATCAATTATTTTTTATTAAAAAAAGAAAAGCAAACCAAAAAAAAAAAAAAATCATTCACAGCTCGCGTAGTTCTATTGATGCAAGATTGTTTGTTTTGCTTGTTTTGTTTGTTTGTTTTTGTTTGTTGTTGTTGTTGTTAATAGCTTTTTTTTCCCCTTGTGGACAACAAGAATTGCATGCCAAGCCGTGAGTTAAAACACCTACAGGTCGGGGAAAAGATGGGACGGCACCAGGCCAACAGTAATGAGAGAGAGAAAGAGAGAGAGAGAGAGAGAGACTTGAGACTTGTCGACAGACGATGGGGGCGGGGGGGTGTAGTGGTGACGACAACCAGCCAAAACTGGCTGAGGAGCGCTGAGAGAGAGAGAGACAGTGTCTTGAGCGCCTTTTACTTGGCTGCCTCGTGCGGTCCAACGTCTTTGGAGACTGGAGTTTGTTTTTTTTTTTCTCCTCCTCCTTCTTCTTCTTCTTCTTCTTCTTCTCCTCCTTCTTCTTCTTCTTCTCCTTCTCCTCCTCCTCCTTCTTCTTCTTCTTCTTCTCCTCCTCCCTCCCTCTCCTCCTCCTCCTCCCTCCCCATAATCTTTAACCTCCCCGTCTTTTTTCATTTCCTGTTCCATGTATTTTGCTTTCATCCACCCCTCCCCCTCCCCCTCCTCACCGTTCCCCTTCCCCTCCTCCTCCTCCTTTTCTTCCTCTCTCTTCCTCCTCCTTCTTCTTGTCGTTCTCGTCATCTTCCAAGCCCTGTCTCCCATTGAAGTCGGCGTAGGGGTTCATTCCAGTGTGTGTGTGTGTGTTTGCGGGGGGGGGGGGGGTCAATATTGACCAGGTAGCTAGCTGGGCTTGACACCACTGTTGGGGGGGGGGGGGGGGTTGGGGGGGAGGGGGAGTTGTCAAGTGGTAAGATGACACTTCAGCTAACTAACCCCCCCGTGCGGTGGTGAGGTGGGGTAGGGGGCAGGGGGGGGGGGGAGGAGAGAGGTAGAAACATGGAAAAGAGAGAGATAGGGGTGTGGTTTTGTGGCGCTGTTTGATCAGCCAAAAAAACTGCTGCCGTCACCGTCACCACATCAACAACAGATGGAGGAGGAGGAGGTTTCAGATGTTGCTGAGCTCTTTTGAGCTGTAGTGGGGAGGGTCGGTGGGTGGCCTTGGTGACTCAAAAAAAAAAAAAGGTTATGTCATTCGTAGGAGTTCATGGGAAGAGGAGATAGGGGTTGGGGAGGGAGAGAGGGAGGGGGGTGGATGGGTAGACCCAGTGCCGGGTTGCATGAGTCGACCCTTCGCGGCGCTGTTTGCCGAGTTAAGAACGATCCTAACTAAGTACACGGAACTTTTCCCTGTAGAGTTAGGAACATTCTTAAACAACGATGTTATTATTAATTAAGCAAACTTAGCAGCTGCTAGCAAAAGTTCGCTCATTGCGTATCCCACCTCCCCCCCCCCCCCCCCCCCTGGACCGTTTTATTCCCCCTCCCCCTCACACACCTCCCCCACCCCCACCCCCCAACCACCACCCACCACCCCTCCCCAGGGCAGTAGTCATCAGCAAAGTCTGGGGAGGGAAGGAAGGAGGGAAGGAAGGTAAGTCCGAACTGTGAGGGGTGTAGTATAGAGGGTGAGGTCGAGGGAGGAGTGGCGGGGGGGGGTGTTGTGGGAGGAAAGAGGTGTGGTGGGGGGAAGGGGGTGATGGGGAGAGGGGGGGGGGGGCAGTGAAGCAGCCTTCGGAGGTTGGGGGGGGGGGAGGAATACATGGAAAATGTTCACAGCGTCTGTTACGTGGTGGGTTTTTTTTAACCCCTTCACCGCCAGTCAGTTTAGAGTGGAAAAAATTCCCTTGTGCAATAAACACAGAAAATATGGTGTCTAACAACAGCTGGGGGAGTCCCCCTTGTGATGGGTGGAAAAGAAAATAATGACCTGTCCTACCACCGAACCATAAAGAGCAGTAGGTTCATGGATAACAGACCCATGATCTGGTCACCCCTTCAGTGACATGGGTCCTCTACCTAGCTGCTGCATAAATGCGAGTCTGGCAGTGAGAGGGTTAAGAAGAAATCTTTACTGGGAAAAAAAAAAAAAACTTGCCTGAAAAGTGTTTTGGGTTTTTTGGTTGATTTCTTCTTCTTAATTCAGTGAATACCTTGAAGCAGCATCCCTGGATGAAAATAGTTATAGTATCTACGTGGGTAATGCTCTGTCTTTTCTCGACAAGGCGATATCTTTCATTAAAAAAAAAAAAAAAAAAAAAAAGGCTGAAAAAAGATTTCTTTCTTCTTGTCTTTCTCTTTCTCTCCTCTTTCACTCTCTCTCCTCTCCCCCCTCTCTGTCTCTCTCTTTCTCTCCCTCCACCCCTCTCTCTCCCCCTCTCTCTTTAAAGTCTTTCTCTTTCTCTCCTCACTCACTCCTGCCCCCTCTCTCTCTCTCTTTCTCTCTCTCGGCTCTCTCTCTCTCACACACACTCTCTGTCTCTCTCTTTAAAGTCTTTCTCTCCTCTCCTCTCCCCATTCCTCCTTTCCCCTTTCTTTCTCCCCCTCCACCCCCCTCTCTCTCTCCCTCTCACTCCCCCCCTCTCTCTCTCTCCCTCCATTCGTTCCTCTCCCCCCATCTCTCTCTTTCTCTCCCTCCACCTCTCTCTCTCTCCCTCCACCACCCTCTCTCCCTCCCTCCCCCTCTCTCTCTCTCTCTCTGTCCTTCCATTCCTCCCTCTCCCCCCTCTCTCTCTCTCTTTCTCTCCCTCCATCCACCTTCTCTCTCTCCCCCACCCCACTCTCTCTCTCTTTCCCTCCTTTCCTCCCTCCCCACCTCTACCCCTCTGTCTCTCTCTGTCCAGGCCTGTACATAGTTTCACCCGCGGCATGCCTGCATAAATTCTGAAAGAACCAGGAGGA
>NC_134900.1:29207369-29209869 GCF_041734735.1 Babylonia areolata
GTGTGTGTGTGTGTGTGTGAATACCCTGGCCCGTGTGATGGGTTGGGGAGAGGGGTCGTTGGTTATTTCAGGCTGTTTATTCCCGGGGGTGGGGGGGGGGACGTGGGGGGACTGGGGTAGGCAGTCAAAATATGCTTTAAACGTTGTATTTGGGGGGGGGGGGGGTGTTCGTACATGTGTGTGTTTTTTTTGTTTGTGTGTGTGTGTGTGTGTGTGTGTGTGTCTATCTGTATTGTTCAGTTTTAGGTCTTTTCACTCTTTAAGTGATATTAGATAGGGACGTGGGGCAGTGGCAGGGGGCAGAGGGGAGTGGG
The DNA here is from genome assembly GCF_041734735.1 of Babylonia areolata. Taxonomy (NCBI): domain Eukaryota; kingdom Metazoa; phylum Mollusca; class Gastropoda; order Neogastropoda; family Buccinidae; genus Babylonia; species Babylonia areolata. Next base: position 29,207,684 of record NC_134900.1, read on the forward strand.
GGGGTAGGGGGTTATCACGTCCCCCCACTCCCCACCTCCTCCCCTCCCCCCCCCCTTTTTACGTCCAGGAGCCGCCGTATTGAAGCTGGATTTATTTTGTTTTAATTTATTATTTGAGGGGTCAGTGGAGGGAGGAGGGTTGGGGGGGGGGGGGCTAAAATGAATTTTAAGTCATCGCTTTTGAACATGATAATTTTGGCTTCAGTGAGAGTTCTGTCATCATCGCATTTTGATGGGGATGAAGTAAAATATGATTTTTGACATCAGTGATGTCGATCATGTGCTTCAGTTTCAGTTTCAGTAGCTCAAGGAGGCGTCACTGCGTTCGGACAAATCCATATACGCTACATCACCACATCTGCCAAGCAGATGCCTGACCAGCAGCGTAACCCAACGCGCTTAGTCAGTCAGGCCTGGAGAAGAAAAAAAAAAAGGGGGGGGGGGGGGGAATAAATAATAGATAAATACTTTCTTCTTTTTTTTCTTCTTTTTTTTTTTAAATTGCTGCCGCGTGATAGTTGGGGTTGGGCTGGGACAGTATTCTCTTTATTTCGCTGACTAGTTACTTGCCTCAAATGGTTAATTCCTTACTACCACTTGAAGAGGATCCCTCAGTGACAAACACACCACGCAGAATTTTTTTTTTTTTTTTTTAACTGAGACATGCAACGGTGCAACCGTTGATTTCATTGGTTCGGCCGTGGAGCGATGGATTAAAAAGAAGAAGAAGAAAGAAAGAAAGAAAGAAAGAAAAATGCAGCGACTGTCACTTCCCTGCCTACGCACGGTAGACAAGTTCTTCTTGGAAACTGTCCCACGGGCCTTGGGGGGTGGGTTGGGGGGGCGTGGGGGGTTGGGGAGGGGGAGGGGTTACCGTTCCTTGTTTTACGCAGAACAGTACAGTTGTTGTTTTGCTGTGTGAGGCGGGGACTTTTTTTTCCACTGCAGTTCAACTGTTCCTGTTTGGTTGCATCGTCGGCCTACTGCACTGCACGGTTTGGGTTTTTCCTTCTTCTCTTCCTCCTCCTCCTTCTCTTCCTCCTCCTCCTTCTTCTCTTCCTCCTCCTCTTTCTTCTTCAATATCATCATCATCATCATCATCATCATCTTCTTCTTCTTCTTCTTCTTCATTATCATCATCTTCTTCTTCTGCTTCTTCTTCTTCTTCTTCCACTCCTTCTTCCACTCCTCCTCCTCCTCCTTCTTCATTATCATCATCATCATCTCCTCCTCCTCCTTCTCCTCCTCCTCCTTCTTCTTCCTCCGCCTCCTCTTCTTCTTCCTCCTCCTCCTCCTTCTTTATTATCATAATCATATTCTCCTCCTCCTCCTCCTTCTTCTTTTTCTTCTTCTGCTCCTCCTCCTCCTCCTCTTCTTCTTCTTCTTCTGTTTTTAGATTGGAAGTGTTATTATAATTGTTTCGATAACATTATATATATCTTGTTTGAATGACTGTGTTGTAATTTAAAAAAAAAAAAAAAAAAAAAAAAGAATATATATATATATATATATATATATATATATATATATATATATATATATATATATATATATATTGGCTAGAAAATGTGAGGTGGCCACTTGACGTGGCTGGCCAACGAATGGTGAGTGGTCGATGGCTTGTTGATCTTTGCATTTAAATAATTCCTTTTTGTATTTGGGGCCCAAGGCAGGCAGTGGACATGAATTTCAAGCATTCGAGTACTTTTGAGTTTAGGTTCTGTCACTTTCTCTACCCCCCACCCCCCCACCCCCCTCCCTCCAAACCCCACTCTTTATGGCAGAGTTTGTTTGTTTTGTTGGTTTTTTTGTTGTTGTTTTTTGTAACCATTTACAGTGTTTTGTTTCTTGTCAATTTCCCGCATTTCATATAAAATTAATTTGATTCAACATAATACGGAACGAACTATGTGATAGTTATCAATAAACATCCCACAAATCGTCAAGTTATGATAATGCCAACAACAACAACAACAACAACAAAAAAGAAACAACAACATCATCATCCTCATGATGCTGATGATGATGGTGATTGTAATGATACTACCAGTAGTAGCAGCAGCAGTAGTAGTAGTAGTAGTAGTAGTAGTAGTGGTCACGTGGTAGTAGTAGTAGTAGTAACGGCCTACTACTACCACTAACTACCTATCTAAATGATCTTGTGTTGTATGTAAAAAAAAAAAAAA